>NC_088205.1:37601880-37913086 GCF_037126465.1 Ornithodoros turicata | reverse complement strand
AGTGTAGACTATTGCAAGTGCGAATAGGGAGTTGCAGACTTATGTGGCCGTCCAGCCTAAGTCGCAAGCAGCACTAGTGTAGACTATTGCACGCGCAAATAGGGAATTGCAGACTTAGACGTATATGGCCGTCCAGCAAAGTCGCAAACAGCACTAGTGTAGACTTTTGCAAGCGCAAATAGGGAATTGCAGACTTATGTGACCGTCCAGTCTAAGTCGCAAACAGCACGAGTGTAGACTATTGCAAACGCAAATAGCGAATTGCAAACTTAGATGGCCGTCCAGCCAAGTCGCAAACAGCACTAGTGGAGGCTATTACAAGCGCAAATAGGGAAATGCAGACTTATATGGCCGTCAAGACAAGTTGCAAACAGCACTACTGGGGACTATTGCAAGCGCAAATAGGGAATTGCAGACTTATATGGCCTTCCAGCCAAGTCGCAAACAACACCACTGTAGACAATTGCAAGCGGAAATAGCGAATTGCAAACTTATATGGCCGTCCAGCCTAAGTCGCAAGCAGTACTAGTGTAGACTATTGCAAGCGCGAATAGGGAATTGCAGACTTATGTTGCCGTCCAGCCTAATGTGAGGCAAGATAGACCAAGGGAAAGGGGTGAAGAAAGGTGTTAACGCGGGTGATAGACCCGATGTCCCTGGCTATCTGCCAAACTCAAAATTAGATTCAGGAATACGGCATTTGGATAACACACAGACAGTTTACTAACACTCTGGTATGATACATACAATGAATGAAAGACAGTAAAGATATACCTAGCAATTTGGGTGATGAAGGGCCGAATGAGCTAAAGCGGGGATCCAACGGACTAACGACGTATGGTGATGAACGTCGTACAATGAAAGCACTGAGAACAGCACGTGGCGCGTGCTTATAAGCATGTAGCGGCGCCACTGCTGGCTCATGACAATGACGGTGAGGCCGAATTGAACAGATTGGCTCTCACACGCCCACCTCACCCACAAAAAAATGAAATGTCCTCATTTCGTTATTACAGTGAGGAAAAATGAAACGCTACAATAGCGGTAATGCAGAAATTTAACAGTTTAAAATCGAAGCTGTTCTGAAACAGGATAAAAAAAAACAAAAGAGAACATGATTCATGCCAGGGCCCTTGGCAGAAGCATGCAGCATCTTTTGTCCTGATATGCAGAACAACCTAGATTTAAGAGAGTTTAATAATCCACCCTCAAATGAAGTAGTAGAATCTCCTGATTCTAAACACATTGTGAATTTGATAACGTTGAAGAAGAAAGTTCGTAGTTCAAAGTTCGTAGTACATGATATAGCACAGCATAGCATGAGTAGCATTGTGACATGCAGTACATACACAGTACATGCAGTGATACGAAAATGAAGAGAACTAGTGTGAAGTAGTGACTAAATTCGAAACACTAAATTCGAAACACTAAATTCGAAACACTAAATTCGAAATGCAGAAAGTTGATCTGAAGAGGTCAGTAGAAGGGAAATGCTAAACAGCAACAATGTAAGCGTGTGTTTGAGTGTGGCTGTGTGCGTGAGTAACTAAGAAATGTGGAAGTAACCCAAAACGAAAAGCACAAAAATGACCGCAAAAATTCATATTGCAGACACTGGATACATTTAAAGCAATGTAGTACAAAGTCATTTATGGACCAGAGCGTCCCCTGTCCATGAATGAACGACATTCACCAAGGCGTCCCTATGGAATGTGTGTACTTTGAAACAGTCAAACAAGGTCTTACGCATGTAATGGTACCGTTTGTTTGGTGACGCGTCCATACCTTGTCGTGTAAGGTGGACTAAGTGTTTCTTCGGATTCTGAAGAACTGTCTTGATTAACAGAGACATTCTCGTCACTGTCTGCATGATGAAACGTAATGTTAGGATCCCAATCTGGCTGATCCTTGAACAGTTTCATTTGTGAAACATGAACTGTTTTTGTTATTCCTTCATCCAGACTTTGAACAGTACAAATGTCATGGGGATGAGTGGAAATAACTTTGAATACCTTGTCCTTGTACTTAGGATCAAAAGGTGAAGTTGAAAAGGATTCTATCCAAACTAAGTCACCCGCAGAGAACTGCGATGGGTTTCGACCGTAGTCGTAACGTCTCTTCTGAGAGGATAGAGCTTTTCCTAGGTTTTCCCGTGCTTCTGCACGTATGTCGTGTAGCATTTCAATGCTCTGAAGTCGCGACATGTCGTCAACGATTACACCAACCTGAATCTCGTTTTCAATACGAGGTTCAAATCCGAAGAGAAGGAAATGTGGTGAAAATCTAGTAGAACCTTGTCTTGAAGTGTTTATGAAAGAAGTGGTGCTTGCGATGAATTGGTCCCATTTTGAAGGATTCTCAAAGCAATATTTTTTGAGAATATTCTTTATGGTGGCTACAGATCTTTCCACTAGACCATTTGCCTGATGGAAATAAGGACAGGAAGTTGTGTGTTCAATTCCTGTTGTGGTTAGGAATTTTTCCATGTTCTGACTCATGAAACCTGAACCTTGGTCAGAAACAATTGTCATAGGAATACCAAAAGTTGTGTTGATCTTTTCCTTAATGAACTGTATGATATGTGACGATGCTGTTGATTTGACAGCCTGTGTTACTACAAAGCGTGTAGTGTGGTCAACACATACAATGATGTACTTGTTTCCATTGCCTGTTTCCGGAAGTGGACCAATGTGATCGAGGGATATTGTGGTGAAAGGTTGTGTGGGAATTGGTCGAGGATGTAAGTATCCCACGGGCTTCGATGTTTGTCTGTTGAAGCGCTGACAAATGTTACAACCCTGGACGTACTCTTTGACGTCCTTATTAATGGACGACCACCAGTATTTACTCAGAATACTGCTTTTGGTCTTAAATTTGTCCATGTGACCACGTTTATCGTGAAACTTAAGCAGTATCTCTTTCCTAAGAGATTCTGGTATGACAATCCTTGTTTTGGTCAGTCCGTTTTGTTGAGTGGTTTTGTGGTAGAGTATGCCATTTGACAACATGAATGTATTCCGCATGTTCTCAGCTTTGCGAGAAGATATATTAGGATTTTTGAGGACTTCAAAAATCTCTAATAACGACGGATCTGACTGTTGGTGATTGGAGAGATGAGAATTCTCGGCAGTGAGAATTAGTGACGCAACCAAAGGTTGTGGGATGCGTGATATGCGTGATAGAGCATCAGCGACAACATTGGTTTTTCCCGAACGATGGTGTATCTTCAGAGGAAGTTCTTGTAGATCGAGAACCATGCGAGCAAATTTTCTATTGATTTGCTGTGCATTGGTCATTAAGGAGACACTGTAGTTGTCTGTCCAAACATGGACGATAGGCAACCCGTACACATAAGTACGAAATTTGTCTGTAAGTGCCCAATGAAGAGCAATGCATTCGAGCATGTTTGAATGCAGTTTTTCCTCTGTTGTGTTGGTTGCTCTGCTGGCATATTCAACAACATACTCTTTTCCATCGTGTTTCTGTGAGATGAACGCTCCTAGATGTTTCGCTGAAGCGTCAACATAGATATGTGTTTCTCTGTCTGGATCAAAATGAGCCAAAATAGGTGGAGATTTTAAAAGAGACTTGAGGTTACGTACAGCCTCAGTGTGTGTAGGTGTCCACTCTGATGTAATGTTCGTTTTGCCAGTGGTTTTGAACTGTTGCTTGTTTCGCAAGAGGAGTGATAGAGGTCGCGCAATTTCAGCAAAACCTTTGATGAATTTGCGAAAGTAAGAAGCAAAGCCCAAAAATCTCTTTACGTCTTGTATTGTGTTCAATGTATCGGGGTATTTGTCAACAGCAGCTGACCTCTCCGGATCTGGCAGTTTACCCTCATGAGATACAATGTAACCCAGAAACTTTATATGGGTCTGAATGAACTGACACTTATTGATCTCGATTTTGAAACCATAATTTTCCAGTATGGACATAGATTGGTCAAGAACATCGAGATGTTCGTCTATGGTGGAAGTGTAGATACAGATGTCATCGAAATAGACGATTACAACGTCCTTCCACTTGAGGGAATGAAAGGCTTCATCCATTACTGCTTGCCAAGTGGCGGGAGCACCAGTTGGACCAAAAGGAATGCGTAAAGACCGTCAGGTGTAATGAAAGCTGTCTTATGCTGGTCAGATTCCCTTATTTTGATGTTTAGGTAACCTTTCTTTATGTCCATAGTGGAAAAGTATTTGCCTTTCCCTACTCTGTCAACAGTATCATCAATTCGAGGCATACTATACACTCTTTTGACGGTTTTCCCATTTAGCTTACGGTAGTCAACAACAAGTCTGCGTGGTGTTGACGGATGGAATGGTTGATCAACAACGAAAACTGGGGAAGCGTAATGAGACTCAGATTTTCGAACAAGACCTAATTTAAGCCAGTTGTCGATTTCTTCCTTGATTTTCTGTCATTCCATGAGTAGCGGTAAGACTTTACGCGAACAGGAATGCTGTCAGAGAGATCGATGCAATGTTCGGTCTTTGGACAAAATCCGATGTCATACTTTTGCTTAGAAAACACGTTCGCGTGCTTAAGAATGATGTCATGGAGTTTCTTAAGCTCTGTGTCATTTATGTCTGAGGTTACTTTGTCTTTAAGTTTGTCCAAGTAGTTCAAGATTTCAGCATGCTGTACTTCAGTTTTTGCATCTGACTCTCGTACAACAACCCTATCCAAAGGAATGATGTCATTGACTTGTACGGTATTCACAAGCAAGAGGTCAGATGACTCATCCTTTTCGTCGTTATGCAACATGACATTTTCATATACCTGTGATGGCTGTGTTCTATGAAGGTCGACAACATTGCGGAATTCACTAACACGTTCACAAACACTGCTGTTCGCTGGAAAACTGTTTGACGAACTTGTTCTTGCGGAGACTGATGTTGCTTGACGAGATGGTATCTTCACCTTGTCCTGGGATGCCACGATGTTGGGGCCGTCCTGGGGTGCCACGATGTTGGTGCCAGGGAGAAGTGGGAATGGACAGTTCCTTGGTGTAGATTTACGTTGTGTTGATGAACACGTTGATGTCGAGGCTTTGTTGTTGTTTACTTGCACGTTGTTGGAAGCGTGAAGGATGTGATGTGTTTTGATGTCTGTCGAAGTGTCTTGATCCTTGGATGTCGTGTTGTAGAAGATCCTTTCCTGTATGGGTTGAAATTCTTCAGCGTGAGATGGAGAAAGTTCCTGGAGGAAGTCTTTCTTTAAGAACATGCTGTTGAAGATCTTCTCCTGGTGGGACTTTGGAGGTGACTGGATGGAGACGTGTCCATTAGGCCAAACGGTGATTCCAAGCTTGGCAGATGTGCGCCAGTCGCATTTTGCCGAGATGAATACTTAGGCTGTGATGTGGACGAAAAGCCTTGCTGACGTTCCTTCTTCGTGTAGTCCTTTGGCTTGGCTCCTTGTTGACGCCAGTTTGGATCACGGTGTTTCTGAGAAGGTTCGATCTGTCGTGCCAGCTTGATCAGAGTGAGACAGTCACATCCAGTAGACATGTAGTAGAAAGTGAGACTTGTCCTCGTTGCCTCGCTCTGTAGACCCATGGTGATGTAACGGATCTTGTCACGTTCCCTGAGCTGGTAAGGGCACTTGCAGAGTATTTTGATCTTTGTATGAATGTAGTCAGAAATAGATTCTTCACTTTTCTGTACTCTAGCTTCACAATCACGATTCCAATCTGGTAGATCTGGATCATAATCAAATTGATCTTTCAAACTTTTGACCCAGTCTTGCCATGTGACACAACTTCTTCCGGATCCATCGTCCCAATCCTTGGCGGCACCATGAAGCTTACTCTTTGCAATGGCTAAGGCGGTATAATCGTCCCAACCGTACTGGATACGTAACACCTCAATTGATGAAAGCCATGCGCGAAAATCATCGTTGGGCCGGCCATAAAAGAACTTCAATGTCTGACTAAGGTCCGGGGTGGTTACTATCCTCTGTGGCGTGGAAACCGCCTGTTTGAAAATCTCAGCTAACTGATCGATGGTGATCGGAGCAGATGAACTCGCGGTAGGTGTCTTCTTACTTGTTTTGTTTGTTGGTGAGGCTTGTTCATCCTGATGTTCATCTTCGGATGATTCGCATTCTTCCGATGTTTGGTATTCCTCGTTGTCTTTGGTGGGAATAGCACTCGTAGATGCATGTTTCCTCCTTTCGTCGTCTTCCATGATGAGAATTGCTGCTTGACGAGGATCAGCGTTCTCTGGGAGTGTGAGATTACGTGAGACGCACTCTTCAAATAACTCTTGTGCTGGACGCAAAAGAAGTCTCAACACCTTTGGACTGTCCATGAAAGAACAAACTCAAAAGACGATATTTGTTAAGACAACGAAAAACGAGAGACGGAAAAATACTGAACCAAGCTCCAGACAGGTGTTACCAGCAGAACCTAACATCGAACGTCGCGTTGGAAATTGCGAACAACTGAAAAATGCACAAATGCAACGAAAAAACTGAAGGCGCAATTAATGCGTGACAAAAAGAGAACTAGATGTTACGAAGGGATAGAACTGTTGCAATCCGATAGAAAATTGCAATCCAATGCGTTCGAATGACGAGACTAAGCCTAAATCGAACAAGCCTTTCGTACTACGTCAAAAGCATAAGACTTCGAAGTCGAAGTACTTGCAAAAATTAATACAGTATCAACCAGAAGTGAAAAGTCTGAAAAATCACTTGCCGTATCCTGTCGACCGCGCCATGTGAGGCAAGATAGACCAAGGGAAAGGGGTGAAGAAAGGTGTTAACGCGGGTGATGGACCCGATGTCCCTGGCTATCTGCCAAACTCAAAAGTAGATTCAGGAATACGGCATTTGGATAACACACAGACAGTTTACTAACACTCTGGTATGATACATACAATGAATGAAAGACATTAAAGATATACCTAGCAATTTGGGTGATGAAGGGCCGAATGAGCTAAAGCGGGGATCCAACGGACTAACGACGTATGGTGATGAACGTCGTACAATGAAAGAACTGAGAACAGCACGTGGCGCGCGCTTATAAGCATGTAGCGGCGCCACTGCTGGCTCATGACAATGACGGTGAGGCCGAATTGAACAGATTGGCTCTCACACTAAGTCGCAAGCAGCACTAGTGTAGACTATTGAGGTCAAATAGAGAATAGCAGACTTATATGACCGTCAAGCCAAGTCGCAAACAGCACTAGTGTAGACTATTGCAAGCGCAAAAAAGGGAATTGCAGACTTATATGGCCGTCCAGCCAAGTCGCAAACAGCTCTAATGTAGAATATTGCAAGCGCAAATAGGAAATTGCAGACTTATATGGCCCTCCATCGAAGTCGCAAACACCATTAGTGTAGACTATTGCAAGCGCGAATAGGGAATTGCAGACTTATGTGGCCGTCCAGCCTAAGTCGCAAGCAGCACCAGTGTAGCCTGCTGCAAGCGCAAATAGGGAATTGCAGACTTATGCGGCCGTTCAGGCTAAGTCGCAAGCAGCACTAGTGTAGACTATTGCAAGGGCAAATAGGGAATTGCTGACTGATATGGCCCTCCACCCAAGTCGCAAACACCATTAGTGTAGACTATTGCAAGCGCGTATAGGAATTTGCAGACTTATGTGTGTTGGGCTGTATCTTTTGCGTCTAGCGCAAATCCTTTAGTTTCGGATTAGTTATCTTTTAATAATAAAAGGCCCGAGCAGCGCGAGGTGTGTGATGACAAAGTGGTGTACCACATTCTCTCGCTGACTGGACCGAACTGGATGTCTGACTGATGCTCTCTCGGTAGTGTTGAAGCCACACGCACAGATTGTCCACGGCATAAAACCTCAACAAAGGTTATGGGCCCAGATCGATTTCAAGACACCGAGTAACTCAAGCGGTGAGCAAGTTCATATTCTTTTGGAAACCAAAATGGCGGAGGGAACGTCGACTAACCACTCGGTCCACTTAGAGAAGCTTGACTTCAGCAATTATCCCACATGGCGTTTTAAAATGACGATATACCTCAAGGCGAAGGGACTTTGGTCAGCCGTGGAAGGCGAACCCCCAATTGACCAAGATGCCAGGCGTGAATGGGACAAGAAGGAGATCGAGGCTACTAACGTCATGGTCCAGTCGCTGTCAAGCGCACAGACGAGTTACGTCGTAAACCAGACGTCTGCAAAGGACATTTGGAACAAACTCGAAGAGGTTAACCGAGGTCGTGTACTCGAAAAGAAAATTGCTCTAAAACGGGAGCTTAACGGGATTAAGTGGACCAAAGAAGAAAATGCAGCACAATACATGCACCGCGTAGAATCCCTTTCTGAGCAGTTACGGAGTTTAGGCGAGACTATCGACGATGCTGAAGTAGCAACTATAGCCATTCAAGGACTGCCAAGAGCATATTATGGAGTAGCCCGAGGCTTTGACGTGTGTTCTATGTCCGATATTACCCTACAAAAGGTCAGATATGCCGTTCTACAAGAAGAACAACTAAAAAAAACTCAGTTGATGAAGCCGCTTGTAAAGCAAGTGTTCGGCCGAAAAGGTACCAGCACGAGGATAAATATGCTTCGCAAACCAAAGCGCTAAAGTGCTACAATTGTGGGAAAACTGGACATTTCGCACGAAACTGCTGGACCCGTTCAGCAGGAAACGCTGGAAGTGGGACGCCACGTCAGAACAGGAATCGAGACGAGTCATTCAGGATTCGAAATCCCGACACAACTGAAGGAAAGTCGAGGCAAACGGCCAGACTAGCCAGAGCACCCACAGCACAGGATAGAAACGGACGACTGACAAATGAATTTGCTTTCGGCGTTAAGGAATTTAAGTGTACCTCTGAAGATTGGTCCATTGATTCGGGAGCCACAAGCCATATGACCGGATGCATGGATATCCTAAGGAACTTCAAGCCCGCAAAGAAGAGGCAAGTTACGGTGGCCGATGGCAAGACTATTGACGCTGAGGGGTCCGGAACCGTCATTTTTCGCGTCCTAGATGACGATGTGGACAACAGGCTAACAGCAAGAAACGTTCTTTATGTTCCTGGTATAACGAACCTGATTTCCGTGTCTAAGCTTACCGACAGCGGTATGCAAGTTATCTTCAGCGACGACGATTGCACCGTCCACGAGGAAGAGAACTTCGTTTTCTCAGCGGTGAAAACTGACGGCATCTACAAAATGAATGCGCAAGCCATACCGGTAACAGAGCGGGCGGATCATGCAAAGATCGACAGTGCAGAAATGATGTGGCACCGTCGTATGGGACACTTGAACGTCGACGCGCTAATGAAAATGTCACGAACGAATGCGGTGGCCGGCCTACCACTCCTTTCGAAGAGAATGGAAACCTGCGAGAACTGTGTCATTGGGAAGCACTCAAGAGAACCTTTCAGGGCGCTCTCAAGTCACAGCTCAGAAGTACTAGAATTGCTGCATCTAGACCTATGTGGCCCTTTTCCAGTGGAGTCAATAGGGAGAAGCAAGTATTTTATGGTTATTGTAGATGACTGTAGTAGACGAGCAGCAGTTCATTTCTTACGCTATAAAAGCGAAGCCGCTGAAGCATTAAAGGAAAACATATGCACCGCCGAAACCCAACTTGGACGGACTGTCAAAAGGATTCGTACTGACAATGGGGGTGAGTTCGTCAACGATCGTTTGGCACATTTCTTAAAAGCAAGGGGAATAGTTCATGAGAGGACCGCGCCATATTCACCCGCTCAGAATGGCGTTGCAGAGCGAATGAACAGAACATTAGTCGAGGCACTCGAACGCTGCTGCACGAAGCTGAACTGCCTATGTTTTTTTGGGCCGAGGCAGTCAACGCTGCGGCATACATAAAAAACCGTTGCAGCAAGAAGGTTCTCGATGGAGGCATACCAGAGGAAATATACTCGAAACGCTACCAATCGGTACGATACTTTAAAGTTTTTGGTTGCCTTGCCTATGCCTGGATTCCTGGCAACCAAAGAAACAAGCTCGATAAAACGAGCCGGCAGGTTATTTTTGTGGGATATTACCAATACAAGAAAGCTTATCGTCTCTATGATCCATCCAGCAAGTCAATCATTGCTAGCAGAGACGTAAAATTTATAGAAGACAAAAAGGGTTCACTTCTGTTGAACAGCGACAGTAAAAGCCAGGAGGATTACGAAAGTTTTCAGTACTTAAGTCAAATCCCACCACGAGAACCAGAACCTCCTCATGATAACGTATTTGTTGATATCGATGTGGCTGAATCACAAGCAGAAGGTGGGAATGTTTTGACCACCCAGGTGGGAAATCACAGCTCAATATCTCAACTTGAACAAGACAATGAGTATGAAGCTACTGACGAATCTGATGTGGAGCCTCCACAGAACGACGCTCCAATAAGACGATCGACGAGAATCAGTAGACCACCTAGTCGTCTGCAAGTTGATCCAAAGAAGGCTAACTACTGTGAAATGGCGACAGAACAGCAAACGGAGCAAAAGCAAACTGACCCACGATCTTACGATGAAGCAATGGCGTCGCCACAACGAGCACAGTGGGTCGAAGCCATGGAAGAGGAACTCAAATCTCTTCATAAAATGGAAACGTGGACCTTAGTACCAAAGAAAGCAGACATGAAAGTGGTCAAATCAAAATGGGTCTATCGCATCAAGCGAGACGCCGCAGGAAATATAGACAAGTATAAGGCACGCCTTGTTGCCGTAGGGACATCGCAGGTTGAAGGCGTGGATTATTTTGAGACTTTTTCACCCGTTGTCAAGTTGACAAGTTTGCGAATCCTCCTTGCATTAGGCCTCGAGGAAGGCATGGCGATGCGCCAACTTGATGTGAAGACGGCGTACCTTCACGGAAGACTCGAGGAAACTGTCTACGTGGAGCCACCTTTGTGCTATCCCGGAGCTGCCAATAAAGTATGTCTACTAAAGAAGGCACTTTACGGCCTCAAGCAATCCGGAAGGACATGGTACCTAACGCTTGATGAAATCCTCAGGAACTTGGGTTACAGGAGACTTGAAGCGGATAGATGTGTTTACCTATTGATCCAAAGACATCAGAAGGTTATTCTAAGCGTATATGTGGACGACATGCTTATGATGGCCACTTCATCAGCCCTTCTAAAAACAGCCATCAAGGACCTAGGGCAAAAGGTCGAACTGAAAGACTTGGGAGAGCCAACCTACATTCTCGGAATTGAGGTACAACATGACAGACAGAACAGGACCCTAACGATCAGTCAAAGAAAATACATTGACGAGATCTTAAATCGCTTCAAGATGGAGGATTGCAAACCGATAAAAACACCAATGGAAGTTGGACAGAGGAATGACACGACGACTGCGACTGCTGCAGAAAAGAATCCGAATGTACCATATCAGTCCCTGATAGGAAATTTAATGTATTTGGTGCAAGGGACACGTCCAGATCTTGCATTTGTCACTCACTACCTGAGCCAGTTCAACCTAATCACACGCTAAGTCACTGGAGGATGGCGAAAAGAGTGCTCCGCTACCTCAAAGGAACCCGCAACGTTGGAATAACGTACAGCGCATAATAGGTTACACCGATGCAAGCTGGAACGAGTGCGGCACTGGCAGATCGAGGAGTGGTTACGTATTCACAATGTCTCAGAGTGCGATCAGTTGGAGATCGACGAGACAACAACTAATAGCTTTGTCAACATGCGAAGCGGAATACATTGCGCTTACGGAAGGCTTAAAAGAAGGAAAGTGGATTAAAACGTTCATGGCAGAACTTGGATTCAATAACTATGGAACTCAGACCTTAGAAGTCCGTTGTGACAACCAGTCTGCCATCAGAATAACTGAAAACCCGATGTATCATCAACGAACAAAGCACATCGATCTCAAATACCTATTCGCCAGAAATGAAGTGGAAAACAAACGGTTCAGGATCACATTCTTACGCACTGAGGACATGATCGCCGACGCTTTGACGAAACCAGTGTCGAACGCAAAGAACACCGTGTGCGGCAAAGGATTCCGCTTCACAAACTTTCCTTGATGTGTAGGATTTGCTGGACGCAGGGGGGCATTTGTTGGGCTGTATCTTTTGCGTCTAGCGCAAATCCTTTAGTTTCGGATTAGTTATCTTTTAATAATAAAAGGCCCGAGTAGCGCGAGGTGTGTGATGACAATGTGGTGTACCACATTCTCTCGCTGACTGGACCGAACTGGATGTCTGACTGATGCTCTCTCGGTAGTGTTGAAGCCACACGCACAGATTGTCCACGGCATAAAACCTCAACAATGTGGCCGTCCAGCCTAAGTCGCAAGCAGCACCAGTGTAGCCTACTGCAAGCCCAAATGAGGAATTGCAGACTTGTGCGGCTGTCCAGCCTAAGTCGCAAGCAGCACTAGTGTAGACTATTGCAAGGGCAAATAGGGATTTGCAGACTTATATGGCCCTCCAGTCTAAGTCGCAAGCAGCAGTAGTGTAGACTGTTGCAAGCGCAAATAGGGAATAGCAGACTTATATAGCCGTCCACCCAAGTCGCAAACAAGACTACTGTAGACTATTGTAAGCGCAAATAGGGAATTGCAGACATATTTGCCTGTCCAGTCCAGTCGCAAACAGCACGAGTGTAGACTATTGCAAGCGGAAATAGCGAATTGCAAACTTATATGGCCGTCCAGCCAAGTCGCAAACACCACTAGTGTAGACTATTGCAAGCGCGAATAGGGAATTGCAGACTTATATGGCCGTCCAGCCAAGTCGCAAACAACTCTACTGTAGAATATTGCAAGCGCCAATAGGGAATTGCATACTTATATGGCTGTCCAGCCAAGTCGCAAACAGCACTACTGTAGACTATTGCAAGCGCAAATAGGAAAGTGCAGACTTATATGGCCCTCCATCGAAGTCGCAAACACCATTAGTGTAGACTATTGCAAGCGCGAATAGGGAATTGCAGACTTATGTGGCCGTCCAGCCTAAGTCGCAAGCAGCACCAGTGTAGCCTGCTGCAAGCGCAAATAGGGAATTGCAGACTTATGCGGCCGTTCAGGCTAAGTCGCAAGCAGCACTAGTGTAGACTATTGCAAGGGCAAATAGGGAATTGCTGACTGATATGGCCCTCCACCCAAGTCGCAAACACCATTAGTGTAGACTATTGCAAGCGCGTATAGGAATTTGCAGACTTATGTGGCCGTCCAGCCTAAGTCGCAAGCAGCACCAGTGTAGCCTACTGCAAGCCCAAATGAGGAATTGCAGACTTGTGCGGCTGTCCAGCCTAAGTCGCAAGCAGCACTAGTGTAGACTATTGCAAGGGCAAATAGGGATTTGCAGACTTATATGGCCGTCCAGTCTAAGTCGCAAGCAGCAGTAGTGTAGACTGTTGCAAGCGCAAATAGGGAATAGCAGACTTATATAGCCGTCCAGCCAAGTCGCAAACAGCTCTACTGTAGACTATTGCAAGCGCAAATAGGGAATGGCAGACTTATATGGCCGTCCAGCCAAGTCGCAAGCAGCACCAGTGTAGCCTACTGCAAGCGCAAATAGGGAATTGCAGACTTATGCAGCCGTCCAGCCTAAGTCGCAAGCAGCACTAGTGTAGACTATTGGAAGCGCAAATAAAGAATTGCTGACTTCTATGGCCGTCCAGCCTAAGTCGCAAGCAGCCCTACTGTAGACTATTGCACGCGCAAATAGGGAATTGCGGACTTAGACGTATATGGCCGTCCAGCAAAGTCGCAAACAGCACTAGTGTAGACTGTTGCAAGCGCAAATAGGGAATTGCAGACTTATGTGACCGTCCAGTCTAAGTCGCAAACAGCACGAGTGTAGACTATTGCAAACGCAAATAGCGAATTGCAAACTTAGATGGCCGTCCAGCCAAGTCGCAAACAGCACTAGTGGAGGCTATTACAAGCGCAAATAGGGAAATGCAGACTTATATGGCCGTCCAGCCAAGGCAAACGGCACTAGTGCAGGCTATTGGAAGCGCAAATAGGGAATTGCAGACTTATATGGCCGTCCAGCCAAGTCGCAAACGGCACTAGTCTAGACTATTGCAAGCGCAAATGGGGAATGGCAGACTTATTTGGCCGTCCAGCCCAGTCGCAAACAGCACTAATGTAGACTGTTGCAAGCGCAAATAGGGAACTGCTGACTTATATGGCCGTCAAGCCAAGTCGCAAACAGCACTAGTGTAGACTATTGTAAGAGCAAATAGGGAATTGCATACTTACGCGTATATGGCCGTCCAGCGAAGTCGCAAATAGCACTAGTGTTGACTGTTGCAGCAAATAGAGAATTACAGACTTTTGTGGCGTCCAGCAAAGTCGCAAACAGCACTAGTGTATACTGTTCCAAGCGCAAATAGGGAATTGCAGACTTATATGGCCGTCAAGACAAGTTGCAAACAGCACTACTGTAGACTATTGCAAGCGCAAATAGGGAATTGCAGACTTATATGGCAGTCCAGCCAAGTCGCAAACACCACTAGTGTAGACTATTGCAAGCGCGAATAGGGAATTGCAGACTTATGTGGCCGTCCACCCTAAGTCGCAAGCAGCACTAGTGTAGACTATTGAGGTCAAATAGGGAATTGCAGACTTATATGGCCGTCCAGCCAAGTCGCAAACAGCTCTACTGTAGACTATTGCAAGCGCGAATAGGGAATTGCAGACTTATATGGCCATCCAGCCAAGTCGCAAACAGCACTAGTGTAGACAATTTTTAGGTAGGCTAGACGAGTCGCGTGTGACTAACGACCTTGAAGATGATAATAACGAGCCAACAGAGAATGTCGTCTGATTGTAGCGATTCTGTCTTTGATATGCGTAGTAATGCTAACCACGTTACTAACACGCTTGGCTGTAATATTTCTTTGAATGTGCTTCACGTCAACATTCGCAGTATTCGAAAAAACTTCGATGCGCTTTTGGGACTTTTATCACAGACAGCCACAGAATACGATGTGATCTGCATGTCAGAGACATGGCTACATACTGACGAGTTTTATAAAATACCAGGTTACATATTCGTGTCTTCACCGCGAATATATTCGCCTAAGATGTCAAGGGGCGGTGGCGTAGCAATGTTTATTCTGCAGTCACTGTCGTTTCATATTAGAAATGATGTTACCTTTTCTATTCCTGATGCATGTGAGACACTATTTGTGGAAATTGTAGGTCATGGTATACTGGGTTGCATATACAGATCACCAAGCTGTTCAATGCAGAGCTTCATACAGAGGTTTGAGGATGCTCTTTCTCAATTAAACTGCACCAGACACTCCGTTGTTATAGTAGGGGATTTTAATATAGATTTATTGTGTTCAAGTTCCGTTAGCTCTGAGTACATCGCTTTGCTTGAATGCTATGGCATGACGAATATGATTGACGCGCCCACAAGAACCACAGTCGGATCAAGGTCATTGATTGACCACGTAATTACAAAGAAGGGTGCAACTTGTACTTGTGGTGTTTTGGATTTGCACGTCAGTGATCATTGTCCTGTTTATTGTCATCGTAGCGTTGTTAGTAAACAAACCTTAGATACTAAACCAACTGCAGCCACTTCTATTAAAACTGACTATGTTATGCTTCGCACCCTGCTATGCACGTATGACTGGAGTGATATCTATCATGAGGACGTTAACCGTGAATTTGACGAATTCCTTAGAATTCTTAAGAGCTGTGTGGAGGCATCAACTATTGTTCTTCCCCGTCGACGTTACGAAAAACCGATGTGTCCTTGGATGAGTGTAGAGCTCCTGAATATATTGGCGGATAAGAACTACTGGTACAAGAAGTATAAGCGCTGTCCTGGTAACACCACGTTTGAATCACGTTATAAAGCGTTTCGTAACCGAGCAACGACGCTTGCACGTCAACTAAAGCGAAAATACTACGCTCAACTCATCCTGCAATGCAGCCGAGATTCTCGAAAGGTATGGCAAATTATCAATTCTATTACCAAGCCTTCCAAATCAGGGAACGTTTTGCCCTCTGTTGAATTGTCAACAAGGGCTTTATGTGAGCGTTTTAATATTTACTTTACGTCAATAGGGCATCAACTTGCTTCCAAAGTTGTAAGAAACTCTTCTTCGCCTGAAACAAGTTTTAACGGGCCAACTGTGTCCAATTCTTTTTTTATGGCGCCATTTACTATACTGGATGTCGTTACAACCATTCGTACGATGAAAAACAACGTCGCTGTCGGTTGGGATGGCATCTCAGTACGTGTTCTCAAGACCTGTGCGAATGTTCTAGCAGTGCCTTTGCACCATATTTTCAACCATGCTTGTATCGCCGCTGTCTACCCGAACTCTCTTAAAGTTGCTCGCGTTGTGCCAATATATAAGGCAGGCGATAAGGAAAAGGTCGAAAACTATAGACCGATATCTGTGCTTAGTGTTATTAATACGTTATTTGAAAAGCTGTTGTGTAAACAGATCAGCCGATATCTGAAGAAATATAACATACTTTGTGATGCCCAGCACGGATTTCGAGCTGGTTTGTCAACTGCATCTGCAGTCTTGGCTGTTAGTGATGTGATACATCAGGCCTTGAATGATTCACATGTGGCTGTTGGTCTTTTTGTCGATCTGCGGAGAGCGTTCGACACTGTTGATCATTATATCCTTCTTTATAAGCTTTATTCTTACGGCTTTCGTGGTTGTGTATGGCGTTTCTTGAAAAGTTATCTTTCTTCACGCACTATGTATACGAGTATTGACGGCGAGTATTCTGTTCCTATGCCAATTGACATTGGCGTGCCCCAGGGCTCTGTTTTGGGCCCTGTCTTGTTCTCTCTGTATATCAATGACCTTCCACAGGTGTCCGATATTTTGTCAACCTACATGTATGCCGACGACACATGCTTTTTGTATAGTTCCTCAAACACTTCTGATATAGGCCCTGCAATGTCCTATGAGGCCAACAAAATCGCTCAGTGGTTCGAAGCGAATCGTTTATCTTTAAACACGAGTAAGACGAAGTTTGTAATCTTCTCTAGATCATCATCTATCAGTAGTACTCAGATTAATATTACCGTTCAGAATCAAGCTGTGGAACAAGTGCATGAAATTAAATATTTGGGAGTGTTGCTGGACTCATCTTTTTCTTGGAGGCCACATATTGGCAAAGTCGCAAAAAATATATCGCAGTCCTGTCACGCTTTATTCCTTGCTAGACAGTACTTCCCCCTGTATGTGCTGCGTCAACTGTACTTTGCTCTGGTCCAGTGTCACTTGACTTACTGTGTTACCTCATGGGGCAATGCATTTACAACATACCTTGAGCGTCTATTTAAACTACAAAAGAGAGCTGTCAGATTAATAACATTCTCTAATAGTCGAACCTCATGCGTTGGGTTGTTCAGTGAATTGAATATTTTGCCTTTTCCCGATCTGATTCGTGAAAGATGTACCTTGCTTGTCTTTTCTATTGTAACGACAAATGTGCCCTACAATAGCTCTATATTTAAAAAATGCAACAGGAGCAATCGAAGTGTTGCTTTACAAGATTACATTTTGTATAGGCCAAAGAATGCATATGGAACCCGTTTGACTGTGTGCTTTGGTACGAGACTGTGGAATGCCTTACCGTTCGATGTGAAAACTAGTCATTGTTTCGCCGCGAAGTTGAGACAGCATATACTTGCCTCATCAAAATACTTGAAAATTGTTTAGTATTTCAGTTACCGCTTCAACGTTGATGTTTTTTAACTGTGTGTCGATGATGTTTTACACTGTGTGTCGCAGGAGTCTCCACTAGCATGCGCTACTGACCCTGTACCGCAGTATTTCCTTTGGCTGCAATGCCTTGTGTTTTTTTAAATAAATACAGACTATTGCAAGCGCAAATAGGGAATTGCAGACTTATATGGCCTTCCAGCCAAGTCGCAAACAACACTACTGTAGACTATTGCAAGCGCAAATAGGGAATTGCAGACTTATATGGCCGTCCAGCCAAGTCGCAAACAACACTAGTGTAGACTATTGCAAGCGGAAATAGCGAATTGCAAACTTATATGGCCGTCCAGCCAAGTCGCAAACACCACTAGTGTAGACTATTGCAAGCGCGAATAGGGAATTGCAGACTTATGTGGCCGTCCAGCCTAAGTCGCAAACACCACTAGTGTAGACTATTGCAAGCGCGAATAGGGAATTGCAGACTTATGTTGCCGTCCAGCCTAAGTCGCAAGCAGCACTAGTGTAGACTATTGAGGTCAAATAGGGAATAGCAGACTTATATGACCGTCAAGCCAAGTCGCAAACAGCACTAGTGTAGACTATTGCAAGCGCAAATAGGGAATTGCAGACTTATATGGCCGTCCAGCCAAGTCGCAAACAACTCTACTGTAGAATATTGCAAGTGCAAATAGGGAATTGCATACTTATATGGCTGTCGAGCCAAGTCGCAAACAGCACTACTGTAGACTATTGCAAGCGCAAATAGGAAATTGCAGACTTATATGGCCCTCCATCGAAGTCGCAAACATCATTAGTGTAGACTATTGCAAGCGCGAATAGGGAATTGCAGACTTATGTGGCCGTCCAGCCTAAGTCGCAAGCAGCACCAGTGTAGCCTACTGCAAGCCCAAATGAGGAATTGCAGACTTGTGCGGCTGTCCAGCCTAAGTCGCAAGCAGCACTAGTGTAGACTATTGCAAGGGCAAATAGGGATTTGCAGACTTATATGGCCGTCCAGTCTAAGTCGCAAGCAGCAGCAGTGTAGACTGTTGCAAGCGCAAATAAGGAATAGCAGACTTATATAGCCGTCCAGCCAAGTCGCAAACAGCTCTACTGTAGACTATTGCAAGCGCAAATAGGGAATGGCAGACTTATATGGCCGTCCAGCCAAGTCGCAAGCAGCATCAGTGTAGCCTACTGCAAGCGCAAATAGGGAATTGCAGACTTATGCAGCCGTCCAGCCTAAGTCGCAAGCAGCACTAGTGTAGACTATTGGAAGCGCAAATAAAGAATTGCTGACTTCTATGGCCGTCCAGCCTAAGTCGCAAGCAGCCCTAGTGTAGACTATTGCACGCGCAAATAGGGAATTGCAGACTTATGTGACCGTCCAGTCTAAGTCGCAAACAGCACGAGTGTAGACTATTGCAAACGCAAATAGCGAATTGCAAACTTAGAGGGCCGTCCAGCCAAGTCGCAAACAGCACTAGTGGAGGATATTACAAGCGCAAATAGGGAAATGCAGACTTATATGGCCGTCCAGCCAAGGCAAACGGCACTAGTGCAGGCTATTGGAAGCGCAAATAGGGAATTGCAGACTTATATGGCCGTCCAGCGAAGTTGCAAATAGCACTAGTGTAGACTATTCCAAGCGGAAATAGGGAATTGCAGACTTATATGGCCGTCCAGCCAAGTCGCAAACAACACTAGTGTAGACTATTGCAAGCGGAAATAGCGAATTGCAAACTTATATGGCCGTCCAGCCAAGTCGCAAACACCACTAGCGTAGACTATTGCAAGCACGAATAGGGAATTGTAGACTTATGTGGCCGTCCAGCCTAAGTCGCAAACAGCACTAGTGTAGACTATTGAGGTCAAATAGGGAATAGCAGACTTATATGGCCGTCAAGCCAAGTCGCAAACAGCACTAGTGTAGACTATTGCAAGCACTAACAGGGAATTGCAGACTTATATGGCCGTCCAGCCAAGTCGTAAACAGCTCTACTGTAGACTATTGCAAGCGCAAATAGGGAATTGCAGACTTATATGGCCGTCCAGCCAAGTCGCAAACAAGACTACTGTAGACTATTGTAAGCGCAAATAGGGAATTGCAGACATATTTGCCTGTCCAGTCCAGTCGCAAACAGCACTAATGTAGACTATTGCAAGCGCGAATAGGGAATTGCAGACTTATGTGGCCGTCCACCTTAAGTCGCAAGCAGCACTAGTGTAGACTATTGAGGTCAAATAGGGAATTGCAGACTTATATGGCCGTCCAGCCAAGTCGCAAACAAGACTACTGTAGACTATTGCAAGCGCAAATAGGGAATTGCATACTTATATGGCTGTGCAGCCAAGTCGAAAACAGCTCTACTGTAGACTATTGCAAGCGCAAATAGGGAATTGCAGACTTATATGACCGTCCAGCCAAGTCGGAAACAAGACTACTGTAGACTATTGCAAGCGCGAATAGGGAATTGCAGACTTATATGGCCATCCAGCCAGGTCGCAAACAGCACTAGTGTAGACTATTCCAAGCGGAAATAGGGAATTGCAGACTTATATGGCCGTCCAGCTTAAGTCGCAAGCAGCACCAGTGTAGCCTACTGCAAGCGCAAATAGAGAATGGCAGACTTATATGGCCGTCCAGCCAAGTCGCAAGCAGCACCAGTGTAGCCTACTGCAAGCGCAAATAGGGAATTGCAGACTTATGCAGCCGTCCAGCCTAAGTCGCAAGCAGCACTAGTGTAGACTATTGGAAGCGCAAATAGGGAATTGCTGACTTCTATGGCCGTCCAGCCTAAGTCGCAAACAGCCCTAGTGTAGACTATTGCACGCGCAAATAGGGAATTGCAGACTTAGACGTATATGGCCGTCCAGCAAAGTCGCAAACAGCACTAGTGTATACTGTTGCAAGAGCAAATAGGGAATTGCAGACTTATGTGACCGTCCAGTCTAAGTCGCAAACAGCACGAGTGTAGACTATTGCAAACGCAAATAGCGAATTGCAAACTTAGATGGCCGTCCAGCCAAGTCGCAAACAGCACTAGTGGAGGCTATTACAAGCGCAAATAGGGAAATGCAGACTTATATGGCCATCCAGCCAAGGCAAACGGCACTAGTGCAGGCTATTGGAAGCGCAAACATGGAATTGCAGACTTATATGGCCGTCCAGCCAAGTCGCAAACGGCACTAGTGTAGACTATTGCAAGCGCAAATGGGGAATTGCAGACTTATTTGGTCGTCCAGCCCAGTCGCAAACAGCACTAGTGTATACTGTTCCAAGCGCAAATAGGGAATGGCAGACTTATATGGCCGTCAAGACAAGTTGCAAACAGCACTACTGTAGACTATTGCAAGCGCAAATAGGGAACTGCAGACTTATATGGCCGTCAAACTAAGTCGCAAACAGCACTAGTGTAGACTATTGTAAGAGCAAATAGGGAATTGCAGACTTACGCGTATATGGCCGTCCAGCGAAGTCGCAAATAGCACTAGTGTTGACTGTTGCAGCAAACAGAGAATTACAGACTTTTGTGGCATCCAGCAAAGTCGCAAACAGCACTAGTGTATACTGTTCCAAGCGCAAATAGGGAATTGCAGACTTATATGGCCGTCAAGACAAGTTGCAAACAACACTACTGTAGACTATTGCAAGCGCAAATAGGGAATTGCAGACTTATGTGGCCGTCCAGCCAAGTCGCAAACACCACTAGTGTAGACTATTGCAAGCGGAAATAGGGAATTGCAGACTTATATGGCCGTCCAGCCAAGTCGCAAACACCACGAGTGTAGACTATTGCAAGCCGAATAGGGAATTGCAGACTTATGTGGCCGTCCAGCCTAAGTCGCAAACAGCACTAGTGTAGACTATTGAGGTCAAATAGGGAATAGCAGACTTATATGGCCGTCAAGCCAAGTCGCAAACAGCACTAGTGTAGACTATTGCAAGCACTAACAGGGAATTGCAGACTTATATGGCCGTCCAGCCAAGTCGTAAACAGCTCTACTGTAGACTATTGCAAGCGCAAATAGGGAATTGCAGACTTATATGGCCGTCCAGCCAAGTCGCAAACAAGACTACTGTAGACTATTGTAAGCGCAAATAGGGAATTGCAGACATATTTGCCTGTCCAGTCCAGTCGCAAACAGCACTAATGTAGACTATTGCAAGCGCGAATATGGAATTTCAGACTTATGTGGCCGTCCACCCTAAGTCGCAAGCAGCACTAGTGTAGACTATTGAGGTCAAATAGGGAATAGCAGACTTATATGGCCGTCAAGCCAAGTCGCAAATAGCACTAGTGTATACTGTTCCAAGCGCAAATAGGGAATGGCAGACTTATATGGCCGTCAAGACAAGTTGCAAACAGCACTACTGTAGACTATTGCAAGCGCAAATAGGGAATTGCAGACTTATATGGCCTTCCAGCCAAGTCGCAAACAACACCACTGTAGACTATTGCAAGCGCAAATAGGGAATTGCAGACTTATATGGCCGTCCAGCCAAGTCGCAAACACCACTAGTGTAGACTATTGCAAGCTGAAATAGGGAATTGCAGACTTATATGGCCGTCCAGCCAAGTCGCAAACAACACTAGTGTAGACTATTGCAAGCGGAAATAGCGAATTGCAAACTTATATGGCCGTCCAGCCAAGTCGCAAACACCAGTAGTGTAGACTATTGCAAGCGCGAATAGGGAATTGCAGACTTATGTGGCCGTCCAGCCTAAGTCGCAAACAGCACTAGTGTAGACTATTGAGGTCAAATAGGGAATAGCAGACTTATATGGCCGTCAAGCCAAGTCGCAAACAGCACTAGTGTAGACTATTGCAAGCACTAACAGGGAATTGCAGACTTATATGGCCGTCCAGCCAAGTCGTAAACAGCTCTACTGTAGACTATTGCAAGCGCAAATAGGGAATTGCAGACTTATATGGCCGTCTAGCCAAGTCGCAAACAAGACTACTGTAGACTATTGTAAGCGCAAATAGGGAATTGCAGACATATTTGCCTGTCCAGTCCAGTCGCAAACAGCACTAATGTAGACTATTGCAAGCGCGAATAGGGAATTGCAGACTTATGTGGCCGTCCACCCTAAGTCGCAAGCAGCACTAGTGTAGACTATTGAGGTCAAATAGGGAATAGCAGACTTATATGGCCGTCAAGCCAAGTCGCAAACAGCACTAGTGTAGACTATTGCAAGCGCTAATAGGGAATTGCAGACTTATATGGCCGTCCAGCCTAGTCGCAAACAGCTCTACTGTAGACTATTGCAAGCGCAAATAGGGAATTGCAGACTTATATGACCGTCCAGCCAAGTCGCAAACAAGACTACTGTAGACTATTGCAAGCGCAAATAGGGAATTGCATACTTATATGGCTGTCCAGCCAAGTCGAAAACAGCACTACTGTAGACTATTGCAAGCGCGAATAGGAAATTGCAGACTTATATGGCCATCCAGCCAGGTCTCAAACAGCACTAGTGTAGACTATTCCAAGCGGAAATAGGGAATTGCAGACTTATATGGCCGTCCAGCTTAAGTCGCAAGCAGCACCAGTGTAGCCTACTGCAAGCGCAAATAGGGAATCGCAGACTTATATGGCCGTCCAGCCAAGTCGCAAGCAGCACCAGTGTGGCCTACTGCAAGCGCAAATAGGGAATTGCAGACTTATGCAGCCGTCCAGCCTAAGTCGCAAGCAGCACTAGTGTAGACTATTGGAAGCGCAAATAGGGAATTGCTGACTTCTATGGCCGTCCAGCCTAAGTCGCAAACAGCCCTAGTGTAGACTATTGCACGCGCAAATAGGGAATTGCAGACTTAGACGTATATGGCCGTCCAGCAAAGTCGCAAACAGCACGAGTGTAGACTATTGCAAACGGAAATAGCGAATTGCAAACTTAGATGGCCGTCCAGCCAAGTCGCAAACAGCACTAGTGGAGGCTATTACAAGCGCAAATATGGAAATGCAGACTTATATGGCCATCCAGCCAAGGCAAACGGCACTAGTGCAGGCTATTGGAAGCGCAAATATGGAATTGCAGACTTATGTGGCCGTCCAGCCAAGTCGCAAACGGCACTAGTGTAGACTATTGCAAGCGCAAATGGGGAATTGCAGACTTATTTGGTCGTCCAGCCCAGTCGCAAACAGCACTAGTGTATACTGTTCCAAGCGCAAATAGGGAATGGCAGACTTATATGGCCGTCAAGACAAGTTGCAAACAGCACTACTGTAGACTATTGCAAGCGCAAATAGGGAATTGCAGACTTATATGGCCTTCCAGCCAAGTCGCAAACAACACCACTGTAGACTATTGCATGCGCAAATAGGGAATTGCAGACTTATATGACCATCCAGCCAAGTCGCAAACACCACTAGTGTAGACTATTGCAAGCGCGAATAGGAAATTGCAGACTTATGTTGCCGTCCAGCCTAAGTCGCAAGCAGCACTAGTGTGGACTATTGAGGTCAAATAGGGAATAGCAGACTTATATGACCGTCAAGCCAAGTCGCAAACAGCACTAGTGTAGACTATTGCAAGCGCAAATAGGGAATTGCAGACTTATATGGCCGTCCATCCAAGTCGCAAACAGCTCTACTGTAGAATATTGCAAGCGCAAATAGGGAATTGCATACTTATATGGCTGTCCAGCCAAGTCGCAAACAGCACTACTGTAGACTATTGCAAGCGCAAATAGGAAATTGCAGACTTATATGGCCCTCCATCGAAGTCGCAAACACCATTATTGTAGACTATTGCAAGCGCGAATAGGGAATTGCAGACTTATGTGGCCGTCCAGCCTAAGTCGCAAGCAGCACCAGTGTAGCCTACTGCAAGCACAAATAGGGAATTGCAGATTTATGCGGCCGTTCAGCCTAAGTCGCAAGCAGCACTAGTGTAGACTATTGCAAGGACAAATAGGGAATTGCTGACTGATATGGCCCTCCACCCAAGTCGCAAACACCATTAGTGTAGACTATTGCAAGCGCGTATAGGAAATTGCAGACTTATGTGGCCGTCCAGCCTAAGTCGCAAGGAGCACCAGTGTAGCCTACTGCAAGCCCAAATAGGGAATTGCAGACTTATGCAGCCGTCCAGCCTAAGTCGCAAGCAGCACTAGTGTAGACTATTGGAAGCGCAAATAAAGAATAGCTGACTTCTATGGCCGTCCAGCCTAAATCGCAAGCAGCCCTAGTGTAGACTATTGCACGCGCAAATACGGAATTGCAGACTTAGACGTATATGGCCGTCCAGCCAAGTCGCAAACAGCACTAGTGTAGACTGTTGCAAGCGCAAATAGGGAATTGCAGACTTATGTGACCGTCCAGTCTAAGTCGCAAACAGCACGAGTGTAGACTATTGCAAACGCAAATAGCGAATTGCAAACTTAGATGGCCGTCCAGCCAAGTCGCAAACAGCACTAGTGGAGGCTATTACAAGCGCAAATAGGGAAATGGAGACTTATATGGCCGTCCAGCCAAGGCAAACGGCACTAGTGCAGGCTTTTGGAAGCGCAAATAGGGAATTGCAGACTTATATGGCCGTCCAGCCAAGTCGCAAACGGCACTAGTGTAGACTATTGCAAGCGCAAATGGGGAATTGCAGACTTATTTGGCCGTCCAGCCCAGTCGCAAACAGCACTAATGTAGACTGTTGCAAGCGCAAATAGGGACCTGCAGACTTATATGGCCGTCAAGCCAAGTCGCAAACAGCACTAGTGTAGACTATTGTAAGAGCAAATAGGGAATTGCAGACTTACGCGTATATGGCCGTCCAGCGAAGTCGCAAATAGCACTAGTGTTGACTGTTGCAGCAAATAGAGAATTACAGACTTTTGTGGCGTCCAGCAAAGTCGCAAACAGCACTAGTGTATACTGTTCCAAGCGCAAATAGGGAATTGCAGACTTATATGGCCGTCAAGACAAGTTGCAAACAGCACTACTGTAGACTATTGCAAGCGCAAATAGGGAATTGCAGACTTATATGGCCGTCCAGCCAAGTCGCAAACACCACTAGTGTAGATAATTGCAAGCGCGAATAGGGAATTGCAGACTTATGTGGCCGTCCAGCCTAAGTCGCAAGCAGCACTAGTGTAGACTATTGAGGTCAAATAGGGAATAGCAGACTTATATGACCGTCAAGCCAAGTCGCAAACAGCACTAGTGTAGACTATTGCAAGCGCAAATAGGGAATTGAAGACTTATATGGCCGTCCAGCCAAGTCCCAAACAGCTCTACTGTAGAATATTGCAAGCGCAAATAGGGAATTGCATACTTATATGGCTGTCCAGCAAAGTCGCAAACAGCACTACTGTAGACTATTGCAAGCGCAAATAGGAAATTGCAGACTTATATGGCCCTCCATCGAAGTCGCAAACACCATTAGTGTAGACTATTGCAAGCGCGAATAGGGAATTGCAGACTTATGTGGCCGTCCAGCCTAAGTCGCAAGCAGCACCAGTGTAGCCTACTGCAAGCGCAAATAGGGAATTGCAGACTTATGCGGCCGTTCAGCCTAAGTCGCAAGCAGCACTAGTGTAGACTATTGCAAGGGCAAATAGGGAATTGCTGACTGATATGGCCCTCCACCCAAGTCGCAAACACCATTAGTGTAGACTATTGCAAGCGCGTATAGGAAATTGCAGACTTATGTGGCCGTCCAGCAAAAGTCGCAAGCAGCACCAGTGTAGCCTACTGCAAGCCCAAATGCGGAATTGCAGACTTATGCGGCCGTCCAGCCTAAGTCGCAAGCAGCACTAGTGTTGACTATTGCAAGGGCAAATAGGGATTTGCAGACTTATATGGCCGTCCAGTCTAAGTCGCAAGCAGCAGTAGTGTAGACTGTTGCAAGCGGAAATAGGGAATAGCAGACTTATATGGCCGTCCAGCCAAGTCGCAAACAGCTCTACTGTAGACTATTGCAAGCGCAAATAGGGAATGGCAGACTTATATGGCTGTCCAGCCAAGTCGCAAACAGCACTACTGTAGACTATTGCAAGCGCAAATAGGAAATTGCAGACTTATATGGCCCTCCATCGAAGTCGCAAACACCATTATTGTAGACTATTGCAAGCGCGAATAGGGAATTGCAGACTTATGTGGCCGTCCAGCCTAAGTCGCAAGCAGCACCAGTGTAGCCTACTGCAAGCACAAATAGGGAATTGCAGACTTATGCGGCCGTTCAGCCTAAGTCGCAAGCAGCACTAGTGTAGACTATTGCAAGGACAAATAGGGAATTGCTGACTGATATGGCCCTCCACCCAAGTCGCAAACACCATTAGTGTAGACTATT
Source organism: Ornithodoros turicata (assembly GCF_037126465.1). Lineage (NCBI taxonomy): Eukaryota > Metazoa > Arthropoda > Arachnida > Ixodida > Argasidae > Ornithodoros > Ornithodoros turicata. The sequence continues at coordinate 37,886,159 of NC_088205.1, read as the reverse complement.
GCAAGCGCGTATAGGAAATTGCAGACTTATGTGGCCGTCCAGCCTAAGTCGCAAGCAGCACCAGTGTAGCCTACTGCAAGCCCAAATAGGGAATTGCAGACTTATGCAGCCGTCCAGCCTAAGTCGCAACCAGCACTAGTGTAGACTATTGGAAGCGCAAATAAAGAATTGCTGACTTCTATGGCCGTCCAGCCTAAATCGCAAGCAGCCCTAGTGTAGACTATTGCACGCGCAAATACGGAATTGCAGACTTAGACGTATATGGCCGTCCAGCAAAATCGCAAACAGCACTAGTGTAGACTGTTGCAAGCGCAAATAAGGAATTGCAGACTTATCTGACCGTCCAGTCTAAGTCGCAAACAGCACGAATGTAGACTATTGCAAACGCAAATAGCGAATTGCAAACTTAGATGGCCGTCCAGCCAAGTCGCAAACAGCACTAGTGGAGGCTATTACAAGCGCAAATAGGGAAATGGAGACTTATATGGCCGTCCAGCCAAGGCAAACGGCACTAGTGCAGGCTTTTGGAAGCGCAAATAGGGAATTGCAGACTTATATGGCCTTCCAGCCAAGTCGCAAACAACACTAGTGTAGACTATTGCAAGCGCAAATAGGGAATTGCAGACTTATATGGCCGTCCAGCCAAGTCGCAAACAACACTAGTGTAGACTATTGCAAGCGGAAATAGCGAATTGCAAACTTATATGGCCGTCCAGCAAAGTCGCAAACACCACTAGTGTAGACTATTGCAAGCGCGAATAGGGAATTGCAGACTTATGTGGCCGTCCAGCCTAAGTCGCAAGCAGCACTAGTGTAGACTATTGAGGTCAAATAGGGAATAGCAGACTTATATGACCGTCAAGCCAAGTCGCAAACAGCACTAGTGTAGACTATTGCAAGCGCAAATAGGGAATTGCAGACTTATATGGCCGTCCAGCCAAGTCGCAAACAGCTCTACTGTAGAATATTGCAAGCGCAAATAGGGAATTGCATACTTATATGGCTGTCCAGCAAAGTCGCAAACAGCACTACTGTAGACTATTGCAAGCGCAAATAGGAAATTGCAGACTTATATGGCCCTCCATCGAAGTCGCAAACACCATTAGTGTAGACTATTGCAAGCGCGAATAGGGAATTGCAGACTTATGTGGCCGTCCAGCCTAAGTCGCAAGCAGCACCAGTGTAGCCTACTGCAAGCGCAAATAGGGAATTGCAGACTTATGCGGCCGTTCAGCCTAAGTCGCAAGCAGCACTAGTGTAGACTATTGCAAGGGCAAATAGGGAATTGCTGACTGATATGGCCCTCCACCCAAGTCGCAAACACCATTAGTGTAGACTATTGCAAGCGCGTATAGGAAATTGCAGACTTATGTGGCCGTCCAGCCTAAGTCGCAAGCAGCACCAGTGTAGCCTACTGCAAGCCCAAATGCGGAATTGCAGACTTATGCGGCCGTCCACCCTAAGTCGCAAGCAGCACTAGTATAGACTATTGCAAGGGCAAATAGGGATTTGCAGACTTATATGGCCGTCCAGTCTAAGTCGCAAGCAGCAGTAGTGTAGACTGTTGCAAGCGGAAATAGGGAATAGCAGACTTATATGGCCGTCCAGCCAAGTCGCAAACAGCTCTACTGTAGACTATTGCAAGCGCAAATAGGGAATGGCAGACTTATATGGCCGTCCAGCCAAGTTGCAAACAAGACTACTGTAGACTATTGCAAGCGCAAATAGGGAATTGCAGACTGATTTGGCCGTCCAGCCCAGTTGCAAACAGCCCTAATGTAGACTATTGGAAGCGCAAATAGGGAATTGCAGACTTATATGGTTGTCCAGCCAAGTCGCAAAGAGCACTAGTGTAGGCTATTGGAAGCGCAAATAGGGAATTGCAGAGATATTTGCCTGTCCAGCCCAGTCGCAAACAGCACTAATGTAGACTATTGCAAGCGTAAATAGGAATTGCAGACTTATATGGCAGTACAGCCAAGTCGCAAACACCACTAGTGTAGAATATTGCAAGCGCGAATAGGGAATTGCCGACTTATGTGGCCGTCCAGCCAAGTCGGAAACACCACTAGTGTAGACTATTGCAAGCGTGAATAAGGAATTGCAGACTTATGTGGCCGTCCAGCCTAAGTCGCAAGCAGCTCTAGTGTAGACTATTGAGGTCAAATAGGGAATAGCAGACTTATATGACCGTCAAGCCAAGTCGCAAACAGCACTAGTGTAGACTATTGCAAGCGCAAATAGGAAATTGCAGACTTATATGGCCGTCCAGCCAAGTCGCAAACAGCTCTACTGTAGAATATTGCAAGCGCAAAAAGGGAATTGCATCTTATATGGCTGTCCAGCCAAGTCGCAAACAGCACTACTGTAGACTATTGCAAGCGCAAAGAGGAAACTGCAGACTTATATGGCCCTCCACCGAAGTCGCAAACACCATTAGTGTAGACTATTGGAAGCGCGAATAGGGAATTGCAGACTTATGTGGCCGTCCAGCCTAAGTCGCAAGCAGCACCAGTGTAGCCTACTGCAAGCGCAAATAGGGAATTGCAGACTTATGTTGCCGTCCAGCCTAAGTCGCAAGCAGCACTGTGTAGACTATTGAGGTCAAATAGGGAATAGCAGGCTTATATGACCGTGAAGCCAAGTCGCAAACAGCACTAGTGTAGACTATTGCAAGCGTAAATAGGGAATTGCAGACTTATATGGCCGTCCAGCGAAGTCGCCAACAGCTCTACTGTAGAATATTGCAAGCGCAAATAGGGAATTGCATACTTATATGGCTGTCCAGCCAAGTCGCAAACAGCACTACTGTAGACTATTGCAAGCGCAAATAGGAAATTGCAGACTTATATGGCCCTCCATCAAAGTCGCAAACACCATTATTGTAGACTATTGCAAGCGCGAATAGGGAATTGCAGACTTATGTGGCCGTCCAGCCTAAGTCGCAAGCAGCACCAGTGTGGCCTACTGCAAGCGCAAATAGGGAATTGCAGACTTATGCGGCCGTTCAGCCTAAGTCGCAAGCAGCACTAGTGTAGACTATTGCAAGGGCAAATAGGGAATTGCTGACTGATATGGCCCTCCACCCAAGTCGCAAACACGATTAGTGTAGACTATTGCAAGCGCGTATAGGAAATTGCAGACTTATGTGGCCGTCCAGCCTAAGTCGCAAGCAGAACAAGTGTAGCCTACTGCAAGCCCAAATGCGGAATTGCAGACTTATGCGGCTGTCCAGCCTAAGTCGCAAGCAGCACTAGTGTAGACTATTGCAAGGGCAAATAGGGATTTGCAGACTTATATGACCGTCCAGTCTAAGTCGCAAGCAGCAGTAGTGTAGACTGTTGCAAGCGCAAATAGGGGATAGCAGACTTATATAGCCGTCCAGCCAAGTCGCAAACAGCTCTACTGTAGACTATTGCAAGCGCAAATAGCGAATGGCAGACTTATATGGCCGTTCAGCCAAGTCGCAAGCAGCACCAGTGTAGCCTACTGCAAGCGCAAATAGGGAATTGCAGACTTATGCAGCCGTCCAGCCTACGTCGCAAGCAGCACTAGTGTAGACTATTGGAAGCGCAAATAAATAATTGCTGACTTCCATGGCCGTCCAGCCTAAATCGCAAGCAGCCCTAGTGTAGACTATTGCACGCGCAAATACGGAATTGCAGACTTATACGTATATGGCCGTCCAGCAAAGTCGCAAACAGCACTAGTGTAGACTGTTGCAAGCGCAAATAGGGAATTGCAGACTTATGTGACCGTCCAGTCAAAGTCGCAAACAGCACGAGTGTAGACTATTGCAAACGCAAATAGCGAATTGCAAACTTAGATGGCCGTCCAGCCAAGTCGCAAACAGCACTAGTGGAGGCTATTACAAGCGCAAATAGGGAAATGCAGACTTATATGGCCGTCCAGCCAAGGCAAAGGGCACTAGTGCAGGCTATTGGAAGCGCAAATAGGGAATTGCAGACTTATATGGCCGTCCAGCCAAGTCGCAAACGGCACTAGTGTAGACTATTGCAAGCGCAAATGGGGCATTGCAGACTTATATGGCCGTCCAGCAAAGTCGCAAACAACTCTAGTGTATACTGTTCCAAGCGCAAATAGGGAATTGCAGACTTATATGGCCGTCAAGACAAGTTGCAAACAGCACTACTGTAGACTATTGCAAGCGCAAATAGGGAATTGCAGACTTATATGGCCTTCCAGCCAAGTCGCAAACAACACTACTGTAGACTATTGCAAGCGCAAATAGGGAATTGCAGACTTATATGGCCGTCCAGCCAAGTCGCAAACAACACTAGTGTAGACTATTGCAAGCGGAAATGGCGAATTGCAAACTTATATGGCCGTCCAGCCAGGTCGCAAACAGCTCTACTGTAGAATATTGCAAGCGCAAATAGGTTTTTGCATACTTATATGGCTGTCCAGCAAAGTCGCAAACAGCACTACTGTAGACTATTGCAAGCGCAAATAGGAAATTGCAGACTTATATGGCCCTCCATGGAAGTCGCAAACACCATTAGTGTAGACTATTGCAAGCGCGAATAGGGAATTGCAGACTTATGTGGCCGTCCAGCCTAAGTCGCAAGCAGCACCAGTGCAGCCTACTGCAAGCGCAAATAGGGAATTGCAGACTTATGCGGCCGTTCAGCCTAAGTCGCAAGCAGCACTAGTGTAGACTATTGCAAGGGCAAATAGGGAATTGCTGACTGATATGGCCCTCCACCCAAGTCGCAAACACCATTAGTGTAGACTATTGCAAGCGCGTATAGGAAATTGCAGACTTATGTGGCCGTCCAGCCTAAGTCGCAAGCAGCACCAGTGTAGCCTACTGCAAGCCCAAATGCCGAATTGCAGACTTATGCGGCCGTCCAGCCTAAGTCGCAAGCAGCACTAGTGTAGACTATTGCAAGGGCAAATAGGGATTTGCCGACTTATATGGCCGACCAGTCTAAGTCGCAAGCAGCAGTAGTGTAGACTGTTGCAAGCGGAAATAGGGAATTGCAGACTTATGTGGCCGTCCAGCCTAAGTCGCAAGCAGCACCAGTGTAGCCTACTGCAAGCGCAAATAGGGAATTGCAGACTTATGCGGCCGTTCAGCCTAAGTCGCAAGCAGCACTAGTGTAGACTATTGCAAGGGCAAATAGGGAATTGCTGACTGATATGGCCCTCCACCCAAGTCGCAAACACCATTAGTGTAGACTATTGCAAGCGCAAATAGGGAATTGCAGACTTATATGGTTGTCCAGCCAAGTCGCAAAGAGCACTAGTGTAGACTATTGTAAGCGCAAATAGGGAATTGCAGAGATATTTGCCTGTCCAGCCCAGTCGCAAACAGCACTAATGTAGACTATTGCAAGCGCAAATAGGAATTGCAGACTTATATGGCAGTACAGCCAAGTCGCAAACACCACTAGTGTAGAATATTGCAAGCGCGAATAGGGAATTGCCGACTTATATGGCCGTCCAGCCAAGTCGGAAACACCACTAGTGTAGACTATTGCAAGCGTGAATAAGGAATTGCAGACTTATGTGGCCGTCCAGCCTAAGTCGCAAGCAGCTCTAGTGTAGACTTTGAGGTCAAATAGGGAATAGCAGACTTATATGACCGTCAAGCCAAGTCGCAAACAGCACTAGTGTAGACTATTGCAAGCGCAAATAGGAAATTGCAGACTTATATGGCCGTCCAGCCAAGTCGCAAACAGCTCTACTGTAGAATATTGCAAGCGCAAATAGGGAATTGCATACTTATATGGCTGTCCAGCCAAGTTGCAAACAGCACTACTGTAGACTATTGCATGCGCAAATAGGGAATTGCAGACTTATATGACCATCCAGCCAAGTCGCAAACACCACTAGTGTAGACTATTGCAAGCGCGAATAGGAAATTGCAGACTTATGTTGCCGTCCAGCCTAAGTCGCAAGCAGCACTAGTGTGGACTATTGAGGTCAAATAGGGAATAGCAGACTTATATGACCGTCAAGCCAAGTCGCAAACAGCACTAGTGTAGACTATTGCAAGCGCAAATAGGGAATTGCAGACTTATATGGCCGTCCATCCAAGTCGCAAACAGCTCTACTGTAGAATATTGCAAGCGCAAATAGGGAATTGCATACTTATATGGCCCTCCACCGAAGTCGCAATCACAATTAGTGTAGACTATTGCAAGCGCGAATAGGGAATTGCAGACTTATGTGGCCGTCCAGTCTAAGTCGCAAACAGCACGAGTGTAGACTATTGCAAACGCAAATAGCGAATTGCAAACTTAGATGGCCGTCCAGCCAAGTCGCAAACAGCACTAGTGGAGGCTATTACAAGCGCAAATAGGGAAATGCAGACTTATATGGCCGTCCAGCCAAGGCAAACGGCACTAGTGCAGGCTATTGGAAGCGCAAATAAGGAATTGCAGACTTATATGGCCGTCCAGCCAAGTCGCAAACGGCACTAGTGTAGACTATTGCAAGCGCAAATGGGGAATTGCAGACTTATTTGGCCGTCCAGCCCAGTCGCAAACAGCACTAATGTAGGCTGTTGCAAGCGCAAATAGGGAACTGCAGACTTATATGGCCGTCAAGCCAAGTCGCAAACAGCACTAGTGTAGACTATTCTAAGCGCAAATATGGAGTTGCAGACTTATATGGCCGTCCATCCAAGTCGCAAACAGCTCTACTGTAGAATATTGCAAGCGCAAATAGGGAATTGCATAGTTATATGGCCCTCCACCGAAGTCGCAATCACAATTAGTGTAGACTATTGCAAGCGCGAATAGGGAATTGCAGACTTATGTGGCCGTCCAGTCTAAGTCGCAAACAGCACGAGTGTAGACTATTGCAAACGCAAATAGCGAATTGCAAACTTAGATGGCCGTCCAGCCAAGTCGCAAACAGCACTAGTGGAGGCTATTACAAGCGCAAATAGGGAAATGCAGACTTATATGGCCGTCCAGCCAAGGCAAACGGCACTAGTGCAGGCTATTGGAAGCGCAAATAAGGAATTGCAGACTTATATGGCCGTCCAGCCAAGTCGCAAACGGCACTAGTGTAGACTATTGCAAGCGCAAATGGGGAATTGCAGACTTATTTGGCCGTCCAGCCCAGTCGCAAACAGCACTAATGTAGGCTGTTGCAAGCGCAAATAGGGAACTGCAGACTTATATGGCCGTCAAGCCAAGTCGCAAACAGCACTAGTGTAGACTATTCTAAGCGCAAATATGGAGTTGCAGACTTATATGGCCGTCCAACCAAGTCGCAAACAGCACTAGTGTAGGCTATTGTAAGCGCAAATATGGAGTTGCAGACTTATATGGCCGTCCAGCCAAGTCGGAAACACCACTAGTGCAGGCTATTCCAAGCGGAAATAGAGAATTGTAGACTTATGTGGCCGTCCAGCCAAGTCGCAAACAGCACTACTGTAGACTATTGCAAGCGCAAATAGGGAATTGCAGACTTATATGGCCTTCCAGCCAAGTCGCAAACAACACTACTGTAGACTATTGCAAGCGCAAATAGGGAATTACAGACTTATATGGCCGTCCAGCCAAGTCGCAAACAGCACTAGTGGAGGCTATTACAAGCGCAAATAAGGAAATGCAGACTTATATGGCCGTCCAGCCAAGGCAAACGGCACTAGTGCAGGCTATTGGAAGCGCAAATAGGGAATTGCAGACTTATATGGCCGTCCAGCCAAGTCGCAAACGGCACTAGTGTAGACTATTGCAAGCGCAAATGGGGAATTGCAGACTTATATGGCCCTCCATCGAAGTCGCAAACACCATTAGTGTAGACTATTGTAAGCGCGAATAGGGAATTGCAGACTGATTTGGCCGTCCAGCCCAGTTGCAAACAGCCCTAATGTAGACTATTGGAAGCGCAAATAGGGAATTGCAGACTTATATGGTTGTCCAGCCAAGTCGCAAAGAGCACTAGTGTAGACTATTGTAAGCGCAAATAAGGAATTGCAGAGATATTTGCCTGTCCAGCCCAGTCGCAAACAGCACTAATGTAGACTATTGCAAGCGCAAATAGGAATTGCAGACTTATATGGCAGTACAGCCAAGTCGCAAACACCACTAGTGTAGAATATTGCAAGCGCGAATAGGGAATTGCCGACTTATGTGGCCGTCCAGCCAAGTCGGAAACACCACTAGTGTAGACTATTGCAAGCGTGAATAAGGAATTGCAGACTTATGTGGCCGTTCAGCCTAAGTCGCAAACAGCACTAGTGTAGACAATTGTAAGCGCAAATAGGAATTGTAGGCTTATGTGGCCGTCCAGCCAAGTCCCAAACAGCACTTGTGTAGACTATTGCAAGCGCGAAGAGTGAATTGAAGACCTATATGGCCGTCCAGCCAAGTCGCAAACAGCACTAATGTAGACTATTGCAAGCGCAAATAGGGAATTTCAGACTTATATGGTAGCCCAGCCAAGTCGCAAACAGCACTAGTGTAGACTATTGTAAGCGCAAATATGGAGTTGCAGACTTATATGGCCGTCCAACCAAGTCGCAAACAGCACTAGTGTAGACTATTGTAAGCGCAAATATGGAGTTGCAGACTTATATGGCCGTCCAGCCAAGTCGCAAACAGCACTAGTGTATTCTATTGAAAACGCAAATAGGGAATTGCAGACATATATAGCCGTCTAGCCAAGTCGCAAACAGCACTAGTGTAGACTATTGCAAGCGCAAATAGGGAATTGCAGACTTGTATGGTCGTCCAGCCAAGACGCAAACAGCACTAGTGTTGACTATTGCAAGCGCAAATAGGGAATTGCAGACTTATGTGGCCGTCCAGCCAAGTCGCAAACAGCACTAGTGTCGACTATTGCAAGCGCAAATAGGGAATTGCAGACTTATGTGGCCGTCTAGCCAAGTCGGAAACTTCTTCTCGGAAACCTTGCACTTCTACCATCGGAAACAGCACTAGTGTAGACTATTGCAAGCGCAAATATGAAATTGCAGACTTATATGGCCGTCCAGCCAAGTCGCAATCAGCATTAGTGTAGACTATTGCAAGCGCAAATAGGAATTGCAGACTTATATGGCCGTCCAGCCAAGTGGCAATCAGCATTAGTGTAGACTATTGCAAGCGCAAATCGGAATTGCAGACTTATATGGCCGTCCAGCCAAGGTGCAAACAGCACTAGTGTAGACTATTGCAAGCGCAAATAGGGAATTGCAGACTTATGTGGCCGTCCAGCCAAGTCGCAAACAGCACTAGTGTCGACTATTGCAAGCGCAAATAGGGAATTCCAGACTTATGTGGCCGTCTAGCCAAGTCGGAAACAGCACTAGTGTAGACTATTGCAAGCGCAAATATGGAATTGCAGACTTATATGGCCGTCCAGCCAAGTCGCAATCAGCATTAGTGTAGACTATTGCAAGCGCAAATAGGAATTGCAGACTTATATGGCCGTCCAGCCAAGTCGCAAACAGGATTAGTGCAGGCTATTCCGTGTTTTCACAAATAATTGCAGTTAAATGGCCATCCAGCCAAGTCGCAAACAGCTCTAGGGCAGGCTATTGCGTGTCTAAACAAATAATTGCAGGCTTATATGGCCGTCCAGCCAAGTCGCAATCAGCATTAGTGTAGACTATTGCAAGCGCATATAGGAATTGCAGACTTATATAGCCGTCCAGCAGAGTCGCAAACAGCATGCAGGCTATTCCGTGTTTTAACAAATAATTGCGAGTTATATGGCCGTCCAGCCAAGTCACAAACAGCACTAGTGCTGGCTATTGCGTGTTTAAACTAATTTTAATATATGTTAATGACCTCCCAAACTCCCTGTCTTCACCTGTTCGTCTGTTCGCTGATGATTGTGTGATATATCGAGAAATTAATAACAGCGCTGATACAGTTATTTTGCAGTCTGATCTATCGCAAATGTTCGCTTGGTGTAGGCTCTCGGGGATGGAACTTAACCTTAACAAGTGTAAATACATGTGTGTTTCTCGTCAACGCATTAGCTCCACGCGTTCCTACCACATTAACAACTTTCAGCTAGAATCAGTCACAGCGTACAAGTACCTAGGTATAGTATTAACAACCGATCTCTCATGGAAATCCCACATTAAATATGTCACAAATAACGCAAACCGCACTCTTGGATACATTCGGAGAAATTTTGGAATGTGCCCGGTTCACCTCAAATTAACACTATATAAAACCCTCGTCCGACCGAAATTAGAATACGCATCATCAGTCTGGGATCCCGATCACTCCACATTAATAGAGGAATTAGAAGCGATCCAAAATCGTGCAGCTCGTTTCATTTTATCAAACTACAACCGCACAGCCAGCGTATCCTCGATGAAGACCTCACTGTCATTAGAACCATTATCAGCACGTAGAAAAATTGCAAGGTTATCTCTTTTTCACGCCATTTATTTTCATAACCCCACCTTAAAAGAACAGTTGCTTTCCTCACCACCATACATCTCATCTCGCATTGACCATCAATTCAAGGTAGGAGTCCTGCATTGTTGTACTAATTCTTTTATGAGTTCTTTTGTACCACGTACCAGTAATGATTGGAACAGCCTTCCGTCGTCAGCCTTTTGTGTCAATCCTAATTACTTTCATAAGATCATTGTGAACCATGTGTAACCACTCCCCTCTGTAATGCTATGCCTTGAGGGTATAAATAAATAAATAAATAAATAAACAAATATTTGCAGACTTATATCGCTGTCCATCCAAGTCGCAAACAGCACTAGTGTAGACTATTGTAAGCGCAAATAGGGAATTTCAGACTTATATGGCCGTCCAGCCAAGTCGGAAACAGCATTAGTGCGGCGGGGTATACATAAGTTTTATAAACTGGTGGTGGCGTCCACGCAAGGAGAGGTCAGCCAGACCTATGTCGGCTTGCTACGCCTTGGTAGAGAAAAAAAAAGGAAAAACGAAAGTGAAAAACGGCCGGCTTCTTGGCAGTGGGGGCGAGTGCCCAGGGCCGCGGTTCTCAGTTTACAGAGTAACACTCAGCTGGGTGTCCTTAGTGCAGGCTATTGCAAGCGCAAATAGGGAATTGCAGACTTATATGACCGTCCAGCCAAGTCGCAAACAGCACTAGTGTAGACTATTGCAAGCGCAAATAGGGAATTGCAGACTTATGTGGCCGTCCAGCCAAGTCGCAAACAGCACTAGTGTCGACTATTGCAAGCGCAAATAGGGAATTGCAGACTTATGTGGCCGTATAGCCAAGTCGCAAACAGCACTAGTGTAGAGTATTGCAAGCGCAAATATGGAATTGCAGACATATATGGCCGTCCAGCCAAGTCGCAATCAGCATTAGTGTAGACTATTGCAAGCGCAAATAGGAATTGCAGACTTATATGGCCGTCCAGCCAAGGCGCAAACAGCACTAGTGTAGACTATTGCAAGCGCAAATAGGGAATTGCAGACTTATGTGGCCGTCCAGCCAAATCGCAAACAGCACTAGTGTCGACTATTGCAAGCGCAAATAGGGAATTGCAGACTTATGTGGCCGTCTAGCCAAGTCGGAAACTTCTTCTCGGAAACCTTGCACTTCTACCATCGGAAACAGCACTAGTGTAGACTATTGCAAGCGCAAATATGGAATTGCAGATTTATATGGCCGTCCAGCCAAGTCGCAATCAGCATTAGTGTAGACTATTGCAAGCGCAAATAGGAATCGCAGACTTATATGGCCGTCCAGCCAAGTCGCAATCAGCATTAGTGTACACTATTGCAAGCGCAAATAGGAATTGCAGACTTATATGGCCGTCCAGCCAAGGTGCAAACAGCACTAGTGTAGACTATTGCAAGCGCAAATAGGGAATTGCAGACTTATGTGGCCGTCTAGCCAAGTCGCAAACAGCACTAGTGTCGACTATTGCAAGCGCAAATATGGAATTGCAGACTTATATGGCCGTCCAGCCAAGTCGCAATCAGCATTAGTGTAGACTATTGCAAGCGCAAATAGGAATTGCAGACTTATATAGCCGTCCAGCAGAGTCGCAAACAGCATGCAGGCTATTCCGTGTTTTAACAAATAATTGCGAGTTATATGGCCGTCCAGCCAAGTCACAAACAGCACTAGTGCAGGCTATTGCGTGTTTAAACAAATATTTGCAGACTTATATGGCTGTCCATCCAAGTCGCAAACAGCGCTAGTGTAGACTATTGTAAGCGCAAATAGGGAATTTCAGACTTATGTGGCCGTATAGCCAAGTCGCAAACAGCACTAGTGTAGAGTATTGCAAGCGCAAATATGGAATTGCAGACATATATGGCCGTCCAGCCAAGTCGCAATCAGCATTAGTGTAGACTATTGCAAGCGCAAATAGGAATTGCATACTTATATGGCCGTCCAGCCAAGGCGCAAACAGCACTAGTGTAGACTATTGCAAGCGCAAATAGGGAATTGCAGACTTATGTGGCCGTCCAGCCAAATCGCAAACAGCACTAGTGTCGACTATTGCAAGCGCAAATAGGGAATTGCAGACTTATGTGGCCGTCTAGCCAAGTCGGAAACTTCTTCTCGGAAACCTTGCACTTCTACCATCGGAAACAGCACTAGTGTAGACTATTGCAAGCGCAAATATGGAATTGCAGATTTATATGGCCGTCCAGCCAAGTCGCAATCAGCATTAGTGTAGACTATTGCAAGCGCAAATAGGAATCGCAGACTTATATGGCCGTCCAGCCAAGTCGCAATCAGCATTAGTGTACACTATTGCAAGCGCAAATAGGAATTGCAGACTTATATGGCCGTCCAGCCAAGGTGCAAACAGCACTAGTGTAGACTATTGCAAGCGCAAATAGGGAATTGCAGACTTATGTGGCCGTCTAGCCAAGTCGCAAACAGCACTAGTGTCGACTATTGCAAGCGCAAATATGGAATTGCAGACTTATATGGCCGTCCAGCCAAGTCGCAAACAGCACTAGTGCAGGCTATTGCGTGTTTAAACAAATAACTGCAGACTTATATGGCCGTCCAGCCAAGTAGCAAACAACACTAGTGTAGACTATTGCAAGCGCGAATAGTGAATTGCAGACTTCTATGGCCGTCCAACCAAGTCGCAAACAGCACTAGTGTAGACTACTGCAAGCGCAAATAGGGAATTGAAGACCTATATGGCCGTCCAGCCAAGTCGCAAACAGCACTAGTGTAGACTATTGCAAGCGCAAATAGGGAATTGCAGACTTATATGGCCGTCTAGCCAAGTCGCAAACAACACTAGTGTAGACTATTGCAAGCGCAAAAAGGGAATTTCAGACTTATATGGTAGCCCAGCCAAGTCGCAAACAGCACTAGTGTAGACTATTGTAAGCGCAAATATGGAGTTGCAGACTTATATGACCGTCCAGCCAAGTCGCAAACAGCACTAGTGTATTCTATTGAAAACGCAAATAGGGAATTGCAGACTTATATAGCCGTCTAGCCAAGTCGCAAACAGCACTAGTGTCGACTATTGCAAGCGCAAATAGGGAATTGCAGACTTATGTGGCCGTATAGCCAAGTCGCAAACAGCACTAGTGTAGAGTATTGCAAGCGCAAATATGGAATTGCAGACATATATGGCCGTCCAGCCAAGTCGCAATCAGCATTAGTGTAGACTATTGCAAGCGCAAATAGGAATTGCAGACTTATATGGCCGTCCAGCCAAGGCGCAAACAGCACTAGTGTAGACTATTGCAAGCGCAAATAGGGAATTGCAGACTTATGTGGCCGTCCAGCCAAATCGCAAACAGCACTAGTGTCGACTATTGCAAGCGCAAATAGGGAATTGCAGACTTATGTGGCCGTCTAGCCAAGTCGGAAACTTCTTCTCGGAAACCTTGCACTTCTACCATCGGAAACAGCACTAGTGTAGACTATTGCAAGCGCAAATATGGAATTGCAGATTTATATGGCCGTCCAGCCAAGTCGCAATCAGCATTAGTGTAGACTATTGCAAGCGCAAATAGGAATCGCAGACTTATATGGCCGTCCAGCCAAGTCGCAATCAGCATTAGTGTACACTATTGCAAGCGCAAATAGGAATTGCAGACTTATATGGCCGTCCAGCCAAGGTGCAAACAGCACTAGTGTAGACTATTGCAAGCGCAAATAGGGAATTGCAGACTTATGTGGCCGTCTAGCCAAGTCGCAAACAGCACTAGTGTCGACTATTGCAAGCGCAAATAGGAATTGCAGACTTATATAGCCGTCCAGCAGAGTCGCAAACAGCATGCAGGCTATTCCGTGTTTTAACAAATAATTGCGAGTTATATGGCCGTCCAGCCAAGTCACAAACAGCACTAGTGCAGGCCATTGCGTGTTTAAACAAATATTTGCAGACTTATATGGCTGTCCAACCAAGTCGCAAACAGCACTAGTGTAGACTATTGTAAGCGCAAATAGGGAATTTCAGACTTATATGGCCGTCCAGCCAAGTCGGAAACAGCATTAGTGCGGCGGGGTATACATAAGTTTTATAAACTGGTGGTGGCGTCCACGCAAGGAGAGGTCAGCCAGACCTATGTCGGCTTGCTACGCCTTGGTAGAGAAAAAAAAAAGGAAAAACGAAAGTGAAAAACGGCCGGCTTCTTGGCAGTGGGGGCGAGTGCCCAGGGCCGCGGTTCTCAGTTTACAGAGTAGCACTCAGCTCGGTGTCCTTAGTGCAGGCTATTGCAAGCGCAAATAGGGAATTGCAGACTTATATGACCGTCCAGCCAAGTCGCAAACAGCACTAGTGCAGGCTATTGCGTGTTAAACAAATAATTGCAGACTTATATGGCCGTCCAGCCAAGTCGCAAACAGCACTAGTGCAGGCTATTGCGTGTTTAAACAAATAACTGCAGACTTATATGGCCGTCCAGCCAAGTAGCAAACAACACTAGTGTAGACTATTGCAAGCGCGAATAGTGAATTGCAGACTTATATGGCCGTCCAACCAAGTCGCAAACAGCACTAGTGTAGACTACTGCAAGCGCAAATAGGGAATTGAAGACCTATATGGCCGTCCAGCCAAGTCGCAAACAGCACTAGTGTAGACTATTGCAAGCGCAAATAGGGAATTGCAGACTTATATGGCCGTCTAGCCAAGTCGCAAACAACACTAGTGTAGACTATTGCAAGCGCAAAAAGGGAATTTCAGACTTATATGGTAGCCCAGCCAAGTCGCAAACAGCACTAGTGTAGACTATTGTAAGCGCAAATATGGAGTTGCAGACTTATATGGCCGTCCAACCAAGTCGCAAACAGCACTAGTGTAGACTATTGTAAGCGCAAATATGGAGTTGCAGACTTATATGGCCGTCCAGCCAAGTCGCAAACGGCACTAGTGTATTCTATTGAAAACGCAAATAGGGAATTGCAGACTTATATAGCCGTCTAGCCAAGTCGCAAACAGCACTAGTGTAGACTATTGCAAGCGCAAATAGGGAATTGCAGACTTGTATTGCCGTCCAGCCAAGTCGCAAACAGCACCAGTGCGGGCTATTGCAAGCGCAAATAGGGAATTGCAAACTTATATGGCCGTCCATCCAAGTCGCAAACAGCACTAGTGGAGGCTATTGCGTGTTTAAACAAATAATTGCAGACTTATATGGCCGTACAGCCAAGTCGCAAAAAGTATAGCCTGCGCTTTCTGGAGCGAACCGAAAGTGGCCGGATCGCACACCCCACCGAAGTTATCTCAGCCAAAACAGATGATTTCAACGAGAAACGGGAGGGTAAGTTACCTGTACAAAGCAGGCATAAAAATAAAGAAAAAGAGAAACGCAGAAGAATTAAGTAATCCATGATCCAAAATGTGTTCTGCCTAACTTCAGCTGTGTCTTTGTTTTTCGGCGCGTTGCAGTGGCATCATGTACCAACAAGCCCATATTTCTACGTTGTTCAAATTAATCCAAAGTCAGAAAAAAATAACCGCACCCAACGGAGGAAAGAGAGGGAAACTTGTCTGCGACGGACGTCAAAAAAAAGAAAGACGGTAGGGATTCGGGACCTGACACTATATACTATACGAAGCAGTGCCGTGTATGACAAAGGGAGTCTGGCCATTAAAGGGACCATGAAATGATTTTCGAGAATTCCGAGTACTCTACAGGAAACAGTTCTCATGGTTTCTTACTATCCTACACACATCGACTTTTAACCGTATTCAATACAACGGGGGCGCAGTTACCAGGCAAAAATAGCGGGGCGTGACCGCCGGACACATGCCTTCGAAGCGTGCTTACGTCATCACCATCCAATCCTCTCAGCCAACTGTAACCGACGAGGAGGACGAAGTCGTACATCTGCCATCGAAATCAGTTGAAATATGGCGAAAGGCAAATTGTGAGCGATGGAGGAAGAGATTACGCGGCACACACAGCGTCTAGGAATCGTTCGGTACGCAACACCTCGTAAAAGATCACCGACAGATACATTTTCTGACGAAGAAGAAGTTCACGGAGTCAACGGCTATATTACATTTCTCGTAGGATTCTGAGTAGTATAGATAAGGTGAGAAACGACGACATTGCCACCAGGGCTGCGCCACCGTCGCGTCTTGGTCGACTTCTTTTGCTATTTTTTTCCGGCGCGCGGCGGGCGGCGCGTGGACGGAGGGCTACCCGTGCGCTTATGGTTGCGCATTTTTTCACCCTGCGCCGACTTCTTTCGCGATTTTTCCACCTGGGCCGACTTCGCTCACGAATTTTTTCCCGTGCGCGGGGGGTGGCGCTCGGGTGGAGGGCTGCGCGCGCGCTTACCGGCGTTCGGCGTGTTGCCGGAGGGCTGTGCGTGCGCTTATCGTTGCGCATTTTTCAGCCTGGCCCGACTATTCTTTGGCGATTTTTCCCCCCGGGCTGACTTCACTCCGAATTTTTTCCCGCTACGACAGGTGTACAGTAGGCGGTTTACATGCAGGTATAGACATGCAAAAGATAGCCGTACACAATATTTATTAAAGCCAATGCTGTAATGCCAATCTGTTAAGGGGGAAAATCTAGCCAAAAAACCTGAACCAGAAGAAACACAATACAATACACGTAATAAAGAATGTACTTATTACAGGTATGAAGCAATAGAATTGAAGAGGTATCACGCGGAAAGAATCAAACATATTTTTTTATTAATGATGACCATACACACAAGTTTTCAATCAATGGAAAATAAAATGTAATAGCACATTTAATCCAAGAAGATATTCTTAATCAATATAATTACAAGTTTTATTATAAAAAGTCTGAGACGTCAACACCATCATTGCAATGAATTACAAGTTCTGATAGATATAAGTAATTTCGAGCACAATAGGGAACCTAAGTTGAATATGTCTTATTCCAACGTGACACATCCGCCTGGGCCGACTTCAATTGCAATTTTTTTTCGCGCCCTTCAACAACCATGCGAGTCTCTCCGGTGGTTGAGCGGAGAGCTACCCGTGCGCTTAGCGGTTGGTGGCGCGCGCGCTTATCGTCGCTCATTTTTCAGCCGGGGTCGACTTCTTTCGCGTTTTTCCGACTGGGGCGACTTCGTTCATATTTTTTTGTCGTTTGCGTGTGAGTGGCTCACATGCAAGTAGGGACATGCACACCGTCATCCCAGCCTGGCGATGTTACCGTCACACCTGAGCCGACTTCTTTGGCGATTTTTCCGCCTGGGCCGACTTCATTCGTAATTTTTTTTCGCTACAACAGCCGTGTGGTAGGCGGTTTGCGTGCAAGTAGGGACATGCACACTGGCAACCCCACCAAGCGACGATGGCGTCACACCTGGCCGACTTCATTCACATTTTTTTCCGACTGGGCTGAATTCATTCGTAATTTTTCCGCTACAACAACTGCGCTTTGGGCGGTTTACATGCAAGTAGGGACATGCACACTCGCAACCCCCCAAGCGATGGCAAGTCACACCTGGGCCGACTTCATTCGCAATTTTTCCGAATATGCCGACTCCATTTGTAATTTTTTCCGCTACAACAGCTGCGCGGTGTGCGGTTTACATGCAAGTATAGACATGCACGCTGCCAACACAGCCAAGCGATGCCACCATCAAACCTGGACCAGCTTCGCAGGCAATTTTGTTTCCCTTACAACAGCCGTGCGGTGGGCAGTCTACATGCAAGTATGTACATGCAATGGACAATCATACACAAAAGTACAAGATGAAATATATTTATTAAAACTAATAGTGGCAGGAATTATGTGACTCCGCGTGAAGGAGAAAAACCCAGCCAAAAACATGAAACAGAAGAAACACAATACAATACACATAATAAAGAATATACTTACTTATTGCAGGTATGAAGCAATAGCATTGAAGAGGTATCACACACAAAGAATCAATCACAATATTTTGTATTAAGTTGAATATTCCAACACGACACAATTAATCAGTTTCTTGTGAAGTGAGTAGCAGAGATGCAAGGAAATAATGAGAAACACGATCAACAGCTAGCACTAATAGAGAGCCAAATCCACGCATCATCCAACATGTAAACAAGAGATACATGCAGAAAAATTTGCAAACCAATCTATCAAACGAGAAACATTGCAAATTTAATACTGTGACTAGCACGGACTTAACGCTGAAGAACAGAGGAACGCTCTAAACGGTGCATCATCCAACGTGTAAACAACAGATACACGCAGGAAAATAATAGCGAAACAATTTAACAAAACAAGAAACATTACAAATTTAATAACTTGAAAGGAAAATAATCTATCACTTGAACTATCATAAAATCATATGCGCGGCCTAATCTAGTCGAACACTATACAATAGACCATTTCCATATTCGCGTCGCCCCTGGCGACGGAATGTAGAACGTCGTGTCTTTCCCCTGACGCGCTTTTCGGACTGGCACGTTGCGTGGGAAAGTAGCAAGAGAAGATCGGAAGAAGAATGCGGAAACAGTGAAAGCGCATTGTACTCGTTACCAGACCTCAAACATCCGCGTAACCTTGAAACCGATTATCTCCCGCAGGTGGGTCCACAGCGATGTTTCCCACTCAAAGATGGCGGACTCAAGGGCTGGGCATGCGCATACGCGTTGTCGGAAACGCTCCATTTTCATTCTAACAGACACTATGAACTTTATCTTGACGGAGGTATCCAACACACAGAAAACAGACAGTACAACCAAGCCAGCTATCTTTTGCTTTTCATCAAAGCTGGAAGACATTCTCTCTATATATACGAGGGGTGTTCAAGTCAAACCGGGACTTTCTGTCTCCTGAGTGTACAAATGGCTCGCGCTACCTCTCTTTCGTCATTTTCACGCGCGACAGGCCTCCGCGTTCACCACGTGGTGGTCCAAAGTTTGTGCAAAACAGAAGACACGTGCTGGACAAGATGGCCTACAACGAGGTGAGCACGCACATCGAACAGCGAATTGTCATGAAGTTTCTCGTGAATAAAGGAGTAAAGTCATCTGAAATTCACAGAAGACTTCAGGCTCAGTATGGTCAAGATACACTTAGCCGCAGCAAAGCGTTTGAGTGGTGCAAACGGTTCCGAGACGGCCGTACATCAGTGCAGGACGATCCCGGCCGGGGCGCCTCAGAGCCCAGTGTCAGAGTTCCTGAGAACATCCAACTTGTGGAGCGCCTGATCCTCAAGGACCGACGGATAACATGACCCGAACTGGCTCGAAAGACGGACCTTTCTGTGGGAACGTTGAACAATATCATTCATGAACACCTCCAGTTTCCAAAAGTTAGCGCCCGTTGGGTCCCGAGGCAGCTCTCCGTGTTTGACCGGCAGAGAAGACTGGAAATCTCCCAAGAGCTAACGTACCGTTTCGACACTGAAGGACAGCCGTTCCTTGATCGGATCATCACGTGCAATGAAACGTGGGTGCACCATTTCAGTCCTGAGTCTAAACGTGCATCAAAACAGTGGAAGCATCCAGGCTCGCCAGCTCCCAAGAAGTTCCGAAGCACCCCGTCTGCGGGTAAGGACATGACCACGGTTTTCTGGGACAAGGCTGGCGTTGGTCATGTTTATTTTCTGCCCAGTGGTACCACCATCAATAGTACATATTACTTCCAGGTTCTCAGGGATGTGCATAAGGGGCTGAAGCAAAAGCGGCCGGGCCTCATCACCAAAGGAATCCCCCTCCTACAGGATAATGCACGCCCACATACCGCGCATCTCACGACACGCACCTTACAGGAACTTGGCTGGGAGTTGATGCCACATCCCCCTTACAGTCCAGACCTCGCCCCCAGCAATTTCCATCTACAGAATGGCGTAAATGTATTCTAGCTGGTGGATAAATTCCATGATAGGCAAGCCTGAGCGATGGGCAAGACACGTAAACAAACACAAACACGAAGGCTCAAAGCCTTCGTGTTTGTGTTTTTTTACGTGTCTTGCCCATCGCTCAGGCTTGCCTATAATCGATTTCCATCTCTTCGGGCCACTGAAGGCGTTCCTTGGGGCCGCCACTTCAGCTACGACGACGAGGTCAAGAATGCGGTCCGATCATGGCTGCTACGCGCCGGTAAGGATTTCTACGCTGCTGGCATCCAAGCCCTCGTGAAACGCTGGGACAAGTGCATTAGTGCAGCTGGAGATTACGTTGAAAAATAAAACTAATTTCTCGCCTGTAAGTTCATTTTACTTTTGCGAAAAATGAAAAGTCCCGGTTTGACTTGAACACCCCTCGTATATACAGCCCAAAGCGAAGAAACTGCGTATTCTTTGGGGGTCACTCTCACTCTCTTACACGTTATTTCCTCCAAACGGGGATTTTCTCATGACCAGCCAAGTTTCTACAATGGCGATATATTTTATTCTACAATGATCGCAAATAGATGCTAGCGGTATTGAATTCTGAAGAACCAGTAGCCAGCAAAATCTAAGAACAGACATTAATATCAGAGCAAACCCCTTTTAGACAAACATCTTTAAGCAAACGAGAAATATTATGCTAACATCGGCGAAACAGTACTCAAACAAAACGAGAAACATTACAAATTTAATAAATTTCAAACCGACTAACGCAGATGTAAAAAAATAATTTGGTCAACAATATCAGAGCAAGGTACATTCTCCAACACGTAAACAACAGAGGAATAATGTGCCATTTGAAGCACTATAAAATCATCCTAGCAATCTAAGCTAGGCGAACACTATACAATTTTCATTCTAACAGACGCTATAAACATTACTTTGATAGAGGTATCTACACTAACACAGAGATAATACATATGATACAATAACGAACTGTGGCGACTTACCTCCTGCTTTTTCATCCTTGCGCCCAGATCGGGATCACATCAGTCCAAATTGTCCAATGATAGAAACAATACTCAATTAAAAAACGAGAAACAATTTTAATTACATCAATTTTTTATTATATCTTTTCAATAGTAAGTTCTACACGCAGAAGCCACAAGCAAACAGCACATCTGAAATGCAAATTAATGTAAAAGTGTTCTACAGAGGAAATCAACAGACACAGCTCAAAAATAAATAATAGATAGTTGTGGTCCTCCCAACTCATAGAATATTTGTATTGATATCAATCGAGTGATCATCTGAAACAAAGTCAAAGCAGTAATTAATTCAGGCAAACATTTTCTAAACAACCAGCGCGAATACACCACAGAAACCTGTCTTTTTCAACCAGGAACAAGTAGTGGATTCGAATAATAAAGCGAGAGAGGAAGTCGCTAACCATAAAGTTCTCCCTACACTTTCGTCAAGGTTACGCCCGCAGGGAGTAGGGGAATTCTTGTGTGGTATTGGTACACAATGTAGTTGAAAGCCATAAACTCCCCCACACCCACGTCAAGATAGGGAGGGACGGATTCTAGTGCGGCCTTTGTACACAGAGACATTTGAAAGCACACGTTTCTTACACATCACATCTTTTTGTAAATCAATTTCCATAATTCTCACAGTGGGATATTGATAACATTTCTAAACCAGAGAGCTTAACAAAATTTTAAGCTATAAAATTAGCATAGATATGTTTTTAATTAAGTGTATACGCGCACTTGAAAGCAAAACAAACAAGGAAGCATCAGTGAAGAGATGGACGGATTTTGTACTCGCTACCATAAGTCATGAGAGGATATGATAAAAGACTGCTTCGGAAAAGAAGAGTCGCGAAATGATTCTATTATCACAGCATTTCAATACGTCCTAGACATGGTCGTATTCCGAGATATGGTACAAATTACAGAATTGAAGGTACAAGAATTTGTATACCGAATCTACAATAGTTATAAAAATATTTGCACGTCAACATCGGAAGGGCCACTGGGATTGATGGTGAAGTTTTTGAGGTTTGCTATCGAATAATTGAAATGCACTAGACCAGATATAATTGTAATCGTTGCAATAGGCACTGCATTAATCAAGAAAGCAATGAGATCAAATTATCATATGCAAGCAGTCTATATCGCACGATTCATTACGGATTTGTTGAAATTACACCTGACCATTGACGTGGCATGGAAAGTACATAAAAAATCTTATCACGTGATATGTTCCACTAGCGCGACTGCACAATTATTTTCTTCTACCAGTTCATGCAATGATGTCGAATGAGCAGAAGTTCAATATTGTTGCACAAGGTCTAATGTATCATCACTTATTGCAACTCAACGAACATATCAACTGCGGTGGACCACCGGACGGTTCTCATCTAATACTCTCTTGTACGCCATTCAAGAAACTTCATACAAAGAAAGGAAACATCAATAAGAGATTGTGCAAGTTCTTCGCAACGAAGTGCAAGTTACTGAAGCGATACAAATACTGCGACAACGTATCGATTGTATTAATCAACGCTGGATTCAAAAGACCCATAATAAGACAACATTATATGATGCATTCTCAATTCATCAATCAAGACAGCAAACGAAAACTTCAGAGTTTGAAATAGGACAATTGCGATTTATCGAAATAAACAAGTGTATCACTGAAATGATAAATGTAATCTTTGTCATCACTATAATGAATTCTATGCATCGCAACGAAAACAGATTGTATTCAGCATGGTTAGATTGAAAACAATCATTCCTAAGGAAACGAATATTCCACACTATGTACAAGGATCCTCACACGGAATCAGCGCCGACAATCAAATAGGTTTTACCCGACTACACTCTGCACAACTTTAACATCCGAAGGATAGAATTGCAGGAGAATAATCGCTTATTGAAATTTAGAGGCATGATACATCAATATTGGTTTGCAAAAGTGGATCACTAATCTTTCGCGAAAGCTTATCGCATTTTGTGAATTAAATTGCACGCCGTGTATATTTCTCAAACAGCTGGACTAGCTCTCTTATTCATGAGCAACGACAAATGTATCATTGAAAGTACGTCTAATACAATTTTTGAGAATATATGTTGAAAGGAATCTATTATCCGTCTACAATTCTGATCGTTCGTAACACACGGCACACAAACGCATATGAGGTAAATTCTAAGTGGCAATCAGATTTTGGGAGAAGCGAATCACACAACTGTCATAAGAAATGTTTAACCAAAGTACAATGAGGATGAACACTATGCATAAACACAATGGAAGATACGCATGCATCATATAGTGATGTCTTATTATGGGTCTTTTGAATCCAGCGTTGATTAATACAATCGATACGTTGTCGCCGTATTTGTATCTCTTTAGTAACTTCCACTTCGTTGCGACGAACTTGCACAATCTCTTATTGATGTTTCTGTTCTTTGTATGAACATTCTTGAATGGCGTACAAGAGAGTATTAGATGAAAATCGTCCGGTGATCAAAAGCAGTTGATATGTTCGTTGAGTTTCAATAAGTGATGGTACATCAGACCTTGTACAACAATATTGAACTTCTACTCATTCGACATCACTGCATGAACTGGTAGAAGAAAATATTTGTGCAGTCGCGCTAGTGGAACATATCACGTGATAAGATTTTTATGTAATTTCCATGTCAATGGTCAGGTGTAATTTCAACAAATCCATAATGAATCGTGCGATACAGACTGCTTGTATATGATAATTTGATCTCATTGCTTTCTTGATTAATGCAGTAACTATTGCAATGATTACAATTACATCTGGTCTAGTGCATTTCAATTCTTCGATAGCAAACCTCAAAAACTTCACCATCAATCCCAGTGGCCCTTCCGATGTTGACGTGCAAATATTTTTATAACTATTGTAGATTCGGTATACAAATTCTTGCACCTTCAATTCTGTAATTTGTACCATATCTCCGACTACGACCATGCCTAGGACATCTACGTCTCAGACTTTTTATAATAAACTTGTAATTTTGATTGAAATCATATTGATTAAGAATATCTTCTTGGATTAAATGTGCTATTACATTTTAATTTCCATTCATTGAAAACTTGTGTGTATGATTATCATTAATAAAAAATATTATGTTTGATTCTTTCCGCGTGATACCTCTTCAATTCTATTGCTTCATACCTGTAATAAGTATATTCTTTATTACGTGTATTGTATTGTGTTTCTTCTCCTTCAGGTTTTTCGGCTAGATTTTCCCTCTTCACAGATTGGCATTACAGCATTGGCTTTAATAAATATATTTTCACTTGTGCCTTTACGTACGGCTATCATTTGCATGTCTATACCTGCATGTAAACCGCCTACTGTACACCTGTTGTAGCGGGAAAAAAATTGCGAGTGAAGTCAGCCCAGGTGGAAAAATAGCCAAAGAAGACGGCCCAGGCTGAAAAATGTGCAACGATAAGCGCACGCACAGCCCTCCGGCCACACGTCGCCCGCCGGTAAGCGCGCGAACAGCCACCCACCGCGCACGGGAAAAAAATCGTGAGCGAAGTCGGCCCAGGTGGAAAAATCGTAAAAGAAGATGCGCAGGGTGAAAAAATGCGCAACCATAAGCGAGCGCGCAGCCCTCCGCTCACCGGTAAGCGCACGGGTAGCCCTCCGCCCACGCGCCGCCCCTCCGCGCACAGGAAAAAATTCGCGAAAAAAGTCAACCAAGACGCGACGGTGGCGCAGCCCCGGTGGCAATGTCGTTGTTTCTCACCCTATCTATAGGGACTGTGCGACAAACTGGTGGCGCCGCGATGCGGCCTCCGGAGAAAGTACCTTGCGTGATAACCGCCGGGCAGCCAGCTTTGTTTACATGTCAAGTGTGGGCTTCTTCTTTTTTTTTTTTTTGCCACACTGGAACTGTTGCATCGCTAACTGTGCCAGTACCTAAAAGAACTCTTCATTAGGGACCAGATGTTTCATTTCTCGTGATTTCTATGCTTCCAATACCACCGAGGGCACTAGACTCGCAGCGAATAGCGTTTGTGACGCGCGTTCGGCCATTGCATGGGGTGTGCACAACATGAGCGAATATATTCTATTTCTTTTGTTCTAGTTTCAATGAAACTGAATGAGGACCTGCGAAATGATCAATGATTTACAGTTGCCACTTTCGTGACGGTGAAACGCCGCTGGATACTGCATCACCGTCAAGTGCACCGACCACACGGCAACCTATTTCGAGATAATGGTTGAGGTGTTCCATCGCCAGTGCCCAGAGCTGGTATTGCTCCCGGTAATCTGGTTGACGAGTCTCACAGTGAGAACGGAAGTTCTACGTTGCCCAAAAGGTTTAGTATTTACGCACCAACCATTTCACAGCTGTCGTGCCGCAAGCCTAGACGTCGGTAGCCGAGGTAAAAACTCATATAATTTCTTCTTTGAGGATCTCTTTAGCGTTATTGTATCTGAAGATACTGGAAAAACTGCAGTACAAGTTCAGACAATAAGTTGTGACCTTACGTGTTTATTTGTATGGATAAAACGGACGCACGATGTAGATTTCAGTGACGAAGGTATGTGTGTGCAAAGAGGACGAAAGGAATACAAGACTCTGTCAACAACATGATATTACAAATGGCTAGAAAAATACACGTATATAGCATTCGCTAGCAAGCCAGGATTTTGTGAGGCGTCAAATAACCATTCTCTCGACGTATCACTTACAGGTTGTTTGACCAGACAGACGCCAGT
This sequence comes from Ornithodoros turicata, assembly GCF_037126465.1. Taxonomy (NCBI): domain Eukaryota; kingdom Metazoa; phylum Arthropoda; class Arachnida; order Ixodida; family Argasidae; genus Ornithodoros; species Ornithodoros turicata. Next base: position 37,860,205 of record NC_088205.1, on the reverse strand, counting down.
GGCTGTTTTCCTTCCGCACTGTTAGATACATTACAAATACGGTGCCGGTTGCTTCTGTGCAGTTTGTCTCCATTTTCTTCGTTCGCGCCCCAGAAAGGTTCCACATTATTTGCACTTCGAAAATTAGCCCTTCTAATTACGGCGGTCACCACGCAAGCTACGGTTCCACTTGAGAATGCATAGAACAGGCGGCGTGGTATCACGTCGGATACTTCCAAGACCGCCACTGGCGGCGCTGTCGCGACGGAGCAGCGCGCCCCCTTTAGGTGTCGCATGTTCTACTATTCTGTGTCAACGGTTAGATACAATCTTGTCTCCAGATCAAATTAAAACGTATTACATGGCGAAGTATGCAAGCTTGCTTGCAAATTTTGCAATTTGCTCACAAAAGCCCGCCCGCGAATCGGCAACATGCGCTGTGTATGATGTCACGGCCTGTTCGCCTAGGAGGCGGGTCGTAGCAGTTGCCGTTCACGCGGGTGGTTAATATAGAATATTTCCGCTATTTGAACCATTTTCAACTTCATAGTTCACAGAGTGAATGCTATAGTACAGATCAACAAATGGAAAATGATCATAGGCTTGTTAAAGCTCAGCTACGCCGATTTTCGAGTGTTACAGAATGGAATGGTACTCACACGATGTGTTCATAAGGGAACACTGATTATGTATGCAAAATAGTTATCCAAAACTCCTCGCGGTTTTCCGAAAAAGTGAATTTTTAGTTTCACTGACATCCCGTCTTGTGGCCCGCAAGCCCTGTGTCGACGACACATTCGTGGTCTGCCCGCGCTCCGGCTTGGCATGACTTTTGGCTTGGTTTCTTCCGCCAAGCCGGCCAGTTTCTTCTGCCGAGCCGTCTGCTGCGCAGATTAACATTGGAGAAGTGATAAACAGTTCGCTATTAGGGAGCCAGTATATTTCTGGACTTCACTAAACCCACGAGGAACGTGAGTTTTGCTTCCTTCGACCTCAAAGCATTTGCTAGGCCAGTACAGACTTCCTTGCGTGATTCGTGTTCTGTGCTGCGTGCTGAGCGCTTTGCTCCTGTCTGCAAGAACACTTCAGCATGCAGTTCCAATGTTTCAAACCACAATTTTCCGAAAGGCGAAAGAGAAATCTATTGACTGCAACAATCGGTTACAACTCCGACTGGGTGCCACCTTCGAAAGCAGCGATTTGATCTGTTCATCTGGCTCATACGAATGTTACGGAAGCAATGCGCAACTTGTTTCACAAGAAGCGAAAGATGTCTCGTCCGGGATGCTGTGCCAACCTTATCTGCAGCAGGAGATTGCAGGGGCAGGACTAGGCAGCAGATAAAGGTAAGACGCGTAATGTTGGACAAGTCAGTCATGCGGTGCAAATTGCATCACGTAGAAGAGAAAAATACGCTATCTGTCAGTTACTGCTTCATCCTTTAGAGATTAGGCCCCAGCGGGTGTATTCTCAGTATAGATTTGGAATTGCCTTACTTGTTAAATGATTTCGCAGGCATTCTGGCACCACCGAAAAGCTTGCACTCCACGTCTCAACTATCACCGTCTGGGTTTCAAGCTGAAGGCTGTCACCAGCGCCAACCAGACGCCCCTTCAAAGTTCATCTGTTTTTGTAGACGGAACAGTGACACCTGGTGCTGAGACATTTCATTTTCTGACTAATCAAGTGCATTCCATCACTTGTGCACGACTTCTTGTGTTCGTACACCCTTGCTGTTGCTCGCTAGCTTAGAGCAACCATGCCTGAGGTGCCAGCGCTTTCAGAGTACATTTAAGCAGTATCACCGTATCATATGCACGGCAGCGCATCTTGTGTATTTTGAGTAAGGTATAAATTCAATGTTGGCTCAGCTGTTGTATTTTGGTCACAAATAAGGTGTTCTTCCAGAGCGCTCAAGAGCAGTTCAAGCAGTTTCATGTGTGCAAAAGCAGATACTTTTTCTCAGTTTTGACTAAGGTAAATCGAAATCTTCCAGTTGATGTCTTTCGGTCGTAAATTATGTTTTTCGAGGCATTCAAACAGCATCATGTGTGCAACAGTACATACTTTTTCTCAGGTCCAATGTATGTGTGTGTGTGTTTTTCTCAGGTGAAGTAAGGTAAATCTGTCCGCCATGGTGTTCTGGCAGTGCAGCAGAAGCTTGTGTTGCATTCAAGTGGTATCATGTATACAAAAAATTTTTTGCCTTTCTGTAGCTGATGTACTAATATTGTGAGTACAGAGACATTCCTGCAGAACATGTCGGAGCATCTTGTGTGCTATTGTTTGTATCATCTGCAGCAGTATATTGATAATGTTAATTATTCAATGACTTCAGCTAACATTTACATTCTTACTTCCAGGTAAACCTGTCACGCAGATGCCCTACCCCTTGGTATGCATAGTTCAAGATTGTACCGAATCAATCCACCTGGAGCATTATTCTTCAATTAGCAGTGGCATTACTATCACAACACACCACATACTGCATGTCTATGGTGCGTGTACAATGCATCAAACCTGTTCTCAGGTACAGGCCAGCTGGTACGCAATTACAACATGAAACAACTGACACAGAGACCGTAAAGTCATGCCTTTTCCTCCGCGCCTCGGGTTTCATGTTATTATCCTCACATGCAGCTCAATTCGCGTGTGCTGTGCAGCATGAGCATATATATATTGTTTGTGGTCACATGACACGGAACATAAATACAGTGAAACCTTCCTATGTTGGACACCCGCGGTGCAGCCGAAGCGTCTCCTACTTATAGAGGTGTCCTAGTTACAGAATATGACGGCAACAAAAAATGGAAGACATCACAGCTATGAGAAATGTCCCCCTTCTTCAATTTAAGGTCCTTAGTGGTACCTCTACCCACTCTTCACTGATAATTATTGATGATTTTAGTATATTCAATTCCGTTCGGGTTCTACTCAATGGCATTACCTCTGGAGCTTTTCGAGCAGCAAGGACTTGTCCCTGAAGCGTCAGCCCGCTTCTCATAGCTTTGGCGCAGTGCTCGTTCAAAGGCTCTAGACAAACTGAAGACAAGTGCTTACATAAAGAATTACAATGTAGACTGACAGCACTTGTTTTTGGACTCTAAAAACTAAAGCAACAAAATGCTGAGACCACTATAGGGGGAAAAAGGGGGCAAAAGTCAAGGCCACTGGCTCATTTTGGGTCTTTTTGGTGCAAAGATCGGCCGATATTGAGGTAATTTGGTCAGGGTTTTGTCCGACTTTGCAGGGAAAACCCTATCCTACTTCCAAGATAGGGAGGTGTCCGACATAGAGAATTTCGTCCCCATGTAGTTGCAACGGGAGCCTGCCCGTGCAATGAAATCATGGGGAGTTGTCCGAGGTAGGGAGGTGTCCGACTTTGGAGGTTTTACTGTACTATAGAGCATGCTACGTCATCTAATCTAACAGTTGTTCACGTTTGGATATTTTAACCATGGAATTTACCCTGCATGCACCATACCATGTCCTAACACGAACAACTGCTAGACAGCAGCCTGTACTGTTTCCGTATAGCACTTACGGCTTGCGTCCTGTGATCGGAAACAGCGGTGTCTTTTTTTCTGCTACAACCAGTAAACTACAGTAAAGATTTAGAAATACTGTGTCATGCCATAAAGCACTATGGGAAATGGCAGTTTGAAAAACTGGAGAAGACTGTCATTAGAATGGGGGACATGTTCTACGGTGAAATTTTTTACAGTGTGTGCTGTACCACGTAATGCACTGCAGGCCTACCACAGTATGGTAACGCTCTGAATACTGATTTTCTCAAAAAAGGAATGTGTGCGTTTCTTGTACTAACTTCCCCTTATGCAAGGTTGTAGAAAAATGTTTTCAGCTAATGGGGAGGGAGAGGACATCATTCTGGAGTCTCGTTGACCTACAATGTGTCGTGTGTGAATGTCATTTTGAAGAGTTTAGGTGGTACAAGACTGTGTTCCCACATTCTTGGCAGTGTTGACTAATAACCATAATAAAGTAGAGGGTACATTTGTTGCTTCATATATTTGTGTCATGGCAAAGTATGTAGAGATACATCTGTCTCAACATGCAGGTGACAAAACTGCTTTTTATGCCTAAACTATGACAAATAGTTGTCTGTTCAGCACCACAAATCATGTGCCGGCCTCCATGACATGTCTGTGACATTCCAAAGTGATTAACATGTCCCATAGATGAGTGCAATGCTGAAGATGATTGTGTACCTTCTATGGATTCTTGATTCAAGAAAAGTACTGTGTGATTTGCTAACAGCGCCTGGCTGTACCTTCAAAATTGTACATAAAAATATGTAAAGTTTGCCGAAGGAAACATCATGAAGGTCCATAGCGAAAAACCCTGAGACGAGGGATAGGAAGGGACATACACAATGTCTCAACATAGCGTGTTTATGTCCCTTCTTGTATCTCCTCTTCAGGTCTCGCCATCATGCCACCAGCTCGCTTGCTGTTGAACCGTTCTTTCAACGATAAGGGTCACTTTCATGAACTGGATGGCAGCCAACATGCTGTCAATAAAAAGAATAATGGAAGGAGCTCAATATGATCCTTAGGCTGTGCGTGGTCATTGCTTTCTGACAAATGATGACTTAGAATTTCAGGACAGTGCCTGCAGTGGTAGTATTCTTGTGTTCTCACCCTTGACGCCCATTGTGTGTCATCGGTCTCCTGTAATCTGCTAATATGCACATAGCTAAAACAAAGTATATTTGTATTTCTTTGAATACAGTTGGTACAGCACATTGTTTTTTACATGTTCTTTGGAAAATATAAATAAAAAATTCTCTACTCTGCAAGTCTCCTGTCAGCTCTACAGAGCAGCTTGGAATTTCACTAGAAGCCACGTGTGAAACCTAGATCAAACTAGTGGTGAAGGTCCATATAGGTCGTAGATAGATACTGTTATTATTATTAGATCATAGGTCAGGCTTAGGTCCTGGTTGGTAGCAACCCATTTGAATCTTATTAAAAATTGGTGCAGGAGGTGACCAAATTAACTAAATACACCAACTGACTCTCACAAATTTTGTGGTGTTATACTCTTGAAACAACATTAATACGCCGCAGTGGTCTTTTCTCCTTTGTTCATTTTAACCTAGAACTATTAGGTCTTCGGCGTCACCAGCCTTAGTTGCTGAGCATGCAGTTATTTACGTTGAGCGCTGCAGTTTCATATTTGTTTCTCTGGACAAGCAAGCCCGCTTCCCCATTTTGATAAGAGTCTTTCGGCTTTGACAGGGCATTTGTGGACAAGGAAAACATTTGGACTATTGTGTATTTTGCTATGAAGTGCACCGTACAAGGCAGAGGACACCATCAACCATTTCCACCAAGGTTATTAAATTTGTGATAAAGTACATACAGTCAAACTCCCTTATAGCGAACACCTTTTTAACGAAAATACCACTACAGCAAATTTTTTTGCGGTCCCGCTGAAGCCCATAGGTCCAATAATGGACCTCATTTTTAACGAAAATACCTTTACTGCAATTTTTGTTTTTGCTGTCCCCTGAGTTTCGTTGTAAAGGAGTTTGACTGTATACCTTTTGTCACTGACTAATTTGGTGGCAAAGTTACTTGAGTGGCAGCTGTGCAATTTTAAGCACATGTTAAAAAAAATAGGATATGGGAAGTGCTGACTGGTTGAACATGTGGAGTACCCAATATAATAATTGGCGGTTTACGTCGCGAGACAACTGAGTGTTGAATACACAGCACAGTGTAATGTTCCTCATTCTGGCAATGTTAGCAAGGTTCAAGAAGTGGGAAATGTTGCACTACCCTTAAAGGGACGGTCTCGTACAGATCGAGCGATTCCGAAACTTAGCTGAAATTATATTCAAGAGTGCTACAGAAACACAGTCGCAAAGTTTCAACCAGAACAACGAAGTGGTTTTCGAGAAATTTGAAGGAATATGCCGTGACAGCAGACGACGGAAGTCGCAGCTGGATTCAACTCCCTCTCATGCAACGTCAAATGTGACGTGGTTATGGTATTTATGGTGGCAGGTCGCCCATTGGGCGACCGATTCGCAATGCACAATGCAGTCGGGGGTGTATGCGCTTTGCGCTTGGAAGTTGTCACGCGCGACGTCGTAATGTCTGATAGCAAATTTAGCGATAGTGACGGGTCCCTGTCACTAAGCGGTGAAGATGAGCTCATCGGCGCCGATCGATTGAAGAACCGGGGACGTCGATGAACCTTTAGCTACTGACACTTTGCCACAACAACGTGGTTAGCCAGTGAAAGTAGTGGATGATCCGGAATCGATTGACGGGTAAGACTCATCCATAAAAGCGCACTTTTTTGCGTATATATGTTCCGCCTGATCGTGACACCATTCTAAATTGTACAAACATTGCAGGTGTGTGTGTAGCCACTGCTCGCCAATACCAGCATGTGTTGTGCGCACAATCCGGAACCTGTTTCGATCCGTCACGTACACATGGTGTTGTATTCTCATGAAAGGTGTTGTAAGGTTTGTTTTTGTTGTGCAGCTTTTTATTTGCATATAAAAATGTGTGTTTCATGGTACGTTATGCAAAATTTCAGATTTGGGCATTTCGTCATATGTATCAGAACTTGGATAGACTGCTGAAGAAAGCTGCTCTCTCTATCCATTCCCGCAAGCGGCAGGAGGTTGTCAACGTGATAGGTGAAGGCTTTCCATTCATGTCATTACACCTGGAGCAAATGACAAAATCAAGGATAAGCTGATCTACGTCAACGTCTTCAATTACCCCTGGCCTATGAAAAAAAAAGCCCTTTTCAGGACCATCCAACATATCGGCATCAATTAAGACCATGCTTCTGCATCGAATAAGCCCTTATAATCATTGATGATTATAATATTTCATATCAAAAATACCTAGACGTACATTACGAATATGCAAGATGGAACAGCCGTATTTTTGCTAATGTTATGGTGGTGTGTTCATGAGCCCATACGGACTAAGATTTTGATTGTGTCAGGGGTTGCACACTAAGATGTCCAGCACGTTGAATATAAAAGATTTGGAAATGTTTAAAAACTTTCAAAAATATGAAAAATACCTAAACGTCCATGACAAATTTGTAAGATGGAACAGCGGTTTGCAACATGTTTACATGTTGTCTGGCTTATTGTCGCTCATGTTACACCGGTGTGTTCATGAGCCCATACTGGCTCAGATTTTGATTGTGTCAGGGGTTGCACACTAAGATGTCCAGCACGTTGAATATAAAAGATTTGGAAATGTTTAAAAAATATGAAAAATACCTAGACGTGTATGACAAATTCGTAAGATGGAACAGCGGTTTGCAACTTGTTTACATGTCGTCTGGCTTATTGTTGCTCATGTTACACCGGTGTGTTCATGAGCCCATACTGGCTCAGATTTTGATTGTGTTAGGGGTTGCACACTAAGATGTCCAGCACGTTGAATACAGAAGATTTGGAAATGTTTAAAAAATATGAAAAATACCTAGACGTGCATGACAAATTTGTAAGATGGAACAGCGGTTTGCAACATGTTTACATGTCGTCTGGCTTATTGTTGCTCATGTTACACCGGTGTGTTCATGAGCCCATACTGGCTCAGATTTTGATTGTGTCAGGGGTTGCACACTAAGATGTCCAGCACGTTGAATATAAAAGATTTGGAAATGTTTAAAAAATATGAAAAATACCTAGACGTGCATGACAAATTTGTAAGATGGAACAGCGGTTTGCAACTTGTTTACATGTCGTCTGGCTTATTGTTGCTCATGTTACACCGGTGTGTTCATGAGCCCATACTGGCTCAGATTTTGATTGTGTCAGGGGTTGCACACTAAGATGTCCAGCACGTTGAATATAAAAGATTTGGAAATGTTTAACAAATATGAAAAATACCGAGACGTGCATGACAAATTTGTAAGATGGAACAGTGGTTTGCAACTTGTCGACATGTCGTCAGTCTTATTTTTGCTCATGTTACACCGGTGTGTTCATGAGCCCATACTGGCTCACATTTTGGTTCGATATCAGGGGTTGCAGACTAACATTTTTAACGAAAATACCTTTACTGCAATTTTTGTTTTTGCTGTCCCCTGAGTTTCGTTGTAAAGGAGTTTGACTGTATACCTTTTGTCACTGACTAATTTGGTGGCAAAGTTACTTGAGTGGCAGTTGTGCAATTTTAAGCACATGTTAAAAAAAATAGGATATGGGAAGTGCTGACTGGTTGAACATGTGGAGTACCCAATATAATAATTGGGGGTTTACGTCGCGAGACAACTGAGTGTTGAATACACAGCACAGTGTAATGTTCCTCATTCTGGCAATGTTAGCAAGGTTCAAGAAGTGGGAAATGTTGCACTACCCTTAAAGGGACGGTCTCGTACAGATCGAGCGATTCCGAAACTTAGCTGAAATTATATTCAAGAGTGCTACAGAAACACAGTCGCAAAGTTTCAACCAGAACAACGAAGTGGTTTTCGAGAAATTTGAAGGAATATGCCGTGACAGCAGACGACGGAAGTCGCAGCTGGATTCAACTCCCTCTCATGCAACGTCAAATGTGACGTGGTTATGGTATTTATGGTGGCAGGTCGCCCATTGGGCGACCGATTCGCAATGCACAATGCAGTCGGGGGTGTATGCGCTTTGCGCTTGGAAGTTGTCACGCGCGACGTCGTAATGTCTGATAGCAAATTTAGCGATAGTGACGGGTCCCTGTCACTAAGCGGTGAAGATGAGCTCATCGGCGCCGATCGATTGAAGAACCGGGGACGTCGATGAACCTTTAGCTACTGACACTTTGCCACAACAACGTGGTTAGCCAGTGAAAGTAGTGGATGATCCGGAATCGATTGACGGGTAAGACTCATCCATAAAAGCGCACTTTTTTGCGTATATATGTTCCGCCTGATCGTGACACCATTCTAAATTGTACAAACATTGCAGGTGTGTGTGTAGCCACTGCTCGCCAATACCAGCATGTGTTGTGCGCACAATCCGGAATCTGTTTCGATCCGTCACGTACACATGGTGTTGTATTCTCATGAAAGGTGTTGTAAGGTTTGTTTTTGTTGTGCAGCTTTTTATTTGCATATAAAAATGTGTGTTTCATGGTACGTTATGCAAAATTTCAGATTTGGGCATTTCGTCATATGTATCAGAACTTGGATAGACTGCTGAAGAAAGCTGCTCTCTCTATCCATTCCCGCAAGCGGCAGGAGGTTGTCAACGTGATAGGTGAAGGCTTTCCATTCATGTCATTACACCTGGAGCAAATGACAAAATCAAGGATAAGCTGATCTACGTCAACGTCTTCAATTACCCCTGGCCTATGAAAAAAAAAGCCCTTTTCAGGACCATCCAACATATCGGCATCAATTAAGACCATGCTTCTGCATCGAATAAGCCCTTATAATCATTGATGATTATAATATTTCATATCAAAAATACCTAGACGTACATTACGAATATGCAAGATGGAACAGCCGTATTTTTGCTAATGTTATGGTGGTGTGTTCATGAGCCCATACGGACTAAGATTTTGATTGTGTCAGGGGTTGCACACTAAGATGTCCAGCACGTTGAATATAAAAGATTTGGAAATGTTTAAAAACTTTCAAAAATATGAAAAATACCTAAACGTCCATGACAAATTTGTAAGATGGAACAGCGGTTTGCAACATGTTTACATGTTGTCTGGCTTATTGTCGCTCATGTTACACCGGTGTGTTCATGAGCCCATACTGGCTCAGATTTTGATTGTGTCAGGGGTTGCACACTAAGATGTCCAGCACGTTGAATATGAAAGATTTGGAAATGTTTAAAAAATATGAAAAATACCTAGACGTGTATGACAAATTCGTAAGATGGAACAGCGGTTTGCAACTTGTTTACATGTCGTCTGGCTTATTGTTGCTCATGTTACACCGGTGTGTTCATGAGCCCATACTGGCTCAGATTTTGATTGTGTTAGGGGTTGCACACTAAGATGTCCAGCACGTTGAATACAGAAGATTTGGAAATGTTTAAAAAATATGAAAAATACCTAGACGTGCATGACAAATTTGTAAGATGGAACAGCGGTTTGCAACATGTTTACATGTCGTCTGGCTTATTGTTGCTCATGCTACACCGGTGTGTTCATGAGCCCATACTGGCTCAGATTTTGATTGTGTCAGGGGTTGCACACTAAGATGTCCAGCACGTTGAATATAAAAGATTTGGAAATGTTTAAAAAATATGAAAAATACCTAGACGTGCATGACAAATTTGTAAGATGGAACAGCGGTTTGCAACTTGTTTACATGTCGTCTGGCTTATTGTTGCTCATGTTACACCGGTGTGTTCATGAGCCCATACTGGCTCAGATTTTGATTGTGTCAGGGGTTGCACACTAAGATGTCCAGCACGTTGAGTATAAAAGATTTGGAAATGTTTAAAAAATATGAAAAATACCTAGACGTGCATGACAAATTTGTAAGATGGAACAGCGGTTTGCAACTTGTTTACATGTCGTCTGGCTTATTGTTGCTCATGTTACACCGGTGTGTTCATGAGCCCATACTGGCTCAGATTTTGATTGTGTCAGGGGTTGCACACTAAGATGTCCAGCACGTTGAATATAAAAGATTTGGAAATGTTTAAAAAATATGAAAAATACCTAGACGTGTATGACAAATTCGTAAGATGGAACAGCGGTTTGCAACTTGTTTACATGTCGTCTGGCTTATTGTTGCTCATGTTACACCGGTGTGTTCATGAGCCCATACTGGCTCAGATTTTGATTGTGTCAGGGGTTGCACACTAAGATGTCCAGCACGTTGAATATAAAAGATTTGGAAATGTTTAAAAAATATGAAAAATACCTAGACGTGTATGACAAATTCGTAAGATGGAACAGCGGTTTGCAACTTGTTTACATGTCGTCTGGCTTATTGTTGCTCATGTTACACCGGTGTGTTCATGAGCCCATACTGGCTCAGATTTTGATTGTGTCAGGGGTTGCACACTAAGATGTCCAGCACGTTGAATATAAAAGATTTGGAAATGTTAAAAAAATATCAAAAATACCTAAACGTCCATGACAAATTTGTAAGATGGAACAGCGGTTTGCAACATGTTTACATGTCGTCTGGCTTATTGTTGCTCATGTTACACCGGTGTGTTCATGAGCCCATACTGGCTCAGATTTTGATTGTGTCAGGGGTTGCACACTAAGATGTCCAGCACATTGAATATAAAAGATTTGGAAATGTTTAAAAAATATGAAAAATACCTAGACGTACATGACAAATTTGTAAGATGGAACAGCGGTTTGCAACTTGTTTACATGTCGTCTGGCTTATTGTTGCTCATGTTACACCAGTGTGTTCATGAGCCCATACTGGCTCAGATTTTGATTGTGTCAGGGGTTGCACACTAAGATGTCCAGCACGTTGAATATAAAAGATTTGGAAATGTTTAAAAAATATGAAAAATACCTAGACGTGCATGACAAATTTGTAAGATGGAACAGCGGTTTGCAACTTGTTTACATGTCGTCTGGCTTATTGTTGCTCATGTTACACCGGTGTGTTCATGAGCCCATACTGGCTCAGATTTTGATTGTGTCAGGGGTTGCACACTAAGATGTCCAGCACGTTGAATATAAAAGATTTGGAAATGTTTAAAAAATATGAAAAATACCTAGACGTGCATGACAAATTTGTAAGATGGAACAGCGGTTTGCAACTTGTTTACATGTCGTCTGGCTTATTGTTGCTCATGTTACACCGGTGTGTTCATGAGCCCATACTGGCTCAGATTGATTGTGTCAGGGGTTGCACACTAAGATGTCCAGCACGTTGAATATAAAAGATTTGGAAATGTTTAAAAAATATGAAAAATACCTAGACGTACATGACAAATTTGTAAGATGGAACAGCGGTTTGCAACTTGTTTACATGTCGTCTGGCTTATTGTTGCTCATGTTACACCGGTGTGTTCATGAGCCCATACTGGCTCAGATTTTGATTGTGTCAGGGGTTGCACACTAAGATGTCCAGCACGTTGAATATAAAAGATTTGGAAATGTTTAAAAAATATGAAAAATACCTAGACGTGCATGACAAATTTGTAAGATGGAACAGCGGTTTGCAACTTGTTTACATGTCATCTGGCTTATTGTTGCTCATGTTACACCGGTGTGTTCATGAGCCCATACTGGCTCAGATTTTGATTGTGTCAGGGGTTGCACACTAAGATGTCCAGCACGTTGAATATAAAAGATTTGGAAATGTTTAAAAAATATGAAAAATACCTAGACGTGTATGACAAATTCGTAAGATGGAACAGCGGATTGCAACTTGTTTACATGTCGTCTGGCTTATTGTTGCTCATGTTACACCGGTGTGTTCATGAGCCCATACTGGCTCAGATTTTGATTGTGTCAGGGGTTGCACACTAAGATGTCCAGCACATTGAATATAAAAGATTTGGAAATGTTTAAAAAATATGAAAAATACCTAGACGTACATGACAAATTTGTAAGATGGAACAGCGGTTTGCAACTTGTTTACATGTCGTCTGGCTTATTGTTGCTCATGTTACACCAGTGTGTTCATGAGCCCATACTGGCTCAGATTTTGATTGTGTCAGGGGTTGCACACTAAGATGTCCAGCACGTTGAATATAAAAGATTTGGAAATGTTTAAAAACTTTCAAAAATATCAAAAATACCTAAACGTCCATGACAAATTTGTAAGATGGAACAGCGGTTTGCAACATGTTTACATGTCGTCTGGCTTATTGTTGCTCATGTTACACCGGTGTGTTCATGAGCCCATACTGGCTCAGATTTTGATTGTGTCAGGGGTTGCACACTAAGATGTCCAGCACATTGAATATAAAAGATTTGGAAATGTTTAAAAAATATGAAAAATACCTAGACGTGCATGACAAATTTGTAAGATGGAACAGCGGTTTGCAACTTGTTTACATGTCGTCTGGCTTATTGTTGCTCATGTTACACCGGTGTGTTCATGAGCCCATACTGGCTCAGATTGATTGTGTCAGGGGTTGCACACTAAGATGTCCAGCACGTTGAATATAAAAGATTTGGAAATGTTTAAAAAATATGAAAAATACCTGGACGTGCATGACAAATTTGTAAGATGGAACAGCGGTTTGCAACTTGTTTACATGTCGTCTGGCTTATTGTTGCTCATGTTACACCGGTGTGTTCATGAGCCCATACTGGCTCAGATTTTGATTGTGTCAGGGGTTGCACACTAAGATGTCCAGCACGTTGAATATAAAAGATTTGGAAATGTTTAACAAATATGAAAAATACCGAGACGTGCATGACAAATTTGTAAGATGGAACAGTGGTTTGCAACTTGTCGACATGTCGTCAGTCTTATTTTTGCTCATGTTACACCGGTGTGTTCATGAGCCCATACTGGCTCACATTTTGGTTCGATATCAGGGGTTGCAGACTAACATGTCCAGCACGTTGAATATAAAGGTTGCGGAAGCTGAGTGTTTATGTAGTCATCTTTTATTGTCCCTTATTGTAATGTACGTCCACAGCACTGACCAATTGTGTTAAAATTGGGTTGTTGGTATCGGGTAGTCATAATGATGTTGAAGCAGCAAGCTCTGAGCAACCTGTCGTCCTGTCCTGTCAAGAAGGTTGTCTTGTCTTTTGCTGCTTGAACATCATATAATCACAACACTGATTTGTGGATATAACTTACATAGTTATATTATGCAATACTTTTCTCACATCAGCAATGTGCAGGGAAAAATTAAATAGAGCTGTGAAGCCTGCGAATTGGAGTTGTTATATTTGTGACCCATTAACAGGTGTTGATTCTGGCACAGGAAGGAGTGCCACTCTCATCAGTTAGTGTCAGCTACTGAAGGGGTACAAGACAACATTATTGAGCATAGTTTGGCGATGTACTGCTCCGGTAGGGATAATACCTTAGAGAGGCTATATGCAAACCAAACTGATGTAGCCTGCTGCATCAAGCACTTCCTTCTCGCAATACTACCGAGGTACGCGGGACTGCCGTTTCGTGCGGTGCCGACAATTTCTGTACACATCACTTTTGGCTATTATCAACAAAGTAATACCTACATTTCAATACTGCGCGTATCCAGTTCTTTGGACACCGTTGCCGCTAACAGTTGACTGCGTGACGGTCGACATCTTTTAGTTTGAGCTGCGTCCGGCGCCGTCCCATACATATATCGTGCTCGCAGAACGTCTCTTACCTCAAATGCATCGTGAACGAAACGTGCGGAGTACACGCACGCGTGTGACAATCAGACCTTTTGTTGAAGATGCTTCGAGTATATGACTCCCAACAGGTGCTTTTCTATATCCACTTTCGTCACATTGTCGTCGACAAAAGAGTTGTTATACACCCGGGTTACGTTCCCAGGCAAAAATTTGGAGTGGGACCACTTCAAAGTGGTTTATTGGACAGGTCCCACTTTGAGTGTGGGACCACTTAGTGACTGGGACCAGTTGAAAGTGGAACCAGCTTCACGATGGTCCCACTTGAAGTGGAACCAGTGGAATTGATCCAGTGGTCCCCTCTGCGAAGTGGTCCGGGATCCGGCCACCTAGCAGCTGGGACCACTGAATGCATGACCGAAAATAATGCGTAGAAATGCACATATTGCTCAACTAATTACCGTTTATTCTGCTAAAAGCATACACTGAGCAGAAAGAAATAATCAATACATCTCTACATTTACATACCACGTCGTATAAATCTGATCACTCACTGTGTCTAGACAAAGCATATGCCTGACTGTGCGATGCACTCACGGACCACAGGGAGCTTTCGTTCGTTGGCCACCTCACATCTTGTATTTTCTTAGAGAAGATGACACGACACTCCTGTTTTCCATGCAGGTCGCGACATACACCCCATTCCTCTTCACCGTACGTTCGGAATATTCTTATATATCCTGTTTCTCTTCAAGTTCCTCCGAAGTTTCTAAAACGAAACATCTAATTAATAGTAATCAAAACATCACGGTCATCACCCATACCTGCAAACATTCGCGACGTGCAGTCCGATTGGCGTTTCACAGTGCGTTCTTGCCTCTACGCTGTTCACGTCTTCTTGGCGTCAGAACTCTTCCGGGAAATCGACAATGTGTTGCACAGGAACCATTGTCATCGCATTGTCTTCCAAAGCGCACTGAAACACACGTAAATACTGCACAGGAGATACACCATCACCATCCTTGCGACGGTTACTGAAGACAAAACCAACTCTCTGCGACGCGTCGAAGTTCTAACATCCAACTGCCACCTGCCACTCTCGCTCCGTCGCTAGCCTGTCGCTCTCTCCTCTCCCTCTCGGCTCTCGCTCGCCGTTTGAAGTTTGAATTGCCGTGGCGTCTTCACATTGCATCAGCCTCTGCAATTACATTTTCTTTTTTGTTGTTGTCTTTCTTCTAGTATTTAGCTTAATTTTTGTTGTTGTTGAGATGTATTTTTTTACATTTCTTATGTTATGATATTCACCTCAGATGAGAATGTGCACGAATTGGAGTTACAGCATTCGCAGACGCGCGCACCTGGATAAACAGCAATAAAAAGAGACCATGCCTGTGCTAAAATAGATCAGAATAATAGATCAAACAAAACATGGCAAGTGTGGACAAGATGAAATCTCAAAGAGGGAAGCTGGGAAGCTGCCCAACTTGGAGTCTCAGCGACCATTCTGGGAACAAAATGGTACCTGTGAGGCTCCAGCTGGAACTTCTGGAACCATCTGAGACCAGAGTGGTACCACTGATGTCACCAAAGTGGAACCAGCCACCCCACTTGAAAATCCAGCTGGGACCATCCACATTCAACTGGAACCATTCCGGGACCATCAAACATCCAACTGGAACCAGTCCAGATTCAACTGGAACCATTCTGGGACCAGTCCAGATTTTCGCCTGGGTTTCCACCACTTCCATACGGAATATTCTTTTCGCAGGTAAGACGAACTAGAAGTGCTCAAAATACCGAACGATACGAGACAAGTTAGTAAATAAGCATCAACTGCCTTTATTAGGTGGAGTCAGCCACGTAAACTCCCGCTCGAAATGAAGATGCGAGACGTATTGACATTGTTGTTCGGCCACATTTTACAATACGCGTCTTTCGTTTGACCAGACCACATGCAGCAAATTTATTGCCGTCGCCGTGATCCTCGAGCACCTTTTGGAAGTCGTCTGCTCTCACCGCTGCAAAAAGGCGCGAGAGCAGACGATTTGTTCATCCAATAGGCCATGGAGGAAGGAAACACAGGAGCGGCCGTTTAGAGCAGATTTCCGTGGGACCCCTCTGGCGGTCGCTCCTGTCAAAAGCGCCATTACTTCCTGTCCACCACGTGATCCTCTCTAAAGTTTCGGTTTGGCAACGCTTTGTTGCTCGCGCTGCTTTTCGTGCTTTTCCAAAGTCACTTACTCTTAAAATGTGAGCACCACTGCGGAGACAACGTTTTGTTAACGTATTCTTACCGCGGTTGCGGCTGTCGTTCAACAGAAAGCAGCTTTGTCACGGGAATAACGTTTCCTTCGTAAGCACGTACTTGACCGGTTGTTTCGTTCCCCTCTCTGTGAGAGAGTCATCTTGAATCGTTCCTTTGCAAGCTGGCGCTGTGCTACAGCTGCAGATTTGATTGATTTCCTCCATCGTTGTACAAATTTGATTTGATTACTGGCATGCTTTACCACTTCAGCAACAAACACACAAAACGCGGCACGTCGTCACACAAACATATCGCTGCCGCGAATGATGTTTCTAGTCCTGCGTGGTTGTCCTGCAGACCCTGACCGGTCTTGTAGTAGAAGGGTAAACCAAGAGTAAACCTCCGAACACACACAAATAAAGCTGGACGCGTGGCGTTCACCACAATGCAGATATCTGAACTGCAAGGCAATCACGACTCCTGTCGTCTGCTTTGGGAGCTGGCCTGCGCATGCTCTTGGGGTCACATGAGCGGTCACATGGTAGACAGGAGCATCCCAGAATGCAGTGCGAAGCTGGCACGCCCGTCTCAATGGCAAAAAGTTCGAAGGGCCGCTCCTGTGTTTCCTTCCTCCATGCAATAGGCGGTCTGCCATCGTAGCGGATATCGCTGTTGCCAACAGAAATCGCAATGTGCTGGCGCTGTTCTTATCAACTTAATTCGTTTATTTAATAACCGTGACGATTCTGGACGAGCGAATTCACAGTATTACGTTTTCAGCAATGAGGAATCGAATGGTACGCTTTGTGGATGGGCCAGGGTGTACGAGACCGTCCCTTTAATAACATCTGTTGGGCCCAGCAAACAGGATACACATACACTGATCTGAAGACACTATGCCTATCTCAAAAGCAATATGAGATCGACCCGTACGTGTTTATTTGCGAAACTATTATGACTGAAATATGGCCTGTGTGGTATAGAACAATGCGCACACTAAAGTAAACATGCAAAAAATACGTATAAGGGCTGTCGACCTACATGCCGCGATGCGCTCTACGAGATAAACAACACACTACAAAACTACATCCAACACTTTTTGTGCGGGGCAACTCTAATGAGCACTTTCATATAACCGACGAATGGTTCAACGAGTGCAGTTCGATTGGTCACGATACATTCCTACGTCGTTCATTGCAGTCGCACTATGATGCTGCACAATATATGTATCTCGTGTAACAAGCCTGGCAATCGCACGATGTGCATGGGCAGAAATACGGCCTTCTTTCTTTGAAGACCAGTCCTCTGCAGGTATATGCTCAAACTGTCACCAAGTCTCACGTTGTTGCTCAATCGCTCCCATTCCTGCACTTGTAGTAAAAGCAGCAAACGGGTTGACGTGAATGGCAGCTGAACGGTTGAACTGCGAAGTTCTCGAGCACATAATCACAATTTCACGCCGAAAATGATGTTGAGGTGAGTTGGCGGTTGTTGGTTCCATCGTTCAATAGTTCTCGGGATGACCTCGGACGAAACGCTCATCGTAGCCGGCGGCCATAACTGGATTTCCTCGCAAACGGGAGAAGACGCCAGGGAAGTCAGAGAAAGCCTCAGATTTCATCCAATCAGACGCACGATTCTCTATCTACGTAGATGGAGCAGGTTTATCCCATCTACGTCACAAAAATGGCTGCGCCCATGGCTTGTTTTGGTTTCTTTGGTGAATTAATTTTCGTAATAGGAAGACAAAATTGAGAAACGAAGGTGCGTTTCGGGGGCAGTTGGATGTGCTCGTTCTGAATATCACAACCGTTTCAACACATCGGGAAATCGGCGTAGCTGACCTTTAAATATCTTTTCATGGTCCCTTTAATGGGACCTACCTATACCTGGAGCTCCACCCACTTTTTGAGCTCTCTGGCCAATCACGAGCCAAAATACAGTTCGCTATTAATCCAGGCTATCCAAGCTATATATTACCTGTATTCACTGGGTGCCGACATTTTCGGGAAACTGGATTGGATTAGATTGAATAGGATATATTCCCTGACGACCTACCACCATAATGAATTTTGCATCCATTTTTAAAGGCGCCATCTGGATGGAGAGGAGCATGTCGGGAAGTCGCAGAATAGCAGAAGGGCAGAAGTAGCAGAAGTGGCAGAAATGCTTGCTAACAGAACTGATTGGCCGGCAGAACCGCTTGTTGGAACAGACTGCCGGTATTATACGTATTTGAACTATGAAACATAAAAAGATTGAATCAAGAACGGGCAAAGGTGTGTATATGAATATAACTATGTATAAAATGCAAAGTTTTGACCATCCCTTGCGTTTTTCTTGCTATTTGCCTGTGATCGCTGTCTTTACTAGGCCTAACAAGGACGACGAAACATATTATTTTCAGGTCGATGTCGACACTGGAGCATAATTTAAAGTTGATTTGCAAGATAATTGCAACAGAATGTATACTTACGGAATAAAATTGAAGTAATTTGTGAAAAAAAAATGCCATGACATCATCGCCTCGCCGTTCCAAGCTACGCCGCCATTTTCGTGAAAATTTTGGTGTCATGGCGGCCCGCATAGGAAACAACAGCCAATGAAAAACGCTCAACTGGAATGACAGGTCGAGCCTGTTTTTTAGGCTCCTCCTAATGGCCGGACTCCGTTTGGCACACACGGCACTGATACGAAGCAGAGCCCTGGCTCTGATACGAAGTAGGGAGCCTCCATGGCCATACGCCTCGTGCACATACTAAAGGTGGCGCTTTGCGTGGCCACGCAGCGGTGGGAAAGCGAACTTTTTGTGTGAGTTGTCCGATATCGGAACCAGCCAAAAGTGTATGTGGCGGGCGTCATGCAGATCAAAAATGTGTGAATTGGTTGTGTAATTTTGCCGGTTTCGATCGCTTTAAACTGAGAACGACTAATTTCTGTCCTCAGCGGTCAATAAGGCATAAGACCATATGCAGAAGCAAGTTTGTCAGCGTTATTACAATTTTTTGAACTTTTCTTCCTGCGCACCGCACTTGCATGTGTTTTCTTTTATACCTTTTACAGTAACTTTGCAAAGGTTGTACCCACACCAAAAGGATGCAGAAGTCTCATTACCTGAGCGGGCAAAGCGACAAGGTCCAAGCTAGTTGGAAGTTCATGTCTAAATTGAAAACATACATCACGAACGATATACGGTCTGATTACGGCAATCAATTAGGATCATTGGCCAAAAAAAGACGGAATTCATGGAGTAGTTTATTTTGTGACACGTACGTTTGACGGCCCACACCCATCTTCTACTCCTGTCCACTTCGTGTGGATTTGGCGGGAAAGCGATTACATTCGCTGCACCGGCTGTATTGAGCGCATTGCCGCCTGGCTCCCACCTCCCACTTGCTGTACGGGGGGGGGGGGGGGGAGGCGTTGGATGTAGTTCCCAATTCAACCTAATGTTACGACTCCCAATTCAAGCTAGCGTTTTCCGATTGTTGGTCAGACAGCTTTTACAGTTGTTCTGTCATACTTTCTAGGTCAGCAGAAGCGGAGTTGAAGAGCCAATGAATCACCGAATGAGAGGGCAACAGCTTTCATTGTCCATAAACATCAACACGGAAAAGGTGCAGGGGACAATTGTGAAACTCATGTCTCTTTTTATTTTCTTCTTTTACAATGAAGTATAAACTCAAAACTGGTGTCTGACCAACAGTAGAGAAATACTAGCATCCAGCGAACGATATCGCTAGCGAACTAGTGCTGCGAATTATGTCGCTTTTATGTTACTCATTGAATGACCTGCAGATTTTATTATCTATTAAGAGATGAAAAAGGCCTATGCCTCGTTTTTCAACGAATGGGGAGACCGAGTGGTAACACTCGGTCGGCTGTGATTTGTTTCATCAGTTATCCGCAACCACGTCCCCGTATTTTTGGGCGCGCAGGAACATGTGGGACCATTCTTCTGCCCACACAACCAGGGACCATTTTTTTGCTACGCCCGGCGTTCTCGTACGTATTTGTGCACCCAACGACGCAACAGTTCGTTGCGGCATTACTTTTAGCAGCTATCAACTCAGGCGCGGCGTCACCGAAGCAAGGTGAATATTGAAAGCGTACGAATAACCCTCGAGAACGAAGCGGACTCACACAACAAGTTCTTATGGCTGCCGCCAGGATTCTCCGTGGCGCGGCGGACGCTTTGCACGAAGCGTATAGTGGGAGCAAACATGGTCATAGTGAAACACAAGCAGCCAAGGACAGGATAAGATAGCTACAACACAACTGCTAGCTCTCAACTACTTATTAGCAGACTCTGGAATATACACATACATGCTGCTAAACAAATGACAATTTAACCAACAGAATCACAGACAAGAAAAAAGGGTTATACATGGTGTGTGCAGAAAAACGTGACCCGCATTTTTACATGTAACTCGTTGTCTACTTAGCCGAGGAACTTCCGGTGGCGCACGACGGCGTATTTATGCGTGCGAAATCTACAAAAAAATCCTGGAAGCCATACTCAGTGTAAAAAAGTAAACAGAGTGCGAAAACATAAGCCTCCGTGCATTAGAATAGGGCGGTCATGACAGTGTATGGTAGTGCATTTCGGTCTTAGGAGAGTTATGTGCAGGTACCGCTAGGGGTACTGCCGATGATCCATGTGGGACATCATTTCGATTTATGCACGATAGCTCCCCTAGCGGTCCTTGAACACAACTCTCCTACGTCCACCATGTTGCCCTTTCACATACACCGTGTTGTCCACCATGTTGCCCTATTCTGATGCACGGAAGCCGACGTTTTCGTTGTTCCGTTTATTTTTTAAGCTGAGTATGACTTCCACAATTTTTCTGCAGATTTCGCACGCATGAATGCCCCATCGTGCGCCACCGGAAGTTCGTTAGTTAGGTAGGCAACAAGCTATGTGTCTAAATGCGGGTCACGTTTTTCTGCACACACCCTGTATATCTTCCCCCTCTCCTCATTCTATTTCACAGGCAGCCGTAGTATCACTCTGAGTGTGCCCGTGCGTCCCCGTTGAAATAACGTATCTCGGACAGAAGCCAATCCAACAGCGGACTGCTTACACATGCATCTGTCTTGGATTTCCCTAACCATGTGTTGTTTAAACACAGCCTTGATCTCTGTGTTCCGGAAATTTAGGGAACATCCAGAGTCCCTAAAATGTGTTGCCAAGTTTCTCGAGGCCATCAAAAGTCTGCCCTTGTCTCTCTGTGTTTCACTCTGGCACTCAGATACAAACTACCCCATTTCAACACAATAGGAAACACAGATTTGTAAATAGCATCTGTTGATTGCACTGTACGTACCCCCCATATAAAGGATCATAGTGGATGTTACATCTTGTGTGATAATGTCAGTAACACAAGAAAGCTAGATTTGAAACCACTCATACTTCGTAGTAGGAGTAGTTTTTGTGTGAAGCTACGCAATTCCTGTCCACCAAATAATTTCAACCATATGTTTCATCTGCCAGTGTGATAATCCCCTCAAAAGGAATTCTCACTTAGCTGGAACTACCGGTTCTAAAACCTATCCCTAACATGTGTAGCATCAGGGAGGAAAACCAAGGGGCACTGTGGAAAAGACAAACACACACGGGCTATGTTCTTACTGTGTAACAGCTCCTCTGGCTAACAAAATGAACATGTTCTAAATTAATACAACATGGCTTGACATGATACGCTGGTGAAAGCTAAGAAATAAAATAAGTAGTTAAATGTACAATACATAAACACTTGTCATAACATGATAGTTTCCTTCCCGCATTCATACGCTGCCATACCTCCCGCTTTAAAGCTCAGCTACGCCGATTTTCGAGTGTCACAGAATGGAATGGTACTCACACGATGTGTTCATAAGGGAACACTGATTATGTATGCAAAATAGTTATCCCAAACTCCTCGCGGTTTTCCGAAAAAGTGAATTTTTAGTTTCACTGACATCCCGTCTTGTGGCCCGCAAACCCTGTGTCGACGACACATTCGTGGTCTGCCCGCGCTCCGGCTTGGCATGACTTTTGGCTTGGTTTCTTCCGCCAAGCCGGCCAGTTTCTTCTGCCGAGCCGTCTGCTGCGCAGATTCACATTGGGGAAGCGATAAACAGTTCGCTATTAGGAAGCCAGTATATTTCTGGACTTCACTAAACCCACGAGGAACGTGAGTTTTGCTTCCTTCGACTGCAAAGCATTTGCTAGGCCAGTACAGGTGTGGTTCGTGTTCTGTGCTGCGTGCCGAGAATGCGTGAGCATTTTGCTCCCGTTTGCAAGAACACTTCAGCATGCAGTTCCAGTGTTTCAAACCACAATTTTCCGAAAGGCGAAAGAGAAATCTATTGACTGCAACAATCGGTTACAACTTCGACTGTGTGCCACCTTCGAAAGCAGCGATTTGATCAGTTCATCTGGCTCATACGAATGTTACGGAAGCAATGCGCAACTTCTTTCACAAGAAGCCGAAGATGTTTCGTCCGGGATGCTGTGCCAACCTTATCTGCAGCAGGAGATTGCGGGGGCAGGACTGGGCAGCAGATAAAGGTAAGACGCGTAATGTTAGACAAGTCAGTCATGCGGTGCAAATTGCATCACGTAGAAGAGAAAAATACGCTATCTGTTAGTTACTGCTTCATCCTTTAGAGATTACGCCCCAGCGGGTACAGATTTGGAATTGCCTTATTTGTTAAATGATTTCGCAGGCATTCTGGCACCACCGAAAAGCTTGCACTCCTCGTCTCAACTATCACCGTCTGGGGTTCAAGCTGAAGGCTGTCACCAGTGCCAACCAGACGCCCCTTCAAAGTTAATCTGTTTTTGTTGACGGAACAGTGACACCTGGTACTGAAACATTTCATTTTCCGATTAATCAAGTGCATTCCATCACTTGTGCTCGACTTCTTGTGTTCGTATACCCTTGCTGTTGCTCGCTAGCTTATAGCAACCATGCCTGAGGTGCCAGCGCTTTCAGAGTACATTTAAGCAGTATCATCGTATCATATGCACGGCAGCACATCTTGTGTATTTTGAGTAAGGTATAAATTCAGTGCTGGCTCAGCTGTTGTATTTTGGTCACAAATAAGGTGTTCTTCCAGAGCGCTCAAGGGCAGTTCAAGCAGTTTCATGCGTGCAACAGCACATACTTTTTCTCAGTTTTGACTAAGGTAAATCAAAATCTTCCAGTTGATGTCTTTCGGTCATAAATTATGTTTTTCAAGACATTCAAACAGCATCATGTGTGCAACAGTACATACTTTTTCTCAGGTGAAGTAAGGTAAATCTGTCTGCCGTGGTGTTCTGGCAGTGCAGCAGAAGCTTTTGTTGAATTCAAGTGGTATCATGTATACAAAAACTTGTTTTATGCCTTTCTGTAGCTGCTGTACTAATATTGTGAGTACAGAGACATTCCTGCATTACGTTCTTACTTCCAGGTAAACCTGTCACGCAGATGCCCTACCCCTTGGTATGCATAGTTCAAGATTGTCCCGAAACAATCCACCCGGAGCATTATTCTTCAATTGGCAGTGGCATTACTATCACAACACACCACATACTGCATGTCTATGGTGCGTGTACAATGCATCAAACCTATTCTCAGGTACAGGCCAGCTGGTACGCAATTACAACATGAAACAACTGACACAGAGACC
The DNA here is from genome assembly GCF_037126465.1 of Ornithodoros turicata. Classification (NCBI taxonomy): domain Eukaryota; kingdom Metazoa; phylum Arthropoda; class Arachnida; order Ixodida; family Argasidae; genus Ornithodoros; species Ornithodoros turicata. The sequence goes on along the minus strand of NC_088205.1, from coordinate 37,836,091 downwards.
GTAAAGTCATGCCTTTTCCTCCGCGCCTCGGGTTTCATGTTATTATCCTCACATGCAAATCAATTTGCCTGTGCTGTGCAGCATGAGCAAAAGCATATATTGTTTGTGGTCACATGACACGGAACACAAATACAGTGAAACCTTCCTATGTTGGACACCCGCGGTGCAGCCGAAGCGTCTCCTACTTATAGAGGTGTCCGAGTTACAGAATATGACGGCAACAAAAAATGGAAGAGATCACAGCTGTGAGAAATGTCCCCCTCCTTCAATTTAAGGTCCTTAGTGGTACCTGGTGGTGGTTCCTGGTAGTGGTACCTCTACCCACTCTTCACTGATAATTATTACTGATTTTAGTATATTGAATTCCGTTCAGATTCTACTCAATGGCATTACCTCTAGAGCTTTTCGAGCAGCAAGGACTTGTCTCTGAAGCGTCAGCCCACTTCTCATAGCTTTGGTGCAGTGTTTGTTCAAAGGCTCTAGACAAACTGAAGACAAGTGCTCACATAAAGAATTACAATGTAGGCTGACAGCACTTGTTTTTTTTTTTGGACTCTAAAAACTAAAGCAACAAAATGCTGAGACCAGTATAGGGGAAAAAAGGGGCAAAAGTCAAGGCCACTGGCTCATTTTGGGATTTTTTGGTGCAAAGATGGGCCGATATTGAGGTAATTTGACCAGGGTTTTCTCCGACTTTGCAGGGAAAACCCTATCCTACTTCCAAGATAGGGAGGTGTTCGACATAGAGAATTTCGTCCCCATGTAGTTTCAATGGGAGCCTGCCCGTGCAATGAAATCATGGGGAGTTGTCCGAGGTAGGGAGGTGTCCAACTTTGGAGGTTTTACTGTACTATAGAGCATTCTACATCATGTAATCTAACAGTTGTTCACGTTTGGATATTTTAAACATGGAATTTACCCTGCATGCACCATACAATGTCCAAACACGAACAACTGCTAGAGAGCAGCATGTACTGTTTCCGTATAGCACTTATGGCTTGCGTCCTGTGATCGAAAACAGTGGTGTCTTTTTTCTGCTACAACCAGTAAACTACAATAAAGGTTTAGAAATACTGTGTCATACCATAAAGCACTATGGGAAATGGCAGTTTGAAAAACTGGAGAAGACTGTCATTAGAATGGGGGACATGTTCTACGGTGAAATTTTTTACAGTGTGTGCTGTACCACGTAATGCACTGCAGGCCTACCACAGTATGGTAACGCTCTGAATACTGATTTGCTCAAAAAAGGAATGTGTGCATTTCTTGTACTAACTTCCCCTTATGCAAGGTTGTAGAAAAATGTTTTCATGGGGAGGGAGAGGACATCATTCTGGAGTCTCGTTGTCCTACAATGTGTCGTGTGTGAAGGTCATTTTGAAGAGTGTAGGTGGTACAAGACTGTGTTCCCACATTCTTGGCAGTGTTGACTAATAACCATAATAAGGTAGAGGGTACATTTGTTGCTTCATATATTTGTGTCATGGCAAAGTATGTAGAGATACATCTGTCTCAACATGCAGGTGACAAAACTACTTTTTATGCCAAAACTATGACAAATAGTTGTCTGTTCAGCACCACTAATCATGTGCCAGCCTCCATGACATGTCTGTGACATTCCAAAGTGATTAACATGTCCCATAGATGTGTGCAATGCTGAAGATGACTGTGTACCTTCCATGGATTCTTGATTTAAGAAAAGTACTGTGTGATTTGCTAACAGCGCCTGGCTGTACCTTCACAATTCTACATAAAAATATGTAAAGTTTGCCGAAGGAAACATCATGAAGGTCCATAGCGAAAAACCCTGAGACGAGGGATAGGAAGGGACATACACAATGTCTTAACATAGCTTGTTTATGTCCCTTCTTGTATCTCCCCCTCAGGTCTCGCCATCATGGACACTATCACCAGCTAGCTTGCTGTTGAAGCGTTCTTTCAACGATAAGGGTCACTTTCATGGACTGGATGGCAGCCAACATGCTGTCAATAAAAAGAATAATGGAAGGAGCTCAATATGATCCTCAGGCTGTGCGTGGTCATTGCTTTCTGACAAATGGTGACTTAGAATTTCAGGACAGTGCCTGCAGTGGTAGTATTCTTGTGTTCTCACCCTTGACGCCCATTGTGTGTCATCGGTCATCTGTAATCTGCTAATATGCACATAGCTAAAACAAAGTATATTTGTATTTCTTTGAATACAGTTGGTACAGCACATTGTTTTTTACATGTTCTTTGGAAAATATAAATAAAAAATTCTCTACTCTGCAAGTCTCCTGTCAGCTCTACATAGCAGCTTCGAATTTCACTAGAAGCCACGTGTGAAACCTAGACCAAACTAGTGGTGAAGGTCCATATAGGTAATAGATAGATACTATTATTATTATTAGATCATGGGTCAGGCTTAGGTCCTGGTTGGTAGCAACGCATTTGAATCTTATTAAAAATTGGTGCAGGAGGTGACCAACATCACTAAATACACCAACTGACTCTCACAAATTTTGTGGTGTTATACTTTTGAAACAACATTAATACGCTGCAGTGGTCTTTTCTCCTTTGTTCCCTTTAACCTAGAAATATTAGGTCTTCGGCATCACCAGCCTTAGTTGCTGAGCATGCAGTTATTTACGTTGAGCACTGCAGTTTCATATTTGTTTCTCTGGACAAGCAAGCCCGCTTCCCCATTTTGATAAGAGTCTTTCAGCTTTGACAGGGCATTTGTGGACAAGGAAAACATTTGGACTATTGTGTATTTTGCTATGAAGTGCACCGTACAAGGCAGAGGACACCATCAACCATTTCTACCAAGGTTATTAAATTTGTGATAAAGTACATATACCTTTTGTCACTGACTAATTTGGTGGCAAAGTTACTTGAGTGGCAGTTGTGCAATTTTAAGCACATGTTTTAAAAAAAAAATAGGATATGGGAAGTGCTGACTGGTTGAACATGTGGAGTACCCAATATAATAATTGGGGGTTTACGTCGCGAGACAACTGAGTGTAGAATACACAGCACAGTGTAATGTTCCTTATTCTGGCAATGTTAGCATGGTTCAAGAAGTGGGAAATGTTGCACTACCCTTAATAACATCTGTTGGGCCCAGCAAACAGGATACACATACCCTGATCTGAAGAACAATGCGCACACTCAAGTAAACATGCAAAAAATACGTATAGGGGCTCTCGACCTACATGCCGCGATGCGCTCTACGAGATAAACAACACACTACAAAACTACATCCAACACTTTTTGTGCGGGGCAACTCTAATGAGCACTTTCATATAACCGACGAATGGTTCAACGAGTGCAGTTCGATTGGTCACGATACATTCCTACGTCGTTCATTGCAGTCGCACTATGATGCTGCACAATATATGTATCTCGTGTAACAAGCCTGGCAATCGCACGATGTGCATGGGCAGAAATACGGCCTTCTTTCTTTGAAGACCAGTCCTCTGCAGGTATATTCTCAAACAATCACCAAGTCTCGCGTTGTTGCTCAATCGCTCCCATTCCAGCACTTGTTGTAAAAGCAGCAAACGGGTTGACGTGAATGGCAGCTGAACAGTTGAACTGCGAAGTTCTCGAGCACATAATCACAATTTCACGCCGAAAATGATGTTGAGGTGAGTTCGCGGTTGTTGTTTCAATCGTTCAATAGTTCTCGGGATTACCTCGGACGAAACGCTCATCGTAGCCGGCGGCCATAACTGGATTTCCTCGCAAACGGGAGAAGACGCTAGGGAAGTCAGAGAAAGCCTCAGCTTTCATCCAATCAGACGCACGATTCTCTATCTACGTAGATGGAGCAGGTTTATCCCATCTACGTCACAAAAATGGCTGCGCGCATGGCTTGTTTTGGTTTCTTTGATGAATTAATTTTCGTAATAGGAAGACAAAATTGAGAAACGAAGGTGCGTTTCGGGGGCAGTTGGATGTGCTCGTTCTGAATATCACAACCGTTTCAACACATCGGGAAATCGGCGTAGCTGACCTTTAAAGGAACTGTAAAGTGAAATTTGACCCCCCTGTTTCTGTGTGCGACCTGGTAGTGTTTGCCTGTGTGATACCTCACAGAGAGCCTAAGCACTCAAAGCGCGTTAATTATTACACAGCATAAATTACAAAAATTAAATCGGACGGTAGGATGCGCCACGCAACAGCTAAAAAAGTCATGATGGGAGTACTCCCGTCACGTGATACCTAAGTAATACACAATGAGCTTATGGCCGGCTACTAATCTCCAATAAACACTACTTTTAGAATCACAAGAATTACTGGGACAATTCTTCAAAATATCGAAGAAACAGTATTCCAAAATACTGTCAGCGCCCTCTGTTTCCTCTCCTCCCAACCATATCGCACGGCGACGGCCTTGCGAGGTTTGTGTTTGTGTACGCAAAGAGGTTCATTTCCTGCCGAAATTGAACAAAGCTTTACCTGACAGCGATTCCGGTATCTACTGTAATGTTTGGGGATACACCAAGTGTGCTCTTTCGACAAGGGACGTTGTGTACCACAAGATTCCAACGGAAAATGCGCGGAAACAAAGGTTGTTACAAGCGCTTGGTCAAGACATTCGTGAGCTACGCCGTATTTCTCTGACGACTCGTACGAAATGGTAGCGGCAGATGGTCGAAAACTTCTCAAACGGACCGCAGTCCCGACACCAGTGTTTCACCTTGTGACGTCTGACGATGCGAACACCAGTGCACACAGGTATGTATATTTACCGATTCACAGGAAGAATACATGTATGTGGTTCACTTCAAATTAAAATCAGTTTTTGTGATGCATATATACGCTGCGTAATGTACCAAACGCAATATCCCCCTTCCCCTGGGGAGTCCTGAGCTCTCGCAGGAGAATATAAGTGTCAAATAAATTATGCGCTATTGATACTGACAGTATTCTTCATTCATATCAGCGAGACAGGCTTCCATCGTGACTGACAAGAATGTGAAACTCGGAAGTAAAAGCGTGCAAACGCATGATTTATCGTCAACGCCTCTCAACCTTTATTCAGTGATGAATTCAACACCTATTGTCCATACACACTCATGCTCACAGGTGGGTCAAGCTCTTGTTCTGTTTAACATTTTAACTTCAGCAATTCCTTGCAGGTGCATGATATGACAATATCTGCACCACTGGGGGACCCAGCTGTTTAGTCATTCTGGAAATCTGAAGACAACAGTTTTGAATGGCCTGCTGATACAAGTTGGCAGATACTAAAAGTTCTTCTACTTTGCAGTGTTGTGCCCTCTGCTTCACCAGACCAGAAGAAGTAAATCAAATGTGCATCAAATTCAGACCTTCCGGTGCATCTCACAAAGTGGGCACAGATGTTCACGTCACGCTTCTCACCACAAAAGCCGAATGCCCAAGTGAACACAATTTATCTTGGAAACGTCAGCCAGAAGTGAACAATGTGGCTGTGGGGAACATCTTGCTGTCTGGCGCAATCCTTTTCAATGGGACGAGTGCAGCCAAGATGTGAATTCATAGCGCCTTATGTCTTCACAGATTCAAATGAAACCTTGTAGTACTTGCTGTTGACCAGGTTCCTTAGTTACTCGAGCTGATTAATATTAAAGTCACCTCAACAGACCTCACCTACAACACCCACCAGAAGGGTCGCGGGCTCCCTTTCGCGACACAGGTAGGATTATCAGAACTCACGACCATAAGAGACTGAAACATTCAAATAATCTTACTGTAACACAAGCTTTCGAATAGAGTCCGTACTTCATTAGGCATGATACAGACACACATGGCACAGATATTTATACTGATGTACAACAAACAATAGAAACAAAGAAGGTAGTGAGGAGGAAATCCAAATTCTTGTTAGAAAGTATTGAGGGCGCGAAAAAATAATACAAAACAAGGCAAGCAGGCTTTGCGTAGTTAAATTTTCTGTTACAACAATTCTATCTGCAACAATTACATAAAAAGTACGTGTAGTAAACGGTAAAAAGAACAAGCTTGTACAATTGCAATATGCAATAGGCGATTTCAGATATTGCCCTTGTGCTCCGCACGGGGGCCCTCCGTCGCCCAAGTCACGCGCATCGCGTCATGGGAAATGGTTTGCATTCGTGCTCGCTGCCTGTTGCTCGAGGTGATGCGGGACCACTGATCTCGATTGTAAAAGGCTGGATCGCGGATAGGGAGCGCGAGCGTGAAGAAACCGGCCGCCATCTTACTGTACCCACAACAGTCGCCGCAGCGATCATGGCAACTTCTTGCAATTACGGTCGTACCAACCGTTCTGGCAAGGTTACAGGTCCTAAATTTATACAGGTGAGTCACTCTTTATCGAGGAATAAATAGTATTTATTCTGTATATTTAGTAGACGATTATGAAGTGTTTTTTTGCCCAAAACGAGCACTGGATGCAGGTTGCTTGATCGCTCTTCCGACGTTCAATCGAGCACACTTGCATTTTACCCGGAGGCAAATACAGTTTGAGTGCATAATATGCTTGAAAGAACACGTTACACTACACAGGTAGTGTTGTCATCAATATATGTGCGAGCACTCGAGCGCTTTTTTGCATGCATTGCTAGCATGGTACACCGTGTTCTCTGCGGAAGCAAGTGCCACATTCATTTCTTTGAATTACCTTCACACCAAGTTCGGTATTACGTCGTAATGAGACCACGATTGTCACCTTTTTTCATGTATTGGTATTGTTTTGTGCCTTGGTTTGATTTGTGACAAAGAATCCTACGTAACGGTGGTGTGGCGCGACTTGAATAACGCCTTTGTGTCTGAGCTGTATCGTCAGCTTGTTGCGATAGTAATAATTTGTAGCGTGTCGTGCTATTTGTAGCACTTTTTAAGGCAAAAGTGGTCTCTCAATACAGGTTTCGTCATGAGGGCTACCCAGTGAATAATCTGTGCAGTGTGATACGGCTGGGTGTACAGGTAAGTATCACGTTCCTCATCCACTGGTTTCTACTTTACAGGAAGGAAAAACCTCAGTGCACGCACTGTGGTTAGCCTCTCTCAGTTTTGCATATTTTCTTACATGTTCACATCAGAAACACACCTTACGCTTTAGGCTCCTTCACCCAGCAATATAATAATTAGAGATTATAATTACTTTTAGAAGAGTTCCCCATATTCTTTTTAGAATAGTTTTTAATCTTTTTAATTTTTAGAAGATACAGGGATTGTAAACCATGTTTTAAACTGATGTTTTAACATTTGTCCAATGCATTTATTAAACAACATATTCATTTTTAACTGGTTGCACCCAAACCAATGTTCTGATGTATTATTTCCCTTGTTGTCGATGCACCATAAAAATTGGAATAACCATCATCAGTGCAGGTTACTTCACAGCTGCCTCGACATACTCAAGAAATGGGTGCAGAACCTGCGTAATACCCACAAACCTGGACTACCACACCACCTCCAGAAAGTAAAGGCATATGTGTCACATGGGATTTTTAAAGGCATTCACAGTATATAATACCTTGTATGAACTGTTGTAGATCTAAGCAGCCTCTACAGTACACTCTCAGAAATTAAAACTTGTCAGGGATCTGTGATAATCGTTTCAGTTACTAGGCATGCACATATACGCTATAAGAAGAAAATTATTTATTGAGATGAATGCACTTCTCTGGCTACTCATGTTGTTTACATCTACTGTTGATCACATTCATTTATCACATATTATATTCTTATATATTATTATTATATTATCACATATTCGATCACATTAAATTTAAAATTTAGCATATATGAGAAAATATCAGGAGGGAAGTTGATATTCATTGCTCATTCCAACCTAAAATTGAGTGCTATAAATTTAGAGAGCGTACCTGACCATTCTCATTCCTAAAATATATATTGCCATTGTAGCAAGGTCACAAAACAATAAATGTAGTCTTTTGCGACCTCCCTGCACGTTCATTGTATCCTGAAACGCATAAGTGCAAGAAATAAATCTTGAACTTCAATAAACTTGATGTTGTATAAACTTGACATAAAATGTTGAATAATATAATGAACAATATAAAATATTGAATAAACTTGAACTCATATATTCTCTTTACTCATCATCAGTGATCTTCCTTACAAAAGCATATAGTGTTAGACTTTTTTGTTTGCGTTTCACAGAGTGAGTACACGAGGGACAAAATGAAAAACTTCACATCTGTTTCAAGCTCCAAATAGTCCTGTTGCAATTTGAAAACCATACGTGGAGCTGCATTTTTTTGAACATGCTCCACATAACAAGCATGACAAAGTCAGCACTGGATAGCAGGACCCAGTCCCCAAGCAACTTTTCTCAACAAGTTGTTTGGTTGTTTTTCAACAAGTTGTATTCAACAAAGCATGTGAGTGCTGGAGAAGGACAAGGCGCCTGCAAATAATCAGAACAAATAAAGGAAGAAGCAAACAAACATAGAAGGGCTGTACTTCAAAAAGAGATAAGTCCTGTGTCTCAAGGAGGTGTTACCACTTTCTAAGTAACTTAATTGATTAAGCTTACATCACTACCTGATTAACTGTTCTAACGAGTGTGATCTAATTGCGTAAAGTAATTATTTGGGCTGCTTCGGTGTGTCCATATTTGCGAGGCAAAGCACCGCTGTCGTTTACTAAAAGACTCTTTCTAAGGCGATGCTTGATATAAATCATACTAAACGCATACACGGCTAAAACAACGGCTGTGATTCTACAGAACGATCTCTTTCTGCCATGCGAGTATATCTTTTCCCGGACCGTTCTTTATGGAACAATTTTTGTCCAGAACGCAGTACGGGATATTATATACATGGTTGTTGTTTACCTCAAGTCGTTTCTTATTGAAATATTGGCTGGGAAACGTGCTGTAGTACAATCCCCAGCGCTGCACTGCAGTGACGGTCTAGTTTCGGAATGCAAAACATAACGTAATTAAGAATCGAACGGCAGGACACCTGTGAAACACTGTTAGGATACATCAGTATACTGGCACCTTACAAAATTGTGTGACGACAAACAACGATCAATGCTAGCAGCGCAATGAATACTCACAATCTCTGTTGCCTCCCATTGTTTTCTATGGGCACACACAGCACTTTAGGGCCCACCAACATGGCGGCCCGAAGGCACGCCTCTCCCCCACGAGCCCCTCTCCCATGCGCGATCCAGCCTTACATAGAGATCAGTGTGCGGGACCGTTTGCGCTCTTCTTCTCTCTGACTCATGAAAACTAAATCCCAAGGTGCAGCGGGGCTTTCGCAACACGGCGCTCTCTGGTGGGCCATCCATGCAATTTCTGAAATCGTCTATTGCCATGCTCGGGAATGCTTAGTGGCCATGTAGTCCACAAGAGGATCTTGTAACAGATGGTTAAGAAAAAGCTTGAAGCTGCGGTCAAGTCCCGTTCATGTGCAGAGCTAAATCCGTGGATGCAGCATACTTGTAACCACCTTTACTGGTGTAGTTCCAATTCTGAGGGAAATGCAGAGCTTCAGCTTAGCATGTGGTATGAGTTTACGTATACAAATGAGCTGTGATTCAGGAAACAGTGTATACAAGCTTCGAGATAATGTGTCTAGGTTTGATCCGGCACGCTTTCAACGTCCATGACAGCCATGAGGGACCATGTTTCGATATAAAGAGCGTACTTAGCCGTGACCATATCTTATCTTCGCAGAGGATGTAGATCACCTCCTGAGTGAAACACCAACAACTTGCAATGATGTGAGCTATATATACAGTGAAATAGTAGCGGTCTGCAAAAGGCCTGAGCCCGCACCAGTGACTGCAATTGGACTGGTATGAGGGAACACATGGGAAGTTTATAATAAGAAATTGAGAAATGGTTGCAAAGATGGATGTGCACAGAAAAGGTCTAAAATTTTTGTCAACAATAGGGATGCTTCTGAAGAGAAGCCTCTGTTGATGCCATTGGCATGATCCCACCTGGGGCCTTCTTATACTGATCAAGTCATGAACTCGAGATGTTTTATAGGCAAGGTGATAGTCTATGTTCTCTTAGAGCTTATGGACTGGAACGTGTTTGTGGCAAACACCTGTACAATGAACATAAGAAAAAAAGTATACATACATTGCGTTATTGGTTGGTGCTAGGTGGCACTTGCAAATTGATATGAACACAGTATGGGGATGTTCTCCTCCATTGTTTGCTTGTTTACTGCTATTACTTGTATGCTCATTCATAAACAAAGTGATCAATAAAGCAACATTACAAGCTTTGATGTCTGTAGAATGTATTTTACTGCGTAGTGACTGTCTGGTTATTCCAGAAGGGGGCAATATAGGTTTATTGCAAAGAAAAAAGGGTATGTGGCAGACCTCTATTGTGCATAAAAGGCATACTGTTGTGATCAAGCATTGTTCACGACCAAACCATACAGTGTACCTCTGTCAAGATGGGAGGCATCCAATGCTGCCTACAAGCACCGGAAGGAAAAGCAAGAGCTTCATGTCAGTGAAAGCAAATAAACACACATATGGTCAGACAGCACCTACTGCATCACACGTCAAAAAGGCAAAAACCTTTGTATGCTTGAGAAGGAAAGGTTTCCCTTATGGCATGCACTGCACATGCTTCGAAGACTTTTTTGCAGTGATTTCCTAATGGTCCCCAGAGTCACCTGGTAAACTGTTTGAAGGCAACGTACCGAACCTTCCTGCATGTACCATGGACAGCGTAAAATTATGATATGTACAACTACTAATAACACACCGAGAGCACACGTAAATGAACTCACTTGTTCAGTTTGCTGTTCCTGATAACATCGTACTCGTCGCTTTCTCTCACGTAGCAGTAGGATACCTGGAGTGACTCAGTCTTCAGCCACAGTATTTCAAAGTACAGATTTCTTGATGTGCAACCGCTGCACTGCTTCAGTAACGTCTCATTTCGCGGCAACAGATGCATTCTTCTGCCGTCGGCATCGGCACGCATTTGCCGCAAGGACACCTGAACCGAAAGAGCAATGCCATATTTCCGCTGCGAGGTTCTCAACATTTTCGTTACAACATGAAGAGTGTTTCCCACGGCGCCCAGGTAACGCCAATGACGGTAATTCATCCTCCGTCGACGATTCTGCGGATGACATCGTGTCATGCTGCTTCTCCCGCGTGCACTCGTACGAACGAAAGTTTTGCGGGCGTGACTGCTGGACTATCGCAAGCTCGAGGGAATTCAAGTTTGGAAAAATCACACGACGTGGACCTCAAAACAAGATTACGGCTTCGCCACAGACCTGCCGGGAGGCGAGACTAGCCGTAGCCGACACGAACCAACCCAGTGTTGTTGCTGAGGGAGTACTGAGCTTTGCGCTCGAATGCAATCTTTGAAATTCTATTCCTCAAAGAAAAAAGGGATTCAAAAAGAAATATTTCGTAACTGAGGTGTACTCTTCCTAGGCTTTCATAAAATCATAAGATAACCCTGGGTTGAAATTCACTTTACAGTTCCTTTAAGGAATTACTTAACTATATTACTACATTGCGTGCCATTACACGCTCCTTTGACAGAGCTTGAACAGGAATACATAGCACAGAATAAAAGTACAGTGACTTTCCATTCACGCTTAATGGCCGCTGCAGTAGTGCAAGAAGGCCACTGCTAAGTTGTGTTGAGATGAGAGACACCACTTCCTGTTTGCCATGTCTGAATGAAATGCACCTGACCTGATCCAAAGCAGCTGTTCTGAGTCTGGAACACACAACCAGAAAAACACAACACAAGCCGCAACATTACAGATAGGCAAATGAACTGTGGCGAGCTCCACCTTGGGACAAAATCAACAAGTAATTCACGAAAAGTCAATGAGTGCCTGAAATATAACATCCCTGACTGGTAGCAGCAGGGTCCATGTTCAATTCCTGGTGCTAGCACTGACTGGCTTTTTCATGAATTATTTGTTGAAGTTTCCATGTGCCTGAGAACATGAACGACTCATCAACCACTGAATCCTCATGAGGTGATGAGGGTTCGTCATCCCAAAGAGGCTCCCTTTCGTGCATGTGTCCTTAGGGTTGCTCACCACTGCAGAAAAAAAATAGAATTTAATGACAAGAAATGGATAGTCATGTTTACTTTATAATGATTTTGCGCAACAGAGAGAAGACGGTTGAGACCATCTAAATTTTAATGAGACGAGACTTTCACACATAAGGCTGCACTTCTTCAGGTCTAACACCAAGTCACACACACACAAAAAAAAAGAATATACGAGGGGTGTTCAAGTCAAACCGGGACTTTTCATTGTTCGCAAAAGTAAAATGAACTTACAGGCTTGAAATTAGTTTTATTTTTCAACGTAATCTCCAGCTGCACTAATCCCCTTGTCCCAGCGTTTCACGAGGGCCTTGATGCCAGCAGCATAGAAATCCTTACCGGCGCGTAGCAGCCATGATCGGACCGCATTCTTGACCTCATCGTCGCAGCTGAAGTGGCGGCCCCCAAGGAACGCCTTCAGTGGCCCGAAGAGATGGAAATCGTTGGGGGCGAGGTCTAGACTCTAAGGGGGATGTGACAGCAACTCCCAGCCAAGTTCCTGTAAGGTGCGTGTCGTGAGATGTGCGGTATGTGGGCCTGCATTGTCCTGTAGGGGGAGGACTTCTTTAGTGATGAGGCACGGCCGCTTTTGCTTCAGCGCCTTATGCACATCCCTGAGAACCTGGCAGTAATATGTACTATTGATCGCACTATATGCACTATTGATATCGAGACATGTTATCCGTCGGTCCTTCAGGATCAGGCGTTTCACAAGTTGGATGTCCTCAGGAACTCTGACACTGCATGGGGTCTGAGGATGGTCCTGCACTGATGTACGGCCGTCTCGGAACCGTTTGCACCACTCCAACGCTTTGCTGCGGCTAAGTGCACCGTGGCCATACTGAGCCTGAAGTCTTCTGTGAATTTCAGATGACTTTACGCCTTCATTCACGAGAAACTTCATGACAATTCGCTGTTCGATGTGCGCGCTCAACTCGTTGTCGGCCATCTTGTCCAGCACGTGCCTTCTGTTTTGGTGGTGGTGATGGCGAAAGGGCTTCTGTTTTGCACAGACGTTGGACCACTGATCTCTATACGGTCCGCAAGCCCGCGAGTTTAGTGCGCATCACGTCACTGTGACGTTTCTAGGACGCTCCCGATAGGCCGAAGGAACCATGTGCGCGCTTCAAGAAGGCACATTCGATGCACGGAGTGCCCCTGGGAGGGCCAAAACAGCTCTGGTTTCTGTATTAGATGTCCCACTTTTCGTTGGGAATGATCTTGGTTTATCGACGAAAGACAAACGAAAGGTTAACGCAATATATTTGCTGAAGTTTCAACTATTCGGCTCTCGTTTAGGTTCGCTTGTGCGAGCACCCTGCAAACATTTTCCCCATTTTGTTCACATTACGGTCTCACGGAGTTGACAGCTGTCCAGGGGAACAGCGAGTGTCCTCGTAGACATGGAAAATTCAGTCACATGGCAGCTGTAATGGTCTAAACTACCGTGAACGACAGGACGACGACAACAGTGCCTCAGCACGCGTACGAACTTCCGTCTTCCACTGTGAAGCAACTGGAGCCTGGTGCAGTTGCACCCGAACAGACAATGATCATGCTCGTTCCTGGTTCGTTCCACTGTTATTAGACGTTAGAACTACTATGAGACCACTCAAAACAGCACATTAAACTGTGACCTGCCGCGGCGCTCTTCGTCACTGTCACGAAAGCAGAGCCTTGGGAGTGCGCCGTGTTTGAACACTTTCTGTAGTCAACGTAAATCACTGCACAACACACACGCACACAAACACTCCCCCGGGTCGTAGAATGCCTTTGAACCCGACAGCAGCAGCAACAGTTAATCGCGTTCTCCCACCGTCAGCGAATCCGTGTGCGCTTTGGAAATAAATAAGTGACACTACATCCAAATGCGACGAAGTACAGTCATAAATGCAGGAGGTGTTTAACACCGTATCACTTAGCAAAGCGGAAAACACACACAACGTATGGCGGGTTCCCTGATGTTTACCTTTCTCTGGTTCGCACGTGGAGGCGACAGGGGCCTTGGCAAATGGGAGCGCGGCACGCCGCCGCGCACGTCATTTTACACCCTCGCCCTCTTCTGCTGCGCAGAAACGTACTTGCGCAGCGTATGTATAAAGGCTGGATCGCGCATGGAAGACGGGCTCGTGGGGTAGAGGCGTGCCTTCGGGCCACCATGTTGGGAGGCCCTAAAGCGCTGTGTGTGCCCATAGAAAACAATGGGAGGCAACAGAGATTGTGAGTATTTATTGCGCTGCAAGCATTGGTCTTGTTTGTCATCACACAATTTTGTAAGGTGCCAGTATACTGATGTATCCTAACAGTGTTTCACAGGTGTCCTGCCGTTCGATTCTTAATTACGTTATGTTTTGCATTCCGAAACTAGACCGTCACTGCAGTGTAGCGCTGGGGATTGTACTACAGCACGTTTTCCAGCCAATATTTCTATAAAAAACGACTTGAGGTTAACAACAACCATGTATGTAATATCCCGTACTGCGTTCTGGACAAAAATTGTTCCATAAAGAACGGTCCGGGAAAAGATATACTCGCATGGCAGAAAGAGATCGTTCTGTAGAATCACAGCCGTTGTTTTAGCCGTGTGTGCATTTAGTATGATTTATATCAAGCATCGCCTTAGAAAGAGTCTTTTAGTAAACGACAGCGGTGCTTTGCCTCGCAAATATGGACACACCGAAGCAGCCCAAATAATTACTTCACGCAATTAGATCACACTCGTTAGGACAGTTAATCAGGTAGTGATGTAAGCTTAATCAATTAAGTTACTTAGAAAGTGGTAACACCTCCTTGAGACACAGGACTTATCTCTTTTTGAAGTACAGCCCTTCTATGTTTGTTTGCTTCTTCCTTTATTTGTTCTGATTATTTGCAGGCGCGGTTGTGCGAAACAATGTCCTTCTCCAGCACTCACATGCTTTTGTTGAATACAACTGGAGCGTGAGAAAAGCTGCTTGGGGACGGGGTCCTGCTATCCAGTGCTGACTTTGTCATGCTTGTTATGTGGAGCATGTTCCAAAAAATGCAACTCCACGTATGGTCTTCAAATTGCAACAGGACTATTTGGAACTTGAAACAGTTGTGATTTTGTCATTCTGGCCCTCGTGTACCCAGTCTGTGAAACGCAAACAAAAAAGTCTAACACGATATGCTTTTGTAATGAAGATCACTGATGATGAGTAAAGAGAATATACGAGTTCAAGTTTATTCAATATTTTATATCATTCATTATATTATTCAACATTTTATGTCAAGTTTATACAACATCAAGTTTATTCAAGTTCAAGATTTATTTCTTGCACTTATGCGTTTCAGGATACAATGAACGTGCAGGGATGTCGCAAAGGACTACATTTATTGTTTTGTGACCTTGCTACAATGGCAATATATATTTTAGGAATGACAATGGTCAGGTACGCTGTCTAAATTTGTAGCACTCAATTAGGTTGGAATGAGCAATGAATAGCAACTTCCCTCCTGATATTTTCTCATATATGCTAAATTTTAAATTTAATGTGACCGAATATGTGATAATATAATAATAATATATAAGAATATAATATGTGATAAATGAATGTGATCAACAGTAGATGTAAACAACATGAGTAGCCAGAGAAGTGCATTCTCAATAAATAATTTTCTTCTTATAGCGTATATGTGCATGCCTATTAACTGAAACAATTATCACAGTTCCCTGACAAGTTTTAATTTCTGAGAGTGTACTGTAGAGGCTGCTTAGATCTACAACAGTTCATACAAGGTATTATATACTGTGAATGCCTTTAAAAATCCCATGTGACACATATGCCTTTACTTTCTGGAGGTGCTGTGGTAGTCAAAGTTTGTGGGCATTACGCAGGTTCTGCACCCATTTCTTGAGTATGTCGAGGCAGCTGTGAAGTAACCTGCATTGATGATGATTATTCCAATTTTTATGGTGCATCGACAACAAAGGAAATAATACATCAGAACATTGGTTTGGGTGCAACCAGTTAAAAATGAATATGTTGTTTAATAAATGCATTGGACAAATGTTAAAACATCAGTTTAAAACATGGTTTACAATCCCTGTATCTTCTAAAAATTAAAAAGATTAAAAAATATTATAAAAAGAATATGGGGAACTCTTCTAAAAAGAATTATAATCTCTAATTATTATATTGCTGGGTGAAGGAGCCTAAAGTGTAAGGTGTGTTTCCGATGTGAACATGTAAGAAAATATGCAAAACTGAGAGAGGCTAACCACAGTGCGTGCACTGAGGTTGTTCCTTCCTGTAAAGTAGAGACCAGTGGATGAGGAACGTGATACTTACCTGTACACCTAGCCGTATCACACTGCACAGATTATTCACTGGGTAGCCCTCATGACGAAACCTGTATTGAGAGACCACTTTTGCCTTAAAAACTGCTACAAATAGCACGACACGCTACAAATTATTACTATCGTAACAAGCTGACGATACAGCTCAGACACAAAGGCGTTATTCAAGTCGCGCCACACCACCGTTACGTAGGATTCTTTGTCACAAATCAAACCAAGGCACAAGACGATACCGATACATGAAAAAAGGTGACAATTGTGGTCTCATTATGACGTAATACCGAACTTGTGCGCGAAGGTAATTCAAAGAAATGAATGTGGCACTTGCATCCGCAGAGAACACCGTGTACCATGCTAGCAATGCATGCAAAAAAGCGCTCGAGTGCTCGCACATATATTGATGACAACACTACCTCTGTAATGTAACATGTTCTTTCAAGCATATTATGCACTCAAACTGTATTTGCCGCCGGGTAAAATGCAAGTGTGCTCGATTGAACGTCGGAAGAGCGATCAAGCAACCTGCATCCAGTGCTCGTTTTGGGCAAAAAAACACTTCATAATGGTCAACTAAATATACAGAATGGACGCCTATTTATTCCTTGGTGAAGAGTGACTCACCTGTATAAATTTAGGCCCTGTAACCTTGCCAGTACGGCTGGGACGACCGTAATTGCAAGAAGTTGCCATGATCGCTGCGGCGACTGTTGTGGGTACAGTAAGATGGCGGCCGGTTTCTTCACGCTCGCGCTCCCTATCCGCGATCCAGCCTTTTACAATCGAGATCAGTGCGTTGGACCACCACATGGTGAACGCGGAGGCCTGTCGCGTGTGACTGACGAAAAAGAAGTAGCGCAAGCCATTTGACTTGAACGCCCCTCGTATGTAAAGTAGAGAGCAAGAAGAGCTAGGGTTGGTACAAACATGCAAATAAAAATACAAACATATATAATAAAATAAAAAGGGGATACGACTCCATCAGTTTCAAACAGACAAGGGATGAGGTGTGTAGCATATAATACATGAATGACCACGGTGGCCAGGTCAGTACTTGGCACAAAAGGCATTCACGGGCGACACATTCAGGGAAACAGTGCTACAGTGTCTTCTCAACATCTCCCTTGCCGGCTTGAAACTGATGGGTTTGTACCCCCTTTTTATTTTATTATATATGTTTGCATATTTATTTTTATGTTTGTACCAACCCTCGCTCTCTACTTACAACATGTCTTATACAGGGTGCGTCACGTAAGACTGACCAGAATTTTTATGAAAACCCTATGACAGCAGCATAGATGTTGTTTTTGCAGTTGAGTTCTACGGCCAGGCGGACATCCTCTCCAAGAAAGTGTGCACTACAAGATGACTAATTACCTAAAATTCATTAATTAACTTTTTAATTAGGGGATTTCGGGCAAAAGCGAGATAGCAGATTGATAGACTATCCTCGTTGAACACCATTCCACGTTTAAAAAATCCTGAAACACGCACGTGCGCTAAAATATCCATCCCCGAATTTTGGTACGCAAATGAGCCGAAACCGAAACCGCGGCGAAAGCGAAAGCGAGGAGTACAGCGCTCATTTCACGTCAGAGGGCCACGTGATTTGGAGCGGTGAAGATAATTGGAGTAGGTGCCGCTCAGCTGGCCAGATAAGCCTCCGTCGGAGTGGGTGATGCGCTTCTCAGGCGCGCTTTTTCGATTTTGGCTCATTTGCATAGCAAAATTCGGGGATGGATATTTTAGCGTACGTGCGTGTATCAGGGTTTTTTAAACGTGGAATGGTGTTCAACGAGGATAGTCTATCAATCTGATATCTCGCTTTTGCCCGAAAACCCCTAATTAAAAAGTTAATTAATGGATTTTAGGTAATTAGTCATCTTGTAGTTGCACACTTTCTTCGAGAGGATGTCCGCCTGGCCGTAGAACTCAACTGCAAAAACAACATCTATGCTGCTCTCCTAGGGTTTTCATAAAAATTCTGGTCAATCTTACATGACGCACCCTGTATATTCTGGGCAGTGGCGTAGCCAGACCTCCAAGGTATGGGGGGGGGCTCTATACGAAAACCACCCACTCCCTCCCCGACTGTGATCCTGGGTGCGACAACACACAATACTTGCGCACACCCCAGCATGCGGATGAAAAAAAAAACACACGAAAATAATTGATTTGGACATTCACAATACGATTATAGTGATGTCCAATGAGGTGGCGTCACGAGATTGGAAGGATTTTGAAAAGCTCATACTTTGGAAACCATTCAAGTGTGCCGCTTTGATAGACGCCATGAACTGTAAGAACTTTCGCGATCGTCACACTGGTCCCCCCCATATATTATTTTCTCCTAGGATTTGCATGATTTGCCTGGGTCGGTCAGTGGCAGGTAGGGGGGGCTCGGGCCCCCCTAGCCCCCCCCCCCCCCCCCGTGGCTACGCCACTGATTCTGGGATTTTGTAAGTGTAGCCTTCTGCACGACAGTCTCATCTCATTAAAATTTAGATGCTCTCAACCGTCTGCTTTCTTTTGTGAATCATCTCTACCGCGGGATTCTTGTACTTTGCTCTGCTACATACTATGATTTTCAGTAAGATTATGGACTTTTGTTAAAGAGACTACATAGCGCTGCTCAGGTGTTTTTGCCTAGTGAACAGCACCCACTAAAAATATATGAATGTGGGATTGCCCACAGTAATGCACCAAGTGCAACACAAGTATTGTAGAATGCAGGTATTTTAGCTTACATGCCAATCCAGTACCACTATCCAGTGTTAAGTTGTGAGAAAGAAATAGTTCCCATTTTTCTTAGCTATCAGAACGCAGACAGTGAATTAATAAGAGTAGACAATGTTAACATGAATTATGGGCTATTCTTCAATTAAACATTCACAGATAGTAAAGGCACCTTCCTCAATTGACGTTGATAACAGTGAAAATTCTAAAACGTTATCGGAGATGACATCAGCTTCTGCCTGTCAAAAAGGATTGTATGTCCAACAGTAATCCAGCTAACAGTAACAAAAATGTGCAAAAGGCAAATTAACTGAACTAATGTAACGTACCTTCTATACCAGACAGTGAAGCTTGTACCACCCCATCCACAGGAACCAGTGTTTGGACAGCAAAAGTGCTTGAAGTGGGACATAGCAGTTCATCGGAATGGCGACCTATGTTTTCCACCCTGAAAGCAGAGGTTGTAATGTTGAGGGCAGATTTAAGAGTGGTGCCAAGATGTCTGCATGAGAGCTCCAATGAAAAGTGGAATATAGGGGAATGCTCAAATTATAACATCACATTGTCATACCTGAATGACATCACATTGTCATTGAATATGACACTGGTTTCATTTTTCGTTGGTCTGTACAGGTTTGCCCGAAGCATAGCAGGAGAAAAGCTGGAATATGCGAAGAATGCGTGTCTACTCTGAATGGCGCGATTTCTCCGTGAAGACGGGCTCATGCTGGAGAAGAGCCAACGCCATCAGTCAATGGCTAAGAGGCAGCGAGCGTGAAGCCCGTTAGGCACATCCCGAAGGCGGATGTTTAACTGGAGTAAGGCACACCCTGTGACCCCAAGCAAGGCACGATTCATCCGGAGCTCAATTTAAGTTAACGGATTGGTGGTTTACTTCAAAGCGTAGCTCAGTTCCACCGCACCGACCATTACGCCTGACACCGTAAGAGATAAATAAATAAATAAACATATAAGAAAATAAATAAGTAAATAAATACTCTCCAAACCCAAAGATTGCTGTCAATAAGGGTGGATAAAATGCTGCTTCTAATAATCTGTGGTCACATGTACGCTAAAAATGGTGGTGTTATCCTCACTTCTGAGTTACTGCATCCTTGTATTCCGTTTCCTTGTATCCTTGTATTCCGTGTATCCTTGTATTCCTTGTGTATTCCGTTTATATGTATATACCTTAGTATCTTGTACGTTTTGTTTGTCTGCATCTTGTCAAATGTCCATTTTATCATGCACTCTGTTTCTTCTTAATTTTTTCTGTATCCCTACCGTGTGCCCACCTCCGTTATGTTCGGGCTTTTAACGTATCAACAATAAATAAATAAGAACAGAGGGCGGGGGGGGGGTCGAAGTAGCTTGCCGTTGCTGGTCGCACTCAAGTGGGCATCGTCACGACTATAGCCCTCCCCCCTCCCCCCAAAAAAAGAGAGAGAGAAAAGGGGGCAGAAGAGAGCTGACGAGTTCAAAGAAACTGAAAAACAGAACTTCACCACACAGCACCCTGTGCGCTAACCATTGCCCACGAATGATGGGGTTATCGCTTCTGATTCGAAAAGAGAGGGTGCGTACGCCCTTTTGTGTCAATGATTATACACTCTTAAAACAGAACTTCACGACATAGAACGCTGAAGACCAACCGTTGCGCAGGATGATATCGTTATCGCTCTTGATTTGTGGAAGGCGCTGGGCGTACGCCTTTTTGTGACAATTAACATTTCTGCATAAGTGTCACAAAAGGCGTACGCCTACCTTTTGGTGGCAGCTAGACTGCAACTAATCTGTCAACAAATTATTCATGCACCAGATGCAAGCCAGACCCTGCCTTCAGCGTGCACCTGTGGTAATTCACAAGTTAGATTATCAATACTGCTGTGTTGTTAATCGTGGCTATATCAGAGGAAGCAAAGTAGGACAGGTGCACAATCGATTCATGAAGCTTCCTATTTTTATATCCGAACATCGACTTACTTTTGCTCTCGTTTTTTGCCTCTATCGTTCAAAATTTGTGTGCTGGGCATCATGGGCGTACCGAGAGGGGGGCAAGTTCCAGGGGGGCCGTGCCCCCCTGGAACTACAAGGTCGCTTGTGAAAGTAGTGCGCTCTTTAGTCACAGGTCGTAATGATTATTCTCAGATGTCATGATAGGAACCTCTGAATACTCACACAGTGCGCAACGTCCGCCTCCAGAAAAAGATGTGGTTGGGGGTGGGGGTTTGCACTCTTGCCCCCCCCCCCCCTCCTTGGAAAAAATCCCGGGAACGCCCTTGCCGGGCATCTCACTTCAGACGATTTCGTGCCGAGATTCCAAATTGCCTCTGGAGTCGCGCGTAACCTATGATGACATTCGCGGACGAAATCCTTGGAGTGGAACTCAGTCCGCACGGCTGCCGCTGTCAGGCAAGAGCTTCGCACTGCTTGGTCTTGTGGCAACTTATAATACAGGGTTCGCCAAGATAAACTTCGGGGTTTGTAACGAAGATAAAACAAATAGGAACAGTGTCGGAAAGCTAAAGTAGATGTTAGAGGACGTATTATGCCCCAAAATTTTATGTCGATACTGGCATTTTGTCCGTTTCTCTGCGGATAAATCGTGAAAATTAGAAAACCGCCGGTGCCTAATCGGCTATACCTGTGTTTCAGCTCCTTTCCGTCAGATGGCGAAACGGTCGAACGCGGCGTTGCAGACGACATCGAAACAAAGTGAAGAAGTGGAACTGAATGCAGAGTCGTACTCTGCAACGCCGCGTTCGACCGTTTCGCCATCTGACGGAGAGAAGCTTGAACACAGGTATAGCCATTTAGGCAGCGGCGGTTTAGGCAGCGGCGGTAGCAAGCCACTTGACTGTGGCTGACAACTCTTACCCCCTACAAAGAAGAAGAAGTACGGCTGTAAACAGAAAAACTTTACAACATGGGCGTGGCTTGTGCGTGTACTAATAGGTTATTCATAATTTCAATATAGAAAAAGCTTTCTGTTGCCCCGCTCGTGCACATATATGAGATCATCTACCACAGCTCCAGTACACTTCCGTATCCTGCTCCTTTGCGCATGTGACACAGTTGGGGGTGTTTATCCGTGCGTCTCTGTATCCGTACCGTGTGTCCGTGCATTGTAATACGGAGTTCGTACACTCTTTGGGTTAAACAGGAAGAGGCGTTCACATCTCCGTGCTGTAGACCAAGATTAACACGTGTGAACAGATGAATACAATGCATCCCCTGTTGCTGGGCCCGCGAAAAAAAAAGATTTCGTCATGGGACGAGCGGCCATGATGGTGTGAGTGTTAGCAGGAACCAACTGTGCACCAACGATGTCATGTTTTGTTGCAATGGACCTATAACGGCCACTTATTAAATAAATGCAAACGTCTAATCACTAGGTGTACGTATAGCTCTAGGTGAGAAATGGGCCTTATGTGAACCTTCCTAATTTCTCTATTGTCATCACGATGCCTTTCTGTTTGGAGTTGTCAAAATCTGTGATAGCTGTATGTATTCGGAATTGATATGATTCATTAAATCTGATATGCTTTATTTTTCTGTGTTCTCGTCTGGTATTGTTGACTGAGCGCGCAAAAGGGAATACAAGGCAAGCGAAGTGTGCCAATGTAAACGTGCATGGCTAATTATGCACTACTTATTATTCATACTAGTGACGTCGTCTCTGACGTCATTTATTTACAATCGTAGTAGTCCGCGCAACGGATGGATGGCGCGGACCGCCTCTATCATGGCGTCATTCCGAAGACACAGGGGCCTATGGGAGTTGCGCCACCTGTTTAAATATACCTTGCATTATCCACCGAGGCCGAAAATGATAGACCCGGAGGGGACGGACGGCAGATACAGTCGGCGATGTCGGCTGCTTTCTGTATGAAAAACACGGTATACACGGTGGTTGACTTTGATATGAGTTTTCTTCGTGTAGATCTTCGTTTCCTTCCTACAGTGAATATCGGGGCTTATTTTATCGTGATATCGCTGCATCTCATGACTGGAAACTACGAGAGTGGGAATAACCTGTAGTGCAATTTTCACACATGGTGCATATCTGTCATTCAGAAACATTTAAAAACAAATTTTACAACTCTGCAACACAACAACAATAACAAAAAAAAAGAAAGCATCCCTCTATTGGATATATGTAATACCTCGTTTATACAGGCACCTATTTCTTATTGTGTTCGCTGCTGCGGTGGAATACGCCGGCCTGCCCCCACAGGTTAGCAAGTTATCCTAGTAACTACAATGTACTACCAACCTTAGCTGGTAAAGCATGTGTACTAGAAAAGAGAAAGACATGTGTAGACTGGATGAAGCCACTGACTGCTTTGTTTTAATTAAAAAATAGTAGAATTTATTGGACATCAAATCAATAAGGCAGCACACTGTGATTCTTGCATGGAAGCACATAAGAATCATCATTCGAAACTTTGTTAAAAGGCATGCGTACAAGGAACATCACTCTGAGTACCATGTGGCATGATATAGTACATTTACAAACAATACAATACGATTGCTGTGCATAAAACGTTATAAAATACAAACCCACAAAGAAAATCGCTATATTCCAAAATGCATAAGGTAAACTACATGCATGAACATATGACTTGCTTTGTTTTAATTAACAGAGATAGTATAAGTAATCGACTTTAAATAAGCAGGCCAGCACAACACATTAAGATTTGTGAGACTTGCATGAAAACACATCAAAATTAACATTTTGAAACTGTGTTAAAATGCATGCACACAAAGAACATTGCAATGAAAACTGTGTGGTAATACATGAACAAACAAAAACTAGAAGAATGCTATAAATAAAATATTTCTAAAAGCAATACACAATTAAAAGAGTGCTGTTCCAAAACGCCTAAAGTATACTAAGGTCATATGATCTAAAATAATGCTATGAATTTTATCACAGCAGGATGTGGCTTAACGAAGTGCTGCAGCTAATTAGATCTATGTATATACATGGTCAAAGCCTGCATGAATAAAAGGGACCTCAGCTTTTGTGTCAGTGAGATGCTGTCGTAGCATTCCTTTTTCAGCTCCAGTTGGCCTCGACAGGGTAAGACTGGGTCTTTTCGGGCCCTGCTTCTTTGTCGTGTGAAAACGAAGCTGCTTTTCCAGCTTTTTATTCTGTGGTTCCTTTGCACACCTACTTCCCTGCTTGAAACTCAACAGATCGGCTGCATTTTGTAACAATTTTTTTTTTACTTTTATGACGGTGTCATGCTCAACATCACCTGAGGACAAATAACCAACAACGCTGTGTGCCAGTCAAACTGCTTGTGATACATCTGAGCTGTCGGCAACGGCCACTTTTGTTTCGTTTAAAGCACAGATACTGTCGAAGAGCTCTTGGCAACTGCCCATATCTGGTTGACCACTGTTGCTTGGCTGTGCACATTGTGTATTCACTGAACATGCAACCCTATGTATATGTTTGCACATATTAGAGCTGATTACATGATCATGACATGTACAAACATAGTCATGAACACATCTTTTACACTGTTCGCACTTCAGCGCGCATTTCCCTTGGCATTCTGCATCAGATATTGCTGTGACGGTGTACGTCACACCTGTAACTGACTGGGACTTTACGTGCCAGACAGTTGTGTCATTTGATGACGCCACACTATCATCTGCCATTTTTTCACTTGCATGATGAGCCTTTATAATGAGACTAGTCTTATATGTTCTGGCTCCCTTGCACATCTTGATGAGGCGGTGAAAAAGCTTGTCCCTGGTCAATTTCATCAATGCTGATATCAGTTTGTCTATCCTCTTGTTTTTTTGTCCCTTGAGGTAGCAGTGCTTGAGAGCTCTATGCATGCTCTCCAAGTACATGTTAGTGTTTATTCCAGCACTCATCCTGTGGCAGTATGCTCACACTTCAGGTCGTGATGCATAATGGTTTCTGAAGTAGGTGAGAAAATCTTGAATGGTGTTGTCGTCGTCACTCAAAAATAGTCATCAACTTCTCGAACTCTTGGGCGTCTGTGCACTCCAAAAGCAGTCGCAGCGTTTTGTACACTTGAATTTGAGTATTTTGACCTTTAATCTTGCTCAGGTTCTTTCGCCAGTTTTGGTCCATGTGCCATGCACACAGGAGCCTCCACTCTGCTTGTCCCATCACAGTCCTCCATGCATTATAGAACTCTGACGCGTCATCCGACATGAACACCGTTGTGTTGAGAGGCCCTGCACATGCCCTCACTGATTCAAGAAACACCTTGAGAGTTGC
Organism: Ornithodoros turicata; assembly: GCF_037126465.1. Classification (NCBI taxonomy): domain Eukaryota; kingdom Metazoa; phylum Arthropoda; class Arachnida; order Ixodida; family Argasidae; genus Ornithodoros; species Ornithodoros turicata. The sequence goes on along the minus strand of NC_088205.1, from coordinate 37,810,723 downwards.
AGTGTCGGTCCGGTTAGAAAGCAGGTAAGCACAAGGCACACCAGCACCGTACTCATCAACTGTCATGAGAGTCGTCAAATTGAAATCGTATCCAGTTGTACCTGCAAGAAAAAGACAAAAAAGTGAGCGTCAAATGTACATGTATATACACATTGCATTTCTAATGCTCTCGATTGAATGTACACAGACAAGGTTTACTAATTCCTATAATTTAAATTCCCTGTTTTTTAGGTTTTCCCTAAAAACTTTTAAAAAATTATTTTATAACAAACAGTGGACCATATAAAATAATAATTTGATTTTGGTTTCAGCTTGTTCTTGAGAGTCTTAAGAGGGGATACCAGCTCCAAAGGCCCCATGTATTTTCTATGGAACACGTTTCGTCCTTAATCTCGGTTAATATTCGACGGATTTTCACGCGGTTTGTTTTGTACGATAGCTTGTCCAATGGTGCATTTGAGCTTCATTACCGATTCTTGATTTTCGCTCTTGACATTTTTCTAAGCGTTGCGAAAGCACGGGAAAATTGAAAAATTGCAACTTTGAAGCGCTCTTGTTAAAAAGTAAGAAGAAAAATGAAAAATCCGTATTGGGGGGGGGAAACTCGGATGCAGAATTCTTTCCAGAGTATTTTGATACATACTCATTGAAATCCGCTCACCCGTTATCGAGATTAAGGGCAAAATGCAGATGTACCTAGAGCCATGGGAGATGGTCCTGTCTTCCCCCTGCATGGTAGCGCCATGCCGCGGATTAGAAGGGAGAAGTACCACTCCGCGTGAGGAAGCCCCGTATTCCAAACCCATATCCTTCCTTCTCGTGGTGTGAGTCAGAAGGGATCAGAAGCCCATTGTAGGAGGCCCACTTGGTGCCTTCAAAGCGGATTAACCGATGGACAAAGTCGATAATACCCGCCCTCGGTAGGCTTGCCAAGTGAAAACGGGTAGCTGCATTTTGGTCGGGGACGTCTCCATCCACCAAGGAAACGAAAAGGAGCTCACATGTTATATTATCAATTTCGCTCAAACGTCTTCAATGAAACAGCGTTCGACCGAATGGCATTCGACCAAATTGGCGGACCACGCGCTAGCCGCTCACCGGACAATTGCTCACCGGACAATTGCTCACCACAGAACCGCTGAAGCCGGACAATTGCTCACCGCCTCTTTCACCGCACTTATATGTAGTGTTATTTCGCGTTCTTATGTGATGTGATTTTATTTCTCGTTTATGGCGCTCATATATTTGACTTTTTTTATGTTAACTGAACTTTGGTGTACCTCCGACCGAAATCCCCGTTGCAAAATAAACTACTGTAAATAAATGTTATCTGACTATAAAATGCACAGTCGCGCGCGGGAAACTGCCAACAGCGAACTTAGACTAACCTAATAATAAACTAACCAACATGCTGTTCAGTCGTGTCCGCCTTGCTAAGCCTAACGGCGCTAAAATGTGGCGTTCGTTCGCTAAACCGACTTGGACAGACAGAGAAAATTTGTGCATTTTAGTGCTTAAATAGTGATGTGTTTTTAAATCTCCCGCGGCTTGTGTCTTGGTGACGCAGGCATGGGTGTACCGAGAGAGGGGCACGGTCACTTGTGAAAACTGTGCACTATTTTTTTTTTCTCATATGTCATAATAATGTGAACCTGTAAACACCCGCACAGTCCGCAGCGTCCGTCCCCAAGGAAGGAGGTGAGGTGGTTGCACGCTTTGCCCCACTGGAAGCACTTTGCTGTCCCCCTTGGAAAAAAATCCTATATGAGCGCCCCATGGACGCAGGTTCTGACAAAGACGCTTCATGCGTGCCTGCAAGTGGACGACCTCTCGCCTTACCCTCTTCACTGGTGGATTTCCTAGATCTATTTGAAGCAACTTAGACAACTAAAAAAGAACTTCAGCTATAGCATAAAAAAAATCAAGCGCCATAAACGCGAAATAAAATCTCAATATAAGTGTGGTGAAAGAGGCGGTGAGTAATATTGTCCGGCCTCAACGGTTCTGTGGTGAGCAATTGTCCGGCCTCAGCAGTTTTTTGGTGAGCAATTGTCCGGTGAGCAACTGTTCGGTGAGCAATTGTCCAGTGAGCAATTGTCCGCCCCCCCCCCCTTTTTTTCATGGTGTACACGCTCGGAGACCATCGCATGCGAAATTCATAAGTTAATTTTTATGTAGTTGGTGAGAGTATGCAAATAAACGTTACACGGCATATCTTGTAGCCGGTGCATCACTAATACCAACCCAACAGAAATTATTTCGCCAGCATGAACCGTTTTCGAGTCATCCAGTCGGGAGATTTTAGTGAGGAGCACGCTGTAAGTCAAAAGCTGCAAGACGATACACAAGTCGAACAGAGTGCGAACCAAGGAAGAAACCACAGACACATTTGTCCCACAAAGCTGTATTTCCTTCAACAACCCCTCTTTTCTTAGGAGATTAGCCGTACATTTTTTGTCGATCCGAACAAATGCAACAAGGTCACGCGTGTTGTTGGAACTACATGCCCCAGCGGCGTATTGCGCACTTCCTGAACAACGGCACTGGTTACGGCACCCGGCGCCTATAGCGCCATCTGTGGCTGTCTAGACCCCGGCGCCATCTCGTGCCGAGAGACTGCGAAACGCCGCGGCTGGTATCCCCTCTTAACGAGAACTCTCTCTAAGGAGTAGTCGCCTCCCAGACAAAATTACGCTGCCCAACACCAAACTTTGGCAAACCGCACTCACCACTCACTGCATGCCACTCCTACCCAGCTTATTTCCCCTGAGTTTACTTGTGTTGTCACAGTTCTCCTCACAATCCCCTAACTTTTCCAGTCATGCTGAAACCCCCTTTAATTCCAAGTCTTCAGCTTTCAATGCAAGCTAAATATATGCTGTGTGTTTCGTGTAAAGTACCACAAAATATTATCGAAAATCCCATTGTCTGAAACTTATGTAGCAAACCGTATCTGCTTTCATGAAACCGTCTCCACAATGTACGAGCACAGCTCTTTGGTAAAGTTTTAATGGCGAGAAATAATAATAATGTGCAGGGTGTAACAGAGTGGCTTAGGTTACTGTTTACTTCTACTCCACGTTTATGTAACATATCAGTAAACTTCAACAACTGACATGCAGCACTCCTCCGTTTAGACTTCTAATTTGCAAATGACTCCTCAAGATGCTGGAGAGTATTTCATTTTTTGTAGCTGCATGTCTGTTTTCTTAGTTCATGCGCAAAAAGGGCCAACACGTAATGAATGGCAACCTGACCTGGATGCTCCAATTGTGGATATGTCGCTTTGTAGAATGCGCTGATACCTCCCCATTACGTTGTTTTCTTACCATGAGTTGAGTCGATGCAGATCTTCTCTGAGCCCAGCTTCGATAACAGCTGTTGCTGTGGTTCTGTCATAATTACTAGAACAAAGTCCTCCTTGTTGAACAGGCCTTTTTCATCACACACTCCCTGTTGCTTGAAAAACTTCACAGGGCCATTTTCCTGGGCCAGCATTGCGTCAACCCAAGTAGCAACACTGACAAAGTCGTTATGGTTCATTTTTTCGGCATAATTGATGTCGAAGGACTTCAATATGTTATGTAGGTTCATTCGGGTGACAAGGTGGAGACGTGACACAGGGCCAGTAGTGGAGTCGCGTGTGTCATCCAGGACAGCTTCTAATGACACGCCTTCTGCTAGTTTCCCTTCAAGTAACATACATTGAGTCAGATACAGAGATGTTACATCGTGATTGCTGTTGGTGGGCTGGACGGGGCAGCTTGAAGTGTAGGTGCTCAACTCAGTGAAGTGTATATTAATGATCTGACTTTCTTTGGAGTTAAATCCATTTCCTGAATTCAGGAGGCAAAGACTAGGTGCTATTTTTGGGCATATGATTAGGTGTGAAATGTGACGGTCCTGACCGGTTTAGCATCATAGGTTATTTGTTTACCTCTTTCCAGCAAGTTGTTGCATAATTGAAAGTGTGAAACATTGTTATGTAAGCATTTTTCAGAATATATTATTCACACACTTAACTATTTTTTTTATATGGAGTTTACATCGATCATGTGTACACATGCAGCTAAGTACTGTATACTTACAAAGGTATACTGGGATTAAATACACTACATTCTGTTATTCGCACAAATTAATTGTTGATAGACTATCTATATTTCAGGAAGAATTGAGTAAAAGTTGAATTGGTTGTAAGCTGATCCGGGAGGGAATAATTGAGCCTCTGTATGCAATACGGGGATAAGTCGAAAAATTATAAACCGAGAAAACTGCAAGTGAATATTTGGTAAAGTAATTGCAGGTGAGTTTCCTCGAATAACCCAAATGCAAGATGTGTAGTGTATACGCATGTGTCTAGTCTACATGCATGTCCCATTAGCATCGCTTCTGAGTGTGTGACTTAGCAGAAATTGAACAAAATACAGCACATTATTTTCGTGCAGGAAAAACAGTTTTCACGAATCAGACTTTCATGGTGATGCCACGACGGGCAAAGTTATCTTTGCGCAGTGGAGCAGCCTAGATTGTGATTATCGTGCTGCTAAACGAGCACAATCTTGAAAATAATGTCTGTATGGCCAGCAAAATATGACTTATTTTAGCAGAGTGCACGTGTTCTTTTCTTTTTTCTTCAATTAATTTCTTCAGTAGCACTGCTGACATGGTTACGTGAGGTAGGAAGAACATGTTTTTCGAGTGGAAGACGAAGTTCATTTCCACATCGTAGCAAAATATAAGCTACACCAGTTGTATGCGTGTGTAGAAAAGGGGCAATCTGGTTGTCCATCCCATTGGCACACATGCATTTCCCGTTTCTTACCCTCCTGTAGCGGGTCAATAAATTGCAATACGGTCCTAAATTTTATTTGGCAGGTATACACTAGTATGTAGATGCCATTGCAACAAAAATACTAAAAAGGGGATAATTCGACTTATCCCCTTATTGCATACAGAGGTTCAATTGTGTCAAATCAGGTTTAACCCGAGGAGGTTCGATCCATGTATATTTTCTCCCATACTATGGAATACATTGTGTTACCATAGCACGCTATACCTGCAATTTTTGCCTTTTCATTTGATGACAGCTGAAAGTGTTGTGGGTCAACACCATGTCCTCTGTGGCGTTTCTGGTAGTGCACCTTCACTCGTGCACCAGTGCTTCCTGCCTCTTGTCATCGTCATCGATGCAAAACAGTGACTCCCAATCTTGCATGACTTTTGTGACTTCAGCATCCTTTTCCCTGTTCCTGTACTGTAGTACTTTCCTGAGCGATGGCACGTGAGATACTGTCTCACACTTCCATCTGCTAGTCGTGTTGCAGCTGTAGATGCTACAAATCTCACTTGGTACTCTGATTCCTCACTTTCTTTCCATGTCTTGAAGTCTATAATGAACAGAAAGGATTACCAGGTCAACAGCTTTTGTCCAACTGCCTCATGATACATGTGATCTTAGAAAAAATAAATAAATAAATAAATAAATAACTTGGTGAGTTGAAAAGCCACTTTTTTTCCCCTTCTCCCGCTAGAAGTTCGTGAACTATCAGAGATGCATGCTTGACCACAAACGCAGGTGGAATGCGAGAGTTTGAGATTACGAACGCGGATTTTTTTTCCTGGGTTTTCCTGCTTTCAACCAAATGTAGACAGTTCCCTGTGAAGTTGGTCCAGGACACGCGGTTCCCTCGAGCAACATGCCAATTCAAGCAGGCTGAGCGCGCGCGCTCTGCCTGCTGTGGTGGTGTGCGTTACCGCGCGGTAACGACACCCACCACCCCACCACCACGGAACACTTCCAGCCAGGCTACAAGTCAAGTTCCACCCTGATCCAGCGTGGAACTTGGTTGGTTTATGGACATTTATTATTTAAAATAATCATTTAAGCTGTTCTGCGTCCAGCATGGAAACAGCCCAGGTCCAGCATGGGATGATGTTTTACTAGGAATGAATATATCTCACCTTGTTCGTTTGTGAACGTCATATGGATAAGTTCCTCTTGAAACTCATGTTTCATGACGGCATGCTTCCGCAACGCCTCGAGGTTCACAAACTCTGATGTGCACTCTTCGCATTTGAAAGGGAGGCGCAGATCAGTCACTATGTTGTGCACGCTGCCGACATGCCTTCGGAGAGTCGACGGCCTTGCAAATGCCCTATCACAATACTGGCACGTTGCTAGGGGCTTTGAACCCAAAGTTTCAGACTCGGACATCGTTGATAGAACCAACCGAGCCAACTACACAGCGACACAACTCGACACAAACCGAAACCACGTGGTCTCAGCTTCGTCTCGCTTCGAAACAAAACAACTTTATCCGGTGAAGTTAAAGCATGATGCCACGCACAATATAACTTAAAAAGCACACAGATAAAATGACAGATAATACTACCGATAAAACGACAGATTAGCTCATACACAGAGAGCCGACAGCAGACGACGCTTCACTCTGCTGGCCGGCTCTGCTACATACGGTTTCTCTCCAATGAGGTTTGAGCCAGGGTGTCGAACCGAACCCGAACCCGAACCGAAAACCGTACCCGAACCGTTAATTTTGCCAGAACCGTACCCGAACCCGAACCGAAATTTTCATGACACTGTTGAACCCGAACCGGAGCAGAACCGTAAAAAATAATAGCGGTAACCGGTTCGCAACAAAACGGTTCGGACATAAAAGAAGTCAGCATAAGAGTTCCTCTCAATCCCAGAACGAAGACACATTGGTATCACCATCACACATCCACATCATGAATTTCGAAAATTATCACCTAGCAGACAAACGGGGACGTATAGTAAGTATACTCTCAGCGTCTTTTTAACATGCTGAAGCGCAGTTGTCCTTGTGCGCGCCATGTCTAGCGCCCCACGCACGCGCTGCGGCGTCTACTCTTCAGAGACGAGGCGCCGATGCGGACGAATGAAACAGGAATGGAGTAGGCCAGTTATGTAGCTCTATGGGACGAATATGTGATTAAGTAGGCTCCCAACATTTCCCTTTACACGTGAGCAGTAAAAATTACACAAGTTAGAAACATGAGAAGTGGAGAAGCAGCATACGCAGAACAGTGCCTGTTTGATTGGCCGTGGTTTGAAAAGTAAATGCAGTTCTGCTTATTGGTAGTGCAGTTGTGTCGCCTGTTGCCTTTGCCTTTGTGTTGTGGATTAGTAGTACTAGTATACTGCTGTGAGCTCGGACAGAGTAAGGCTGGCAGGCTTCCTTTAAGTGTATCTTGCTGGCACTGTGCGTGTGAAAAAAGATTTTAGGAACAGAAAGTAGCAGGTCTACGACGCTTCATCCATTTCTCCTTTCTCTCGCTAAAGGGAGTACCTGACAGCTAAAAACATCAATGCAGACAACAGCGGTACGCTATTAGCCACGCATTTCCTGATAAAAGCAGTTTTATGGAACATATAAAATAGCAGCGTTGAACCGATTTGCGAACCGGTTCGATTTTTGGCATGGCCGAACCGGAACTGAACCGGAACGAAATCAAAGCAACGCGAACCCGTACCCGAACCGAACCCGTATTGTTTGCGGTTCGACACCCTGGTTTGAGCATGACGTCACGCACTATGACCAATCGGGTGGAGGTGCATTACTCCCGGCAAACGCTTGTATGGCGGGAGGTTTCGTTTTTGCCATTTCCGGTTCCCGTTGGTTCGCAGAACGGCATGAAGATTACCAGTTTTAACGAATGGTACTTACCTGAAGTTAGAGCTGGAATTATACGATGTATAGGGAGACACTTACTATCAGGGTTAACAACTGCTTTTCCCCTTTTTTCGTAGTCAGATGTCAAATTCAAAGCAAAGGTTAACTTTTGTAACTCCAGATGGCGCTGCTGTCCCTATATAACGCGTCGATCCCCCATCCCTACTCGTCTTTCCGAGTAGTGACGGGGCAGTTACGCTTAAAGGGACGGTCTCGTACAGATCGAGCGATTCCGAAACTTAGCTGAAGTTATATTCAAGAGTGCTACAGAAACACAGTCGCGACGTTTCAACCAGAACAACGAAGTGGTTTTCGAGAAATTTGAAGGAATATGCCGTGACAGCAGACGACGGAAGTCGCAGCTGGATTCAACTCCCTCTCATGCAACGTCACATGTGATGTGGTTATGGTATTTATGGTGGCAGGTCGCTCATTGGGCGACCGAAGCGCAATGCACAATACAGTCGGAGGTGTATGCGCTTTGCGCTTGGAAGTTGTCACGCGCGACGTCGTAATGTCTGATAGCAAATTTAGCGATAGTGACGGGTCCCTGTCACTAAGAGGTGAAGATGAACTCATCGGCGCCGATCGATTGAAGAACCGGGGACGTCGATGAACCTTTAGCTACTGACCCTTTGCCACAAGAACGTGGTTAGCCAGTGAAAGTAGTGGATGATCCGGAATCGATTGACGGGCAAGACTCATCCATAAAAGCGCACTTTTTTGCGTATATATGTTCCGCCTGATCGTGACACCATTCTAAATTGTACAAACATTGCAGGTGTGTGTGTAGCCACTGCACGCCAATACCAGCATGTGTTGTGCGCACAACCCGGAACCTGTTTCGATCCGTCACGTACACATGGTGTTGGTATTCTCCTGAAAGGTGTTTGTAAGGTTTGTTCTTGTTGCGCAGCTTTTTATTTGCATATAAAAATCTGTGTTTCATGGTACGTTATGCAAAATTTCAGACTTGGGCATTTCGTTATATGTATCAGAACTTGGATAGACTGCTGAAGAAAGCTGCTCTCTCTATCCATTCCCGCAAGCGGCAGGAGGTTGTCAACGTGATAAGTGAAGGCTTTCCATTCATGTCATTACACCTGGAGCAAATGACAAAATCAAGGATAAGCTGATCTACGTCAACGTCTTCAATTACCCCTGGCCTATCTGCACATCTCACATATCCCCACATCCCACATATCTACATCAAAGACCATGCTTCTGCATCGAATGAGCCCTTATCATCATTGACGATTATAATATTTCATATCAAAAATACCTAGACGTGCATTACGAACGTGCAAGATGGAACAGCCTTATTTTTGCTAATATTATGGCGATGTGTTCATGACTGTTCAACTGTTTAAATATCAAACTTACCTAGACATCCATCACAAATTTGTAAGACGGAACAGCGGTTTGCAACTTCATGTTGTCTGCCTTATTGTTGCTCATGTTACACCGGTGTGTTCATGAGCCCATGCTGACTCAGATTTTGATTCGATATCAGGGGTTGCACACTAACATGTCCAACACGTTGAATATGAAAGATGTGGAAATGTTTAAAAAATATGAAAAATACCTAGACGTGCACGACAAATTTGTAAGATGGAACAGCGGTTTGCAACTGTTCGACATCTCGTCAGTCTTATTTTTGCTCATATTACACCGGTGTGTTCATGAGCCCATGCTGACTCAGATTTTGATTCGATATCAGGGGTTGCACACTAACATGTCCAGCACGTTGAATATGAAAGATGTGGAAATGTTTAAAAAATATGGAAAATACCTAGACGTGCACGACAAATTTGTAAGATGCAACAGCAGTTTGCCACTGTTCGACATCTCGTCAGTCTTACTTTTGCTCATATTACACCGGTATGTTCATGAGCCCATGCTGACAGAGATTTTGATTCGATATCAGGGGTTGCACACTAACATGTCCAGCACGTTGAATATGAAAGATGTGGAAATGTTTAAAAAATATGAAAAATACCTAGACGTGCACGACAAATTTGTAAGATGGAACAGCAGTTTGCAACTGTTCGACATCTCGTCAGTCTTATTTCTGCTCATATTACACAGGTGTGTTCATGAGCCCATGCTGACTCAGATTTTGATTCGATATCAGGGGTTGCACACTAACATGTCCAGCACGTTGAATATGAAAGATGTGGAAATGTTTAAAAAATATGAAAAATACCTAGACGTGCACGACAAATTTGTAGGATGGAACAACAGTTTGCAACTGTTCGACATCTCGTCAGTCTTATTTTTGCTCATATTACACCGGTGTGTTCATGAGCCCATGCTGACTCAGATTTTGATTCGATATCAGGGGTTGCACACTAACATGTCCAGCACGTTGAATATGAAAGATGTGGAAATGTTTAAAAAATATGAAAAATACCTAGACGTGCACGACAAATTTGTAAGATGGAACAGCAGTTTGCAACTGTTCGACATCTCGTCAGTCTTATTTCTGCTCATATTACACAGGTGTGTTCATGAGCCCATGCTGACTCAGATTTTGATTCGATATCAGGGGTTGCACACTAACATGTCCAGCACGTTGAATATGAAAGATGTGGAAATGTTTAAAAAATATGAAAAATACCTAGACGTGCACGACAAATTTGTAAGATGGAACAGCGGTTTGCAACTGTTCGACATCTCGTCAGTCTTATTTTTGCTCATGTTACACCGGTGTGTTCATGAGCTCATGCTGACTCAGATGTTGATTCGCTGTCAGCAGTTGCAAGCTAACATATTCCAGCACGTTGATTATAAAGGTTGCGGATGTTGAGTGTTTATGTAGTCATCTTTTATTGTCTCTTATTGTAATGTACGTCCGCAGCACTGACCAATTGTGTTAAAATTGGGTTGTTGGTATCGGGTAGTCATAATGATGTTCAGCAGCAAGCTCTGAGCAACCTGTCATCCTGTCCTGTCAACAAGGTTGTCTTATCTTTTGCTGCTTGAACATCATATAATCACAACACTGATTTGTGGATATAACTTACATGTTTATATTATGCAATACTTTTCTCACATCAGCAATGTGCAGGGAAAGATTAAATAGAGCTGTGAAGCCTGCGAATTTGATTTGTTATATTTGTGACCCATTAATAGGTGTTGATTCTGGCACAGGAAGGAGTGCCTGTTTCGAATCGGACCCAAGAATTCGTGACCGACAGTTCTGATGCCTTCTACAAACTGAACCTTTATTCCTCTCTCGCGCTCCTCGTCTTCGTCCACAGCTGAGCCTAAGAGCCCTCTCCTCCTCATCTTTCTTCCACATCCTCCCGGGCCACGGGTGGTGCGATATCCCCTTCCAAGCGGTGCAGCAACTGCACGGGACGGTGAAGAATGGTCTTGTTGGCCAGCATGACCGCACAGGCACGAACGACACCGTCGCGTCCGGGAATGGTCTGAGTTACGCGGCCGAGCTTCCAGAGTAGCGGCGGTCCTCTTTCGTGGATGATGACCACGTCTCCGACCCTCAGTTGACTCTCCGGGTCCCGTCTCGCCATATGCGCCGATCTCAGCTGGAAGAGGTATTCCTTGCGCCACCTGCTCCAGAACTGCTGGCGAAGACTATCCTGTGCTTTCAAGTAATGCTTGAGTCTCCCAGCGTCCAACGGCTGTGCAACTTCGCCCGGTGTTGGGGTGGCAGTCAAGCGCTTCCCTACGAGGAAGTCTGCAGGAGTCAAAGGGTGCAGGGCAGCGGGATCGGAATCCACATACGTCAGCGGCCGGCAATTCACTATGCATTCTACTTCGCATAAGGCCGTTGTGAGATCTTCATACGTCAAATGGCGCCTTCCTAAGCAACGCCTGAGGGAGTCCTTCACGCATCTGACCATCCTCTCCCACCACCCGCCCCACCAGGGTGCTCTCTCGACAATAAACCTCCATTTGATGCGATTCCTGGAGGCAAAATCTTGCACTTCTGAGGACGCGGTGGAGAGAATCCGTGACGTCTGATGGAAGGTGCGAGCGTTGTCTGACATGATCAGTGACGGAACCCCGCGTCGGGACGCAAAACGCCTAAATGCGCCGAGGAAGTGTTGAGTGGACATCCCGGTCGCCAATTCGAGGTGGATCGCGCGGGTAACGCCACATGAGAAAAGGACGATGTACGCCTTCCGCTGTTCGTTATTGTCAAATGCATAGAGCGGTCCAGCAAAATCCACCCCTACTACGTCGAAGGGACTCGTGGGTGTGATCCTTTCCCGCGGGAGAGGAGCGACAGGTGCTGTTTCCGGATCCAGTCGTCGTCGTTTGCACTGTAGACACATATGAAAAGCGCGACGAACCGTCTGTCGACCCCTTACAATCCAATACTTCTGGCGAATTTCACAGAGTGTGTCTTGAACTCCTGTGTGGTGTAGACGACAGTGCATGTCGAGCACGAGCAGCTCTGTGAATCGGTGTCTGGACGGCAGAAGGATGGGGTGCCGTACGCTGTCGCTTTCGTCGGCGTACCTCAGACGACCACCGACGCGGAGTAATGAATTCTCGTCGATATACGGGTTCAATAGCAAAACGGCCGATGAAGAAGAGATGGGGCGTCTCGTCTGTAGGTCCTCGATTTCAGTGGGGAAAGATTCCAACTGAGTCCAACGGACCCAGAGCAGCTCTGCTGAATGTAGCTCCTCCGCTGAGAGTGAGCCACTGTGTTTCGACTGGGGTCTCCGGGTGTTGTTGATGTACCTGAGCACGTACGCTGTCACACGGAGCACGCGGTTAAGGGAGCTGTGATCTTCGAGTTGAAGAAGGGGGTCCCGATGCTGAACGGCGATGGCGCAACAGGTCTCCTCGATCCGGAAATGCGGAGATGTGTTTTGGGCCGCGACGAGACCATCCACGTTGCCAAATAACCAGGGTGGACCGATCCACCACAGCTTGCTGTGGAGCAGCTCAGTCGCGGTGATTCCCCTCGTGAGCAAGTCAGAGGGGTTGCTTTTCCCGTCGCAGTGACACCATCTAGCCGGGTCCGTGAGCTGGCGAATCTCTCGTAAGCGCCCCTCGACAAACTGAGGATTCTGCGACTGAGTCATCTTCCCATTCTTTATCCAGTGCAGTGCAATCTGAGAGTCCGTCCACAACGTGACCCGTGACTGCAGGGCAGGTATGACGTCGCAGATGCTCTTGAACAGTCTAGCGGCGAGAAGGCAGCCATGGAGCTCTAAACGCGGAAGAGTGACCGTCTGCAGTGGTGCAATGCGACCTTTGGCGATGAGCAGGTGGGAGCTGACACCCCCGGGAGCCTTGTGGGTGCGTACGTATGCAACCGCTCCGTAGGCCCGCGGGCTTGCGTCTGCAAAGATGTGAAGGTCTGGGACGGTGCCGGCCGGATTGAAGGGAGATCTCGGTGCTTGCATTGTGGAGAGCGCGGGAAGGCCGCGTACCCATTCGCGCCACGCTTGGTGTGTCTGGGGGTGCATGGGTTGGTCCCAAGGAACTGCTTCCTTCCACATTGCTTGAAACAAGAGCCTCGCGGTGACCGTAAAGGGAAGGAGCAAACCCAAAGGATCGTACAGTCTAGAAAAGGTCCTGAGCACCGTGCGCTTCGTGGGCTCATTTTTCTGCGCGAATTCGTGAACCGCGGTGACTGGTGCTAGGATGACGTCCGCCTGTCTGTCCCATGGTACACCTAAGATACGATGCACTGGGTTTGTACAACCGACGTTATCGTAGGCAGTTTCGTCTGCGAGAAATTTCTGTTGAAGTGCGGTGGAGTTCGCTGCCCATTTTCGGATTTCCATCCCTGCGTCCCCCAGGACAGCTCTGGTCTCGGCATATATCGTCTCGGCATCTTGCACGTCGTCGCAGCCAATTACTAGGTCGTCAACATAGAAGCTGGTGCGGAGGCGAGCTGCGGTGGCTGGGTATCGCGAAGCGACCGCGTCGAAGTGATGGTGCAGAGTTGCCGCGAGTAGGAAGGGGCTGGACGATGCTCCGAACGGGACTCTGGTCATCCTCCACTCCTGAGTCGCAGGATAAGGGTTGGATGATGACGGTAGCTCCTGGATCCACAGAAAGCGGAGGGCGTCTCGGTCCTCTGGTCGGATCTGAATTTGAAGATACGCCTTGCGAATGTCGGCGGTCAAGACAATGGGAGAAGACCGAAACGTGATGAGGAGATGGAGGAGGTTGCTGTTTAAGTTGGGACCCTTCGACAGAACCTCATTAAGAGACGGTTGGCCGGGAACATGGGACGAGGCGTCGAAGACTATGCGGACCTTGGTCGTGACGGCCTCCATACGTATAACGGCATGGTGGGGCAGGTAGTACACGTTCCTGGTTGGGTCTGGGCCAGAGACTGGTTCGGCATGCCCTTCGACGAAGTATTCGCGCATTGTGGCGTCGTACTGCTTGAGAACGTCGGGTGCCATTCGGAACCGCCGGAGTTGAGCGTTGAGTCTCGTCTCGGCGGTTACCCGATTGTGTGCCTCTGGTGGTAGCCCAGGCGCCTGGATCATGAGGGGAACCTCATACCGATCTGTCTGCCACTTGATGTTCTCTTGAAACATTTGGAGGTCTGCCGCTCCGGTGGGAGCAGCTACGTCAGAATCCGTGATACCTAATGCATCTAGTCGCCACAGGTTGGTCAGCTCATGCTCGGGCGCGTCGTTCGTGCAGCACAAAAGTGACGTGGTGGCGCGATAGTCTGGTAGCGAGCAACGCAGTGGGGCAACACCTTGGACGATCCACCCAAATACCGTTTCGACGGCTGTGATATTGTTGGGAAGGCGCTCTATTCTGCCAGACACAAATCGCCAGTAGTAGTCCGCGCCTATCAGCACGTCGACGTTCTGCGATAGACAAGTCGTTGTGACCGGAGAGAGACCACGATCGTGTAGCATTTGCAAGATCCGGGCATCCACAGGTGGGCTGAGCGACCTGCAGATCTGTGGTATAGCGATGGCCTCTACTTCCAACGACTGATGTAAGCCATCGATACGCAGGGACACCTTCTGGTATGTGCGATGCGTGGACGGTTGCGTGGAGCCAAACGCAAAGATCGACATGTTTTCGGATGCCAATCCCGGGCATCGAAGCCGCTGAGCGAGTTCCTCGGTGATGAATGTTCTCTGACTTCCGTTGTCGAGAAGAATGCGTACGGGCGCGGATCCGTCAGGGCCGGCAACCTGAACCACAGCGGTCTGCAGAAATGTGACAGTAGACGAGGTTGACGCGGTGGTGGCTTGGATTTCAGGTGTCTGCGCTGGCGATGATGAAGCCGATCCAACGATCCCGGCGGTGCGCTCTCGCGCTTCGCGTTTCGGTTGTATGTCGCAGAGCACAGTCAGATGTTGTCCGTGGCATCTGGTACACGTGAGACTAGCTGAAGAGCGACACTGACGGGCCAAGTGGTTCCGCTTGGCACAGCGGAAGCATCGACGCGCTGACGTGAGGCTTCTCCGTTTTCCCTCGGGTGTGAGCGGCGCTGGACAAGTCGCCGTGCGGTGATCGCACGCACGGCAAAGGGCACACGAAGGGAGATCGGACGGCGGTGCTGGTGGAGCTCCATCAGGGCGTGTGGAGTCTGTGCGCACACCAGCTGGCAGCGCTGCGGCCGAAGGAAAGGGGGCTGGCGCTTCGTCTTCCGCGTGGACCGGAGGCGTATGCCGAGGCCGGTGAAGAGCGACTTCTTCCCTTGCTTCCACTTGAATGCGTAGGGAATCCATCAGTGCACGAACCTCCGCGGCAGTGGGCGATATGCGAGTAGACTCTGTGGAGGGGGCTGTCCCGCTCTCGCTAGGAGAGACCAATTCCTTCCTTCTCTGCCGAAACTGCACGAAGAGATCGGGTGGAAGGCAGCGAGTAACAACCCTATAGAGCACGACATCATAGCCAGACTGCGGAATCTCCAGTGATTCCAGGGCCCTCGTGTGGCGCGAGACTTCGTCGAACAAGTGACGTAGCTGAGTCACGTCCCCAGAACCTTGCACTGCGCGGAGCGACAACAGCTTGTCGATGTGCTCGGCTGCAAGGAGATCGGTTCGTCCGAACCGCTGCTTCAGGGCGTCAACAGCTATCTGGTAATTCGCTCCACTAAGGCTGATCCCATCAATAGCGCGCTTGGCCTCATCGGTAACGTAACACAGGAGATACTTAAACTTCTCCACTGTAGCTAGCGCACCGTTGTTGTGGATCGTTGCCTGGAAGTGTTCCCAGAACCTGTCCCAGTCTTGCAACTTCCCTCCGAACTTTGGAATTTGCAGCTTCGGCAAGGAAACAGAACGGCTGGTTGATTCTCTAGGAGTGGAATCGCCCAGTGCGGCAGACGGCGCAACTGGCGATGTGAGCTGTCCTGCCGTTCGAAGGACCCGCCTCGCGCGCGTGATGGCTGCTTCGAGCTGCTGCTCGCATTCCAGGATGCCTTGGACTTCCTGGTCATACTGCTCTTCGCCGGTCAGCGCCAGGATCTGACTGTCCAAGTCTTGCAGCGCCGCCTTCCTCGCCACTAAATACTCGATGTCGACTTCAACATCTTCGAGGGAAACCTCCCCCGTCCGGGGTTCACGTAGTCGATTGACGGTGCGAGTGACTGCTGCTCGGGTCCCGGCTCGTGACCGCTTCAGGCCGTCTAACAGGTCAACGGGCATCGAGAAGAGTCGTCGTTCCCGGGTTTCGGCACCAAAATGTTTCGAATCGGACCCAAGAATTCGTGACCGACAGTTCTGATGCCTTCTACAAACTGAACCTTTATTCCTCTCTCGCGCTCCTCGTCTTCGTCCACAGCTGAGCCTAAGAGCCCTCTCCTCCTCATCTTTCTTCCACAGTGCCACTCTCATCAGTTAGTGTAAGTTACTGAAGGGGTACAAGACAACATTATTGAGCATAGTTTCGCGATATACTGCTCCTGTAGGGATAATACTTTAGAGAGGCTATATGCAAAGCAAACTGATGTAGCCTGCTGGATCAAGCACTTCCTTCTCGCAATACTACCGAGGTACGCGCGGGACTGCCGTTTCGTGCGGTGCTGACAATTTCTGTACACATCATTTTCGGATATTATCAACAAAGTAATACCTACCTTTCAATACTGCGTGTTCAGTTCTTTGGACACCGTTGCCGCTAACAGTTGACTGCGTGACGGCCGGTCGACAACTTTTAGTTTGAGCTGCGTCCGGCGCCGTCTCATACATATCCTGCTCGCAGAACGACTCTTACCTCATATGCATCGTGAACGAAACGTGCGGAGTACATGCACGCGTGTGACAATCAGACCTTTTGTTGAACATGCTTCGAGTATATGTGACTCCCAACAGGTGCTTTTCTATATATATCCACTTTCGTCACATATTGTCGTCGACAAAATATTTGTTATACACCCGGGTTACGTTTCCACCACTTCCTTACGGAATACTCTTTTCGCAGGTAAGACGAACTAGAAGTGCTCAAAATACCGAACGATACGACAAGTTAGTAAATAAGCGTCAACTGCCTTAGGTGGAGTCATCCACGTAAACTCCAGCTTGAAGAAGATGCGAGACGTATTGACATTGTTGTTCGGCCACATTTTACAATACGCGTCTTTCGTTTGACCACACCAAGTGCAGCAAATTTATTGCCGTCTCCGTGATCCTCGAGCACCTTTTGGAAGTCGTCTGCTCTCACCGCTGCAAAAAGGCGCGAGAGCAGACGATTTATTCATCCAATAAGCGGTCTGCCATCGTAGCGGATATCGCTGTTGCCAACAGAAATCGCGATGTGCTGGCGCTGTTCTTATCAACTTAATTCGTTTATTTAATAACCCTGACGATTCTGGACGAGCGAATTCACAGTATTACGTTTTCAGCAATGAGGAATCGAATGGTACGCTTTGTGGATGGGCCAGGGTGTACGAGACCGTCCCTTTAAAGTGGGTGTACACGAGAATAACCACATTCTGGACCTCTGCCACAACCCGCAGAGGGCGAGACAACAGGAACAGTAAATGAGAAAAATAAACCTAAATAGGAGACTGGGTGGGGGTTGCCCTAAAAAGGGTGGGCGTACCCCCTGATAGTAAGTGTGTCCCTATACATCGTATAATTCCAGCTCTAACTTCAGGTAAGCACCATTCGTTAGAACTGGTAATTATACTTCTGCATATGTCGGCCACTTACTATCAGGGTTAACAACTGCTTGGTCAAAGCTCCGTGTACACCCGAGAAATAAAGCACACGTACACAAAAGTCTGCTCTCGTGCTAGAATTCTGACTGTAATATTATGCAAATTATGTCCATAAAACAGTCCGCAAAAGTTTAGCTATGAGGGACAATTATCTTGCACATGGAAGTATATAGCTGCTCCCTTGGCTGCTCCTCTAGTGGAATCTGCCTCGAAGGTACTGGTGTCAAAGCCAGCTAGCTCTATCGATGCTTTATGCAGCTTGCTTTGGAGCCTCGAGAAGCTAGCATGAAAGAATTTTGAGTTGATAATATAATATCAGAGTAACCAGCACAGTCAGGGAAAGTACACGAGACTATGTATGACTCAAGATAACGCAAGAGACGCGGCTCTTGAGGTAGACCTGGGTCAAAGACTGATGGCCAGGACTTGAGATCCGAGAAGTCTTCTGAAGATGATCGACCATCAACCCCCTACCCGACTCCTTATGTCCAATGCTCGTCAGGACCAACAAAATAAGGTCTGCTAAGCGCCCCGCCGTACTCAAGGCAGAGTACTCTTGTAAGACTCCTCTCGTACATTGAACGCGAAACATTAGTCCCTAAGGAGGAATGAACAATGTAACCTGCTGTGTGTTCTCTGGTGCATGTGTAACTGCTGCTGGCAGAGGGTCATGCAGAGGTTAGCCTTCGCAGTGTCAATAGTCTGCGCCAAGCTGACCGGTAGCAACCAATTGTCCTATCAGTCACTGTCTCAGTGAAATGAACGCGGGCTAGGAAATTCCTGTGTCGGAATAGGAGAAAAGTATTACTCGTCCTTGCACTGCACCAGCTAACACCCCTTCCGCCAGCAAGAGTCGTATGCAATCTATGTGTCCTTGATACACAGTGATAAGCTTCCACTGAAAGACCTGTGCGTGAAGTTGATTCGTGTGCGAATTTCATACTGCCAGTTGATACCCATGCCCTACCAGTGGCTGAACTAGGTTGGGTGTATGGAAACAGGACTGGAAAGGGTGGAATCACTCCAAGCTCTTTGCAGGCCAGTCGCAAGAGGGATAGCTTGGCCGGAAGGGTCAGATCCCGGCTACCAAGATGAGAGAGCTCATCGACCCGCACATTTTCCATAGACCGAACGCGGGAAATGCGCACCGACCTGGCCCTGCTCAGTTCTGGCTGAGGGCATCCAGTCCTCTGTCTGGTTTGTTTCGAATGGAAATAGTGTGGCACTCGGCAATAAAAGATCTGCCAGGGGGACCCGTTTCTAATGGTCCCCACAGCCTGTCTATCTTCTTAAAAAGAAATTGTTGTGTGCAGTTTCAGTGTGCAGGAGATCTGGATAAATCACTGTGCCACGCTCTGCTCTTTGGGAAGACCAACTGCCAAAGACGTGATAATCTCGAGAGCAAAGAAAAGGAGCTTCTGAACTGGAACGAAGTGAGGGTTCGTTTTAATGGCAATGAAGCCCAGTGAGAGCAAGAAGTTTACTACGGATTGCATAGAAGTCATCAGACAACAAGGGGCTGGTCTTAACTGCAAGTCCTTCTCTGGGAGCACACACACACAACTGAAGGGAAAAGCGTAATGTGTGCACTGGATTGGAACATATATCTCATTATTCCTGCAGCTCCTCTGTTATTACTTTGGCTGCATAGACGTGCGCCTGAGTCTGACCTAACGGATATCGTTCCTCGTCCACTTTGTCAAGAAATGGTTGAACGAATAGTTGGGACGCCATTTCGTCCTCTGGATATGTTTCTTTTGTGACCATGCTGAGTGCGTAGTTCTGGGACAATGCGAGAAAACAGTCTCTCTACGTTTGCTGCAGAGACATGCAATCCGTTTGCAAAGGTTGGACAGGGCGGTCGCTATTTGGTCGGCAATGACCTGTCGTTCCACCCTTACAGGCCGCCTGTACCTCGTGGCATCCCCTGATGCATTGGAGAGCTCCTGTCCCGAGTTTGTGCAACGTTGCACCAGTGACACCGAAGAACTGACAGTAGTAGTTCTCAGACAGTTACCGAAAATGGTAACTATATATACGTACTCAGCCCGCGATCACGACCATCCGGCCTCAGCGTGGCTGTCGGCGTGTTTCAAGTGTGGCCATCCGGCCCTTGACACCCGAAAACAGTAACTATCCGACAAGGAAAATGCAACTTATTTGACTGCAGGCGAAGTCGCAATCACACTGTTTCCCTCAACATGAGTTGGGAAACCAAAAGTAGCTTAGACAAACTCCTCCTGCGACGTCGTCACGGAAAGGAAATACTTCCTGCTGTATTGCACAAACGAAGAGGAGGGCAACTAATCTCAATCCCTAAACGGGGAGAGATGATGGTGGCACAAGAGAGGGAGAGGCGTGCTAACCCTCTTGCTCTGGGATTTGGGCAGACTTGTACACGTTACCGAAAAAAAGGAACTAAATATAGTTACTCGTTACCACAAAAAAAGGAACTAAATACGTTACCCGTTACCAAAGTTACAAAGTGCGTTCCCGTTACTCGAAAGTAACGAGTTACTTTTGCGTTACCATGCTGTTACAGAGCCACAACCATGTCAAAATTGACACGTGCTTCATTTGGGTCGACAATTTCTGTGGAATTCGCCTTGAAGAATAGTTGGTACTCGAAATGGGCATCGATTATTTGTGGTGCGTTTGCTCGAGAGAGCCTGTGTGGCAAGACTGAAAAATTGCTGTGGAAATGCATGGTTGCATCAAATACAGCCACCTTTGTTTGGTGCATGTGTTGGATGCGCCTGATTAGTAGCGAGGCTGACTCCTCGAGGCTCCGAGGCTCCGTAGCGAGGCTCCCAGGAGCTGAACATCCAGGTCAGGTCACCTTGTGTTAGAAGCGTACGAGATTTCGGGAATTTCCACATACTAACTGACCATGTCGTCCATGTTGAAGCCGAGCGCAAACGAAGGAAAGGAACGAGTAATGTGAGTAACGAGTTACCGATTGTTGTAACTGAATACGTTATTTGTTACAATTTTTAGAAAAGTAACTAGGAAGTTACTTCGTTACCGAAAAAAGTAACTGGTTACTGGGTAACGAGTTACTTGTAACGAGTTACGTACAACTCTGGATTTGGGTAGTCCATCCAAGAGCCCCCAAGCTACCCAAGCTACCCAACCATAAGTAGTAGGTACTGGACTCTCATAGTGCACAACGCTCAGCTGGCCTGAACACGATTTAATTAGCAATTAGAGTTAATTGGGACCCCCACATTAATCAGCACCCTCCAGGGAGCCACCACACTAATTGGGGAGCATCTAACTCGTGTCCAGACCAGCTGAGCGTTGTGCACTATGAGAGTCCATAAAAAAGAAAAAAATAATAGAGATAGAGTGGAGAGAAGAAGTTTAATTGAAGATCAACGACGCCATCTTGAAGAAAGCGGTCCGTAACGGCCGCTGACCATCGACGGAGCACAGAGGCAGGTTGCAAAGCATCGCAGCTATGACCACCAGTTCCGGACATCCTGTGACGTCATCACGGCATGTCTGGGGCAAGTTAGGACAGCTCTGGGCATGCAAGGAGAAGAACACTCGTAATACAGAGGCTGGTAAAGCAAGAGTATGCAAACCATCAATAGCTAACAAGAAAATAGAATTAGTTACACAACAAATGATCCCACCACAACAGGAGTGCAGAACGATGCGACTGCTCTATCCGACAGCCAGGCAGAGAACTGACTCGTAATGGTTTTTTTCTCCTGTATAAAGCCCGGCAGCTGCACCCCCTAGCGGTTACTTTCTCAACTAATCTCACAACAAAATTATTAAGAATCACACCAGCGCTACTCCCATTCCCAAGGCAGAAGAAGATAGAAAATGGCGGGGATGCCTGGACAACAGCAACCAGCACCCGACGTGCACTGACACAAAAATCGCAAACAAATCGGGAAGAAAGTTGGCGAAAGCATTAGTTACACAACAAATCACCTCACCACAGCAGGAGCGCAGACCGATGCGACTGCTCTGCGTTACAGCCAGCCAGAAACTGAGCGAGCGCGGGGAGCGCACGTATGCTTTCCGCGACAGCCGGAGAGAAACTGACTGGGGCGCCGCTCCGCGGCCGCTACGCATACGCGATCCTAGCGCCCTCTGGGGCGACCACCTCCGAGAGGCTAAGAGTGAAGAGCATTCCTGCGCCCCCTGCTGGCCGTTCTCATTGGTCGTGAGGCTAAGAGAGAAGAGCATTCCTGCGCCCCCTGCTGGCCGTTCTCATTGGTTGTGATGTCATCCTATTGTCTCAGGGCTACCCTGTTTTTTTCCACTAATGCTCCTTTGGTCAATCTACAATGAAGCCACAGTATGACGTCATCATGCACCTGCGTGGCTCAAGGACGCGTACGCTCTAGACAGGGGACCTATTATTTATTGAATCACTATCCCATGATTATTTCCTTTATTCTTCTATAACGATTGAATAGGAAACTATTGCAGAAAAGCACCATGCATGAAAGCTGATCGTAGGAATTCCAAAGTCTTACTAAATGAGACTTGCAAAAGAACAAAATATCCTAACACGTAACTCCATCAACGGCAAATAAGAGGACTAGGTACTCAACAAATCAACAAAGAGTACGGGTAAACAGGAGCGCAGAACTCAGGGCAGCACTATCGTCAAGACAACAATGTTCCTTGTCAAAAAATAAAAAAATAAAAAACGTCAACACAGGAAAGCATGCATATCGGGGCATGTCAGAACACGTCAGCACAAAATGTACGACTGCTGGGCAACAGAGGAAAACAAACAAACACTTGAACAGAGTGAAAAAGACACTCACCATCATTTTTCCCGTTCACAGCATTCCCTCATTGTAAATCCGCTCGTCACAAAATCCACCTGCATCGTCGAACACCATTCACCAGTGACGAACCACACATCCGCACCCCATCAGAGGCAGACAGGACCCCACCGACGCTACGCTCTTCCACTGACGGCCAACGCCAGGAGCAGAATTTGCGTGTCGAGACCCGTCAGTGTCCAAGAGAGAAGTGAAACCTTGCGCCCCCTGCAGGCCGTTCTCATTGGTCGTGACGTCATCCTATTGTCTCAGGGCTACACAGTTTTTTTCCACTAATGCTCCTCTAGACAAGGTCAACCTGAAACAATAGTCTCTCGGTATGCGGTCATCATGCAGGTGCGTGGCTCAAGGACGCGTACGCTCTAGACAGGGCACCTGTTATTTATTGAATCACTATCCCTAGATTATTTTCTTTATTCTACTATAATGATTGCGTAGGGAACTATTGCAGAAAAACACCATAGACAAGAGGAGATTGTAGCATTTCATTCCCAAAGTCTTACTGTACAGGAAAAAAAAAAATGGTTCAGCAAGACATAAAGTCACACACCTGTCCCCCTCGCGGTTACTCTCTGAACTAAATGAATCGCAAAATTATTAAGAATAGCTCTACTCCCATTCAAGGCAGCACTATCGTCAAGAATATGCCTTGTACAAAAGGAAAAAAAACTACATGCAGAAGGAAAGCATGTCAGAACAAGCCCAGGCATGTCAGCACATGTTTGTCAGACAAGGGGGGAAAAAGCGAAAAGAAACAAAGAAGGAAACCAGCATCAAACTATTTCTTCTTATTCAAAAACAGTGCTCATCATAAATCTGCCCAGGACAATACACACTATTTTTCTATTGCCACACTTTTTTCCAGTAACGGTCAATGCATTGCTACAGACTGCGTGACGTCATCACATCCTGTCTGAAGAAGAAGACACCGGCAAAGACTCCTATTATTTATTGAATCGCAAGATTATTTCCTTTGTCCTACTCTTAATGACATTGATTCTCTCATTAAAATTCAACAAAAAAGCACCCCGCATATTAACGATTTTCACCCCAAAGGCTCATCATGGTCATTAGAATTACAGTAAACTGCCACTGCTCTTTTAAAATAATAAGTGAGACCACTCAACATCACCTCCAGGCTTATGTAATACATGACCCTTTCTATGCTCATACATTCGTTGTCTGAGGCTACACCTGCGAGCAAAAAAGGCGCGGAAGCCGGGTGGGCAGAGTTCCATTCGCGCATTGCGAGCAAAAAGGCGCGAAAGCACAAGACAGAACGCCTTTACGGGAACACGATAGCATTCCTATACTATATTAATGATTATTGCATTGCAGTTTAGAAAAACTACAACTAAACTATAATTTTAGGAGCCCAACTTTCTATGGAAACTATAATTGCCCTATTACTTGGATCGCTACTAATGAAGCGCTCCAATTTTTTCTCTCTTCCCATTTCAGCCTTGTCATGCAGGGAAGCAGACTCATATCCAAAATAATTAATTTACACTGAGGGTGCCGTGCTTCAGGAATTCCTATCCTGCGCTCAGATGCAAGCATTTCTTCACGGATACCTTTAACAGCTGACTTCCTCAACATATCGAACACCCAACAAAATCACAATCAGAGGAACCCTCTTCTCAGCTGCACCATGCGACTTTCTTCTGCGTAAAATCGGTGATTTGAAGAAGAGAGCAGCGAAAAATTGCGCGCGCTTGTGCTCGACCTGAAGCATATGCCAATAAACCAAGAAAAAGGCACTCATGTCTGGTATCTGATAGTGCCACATACACAGACGCATTGTCGTAAAGAAAGCACAGGACACGGATACACAAATTTCCTTTGGTGAGCAGGGAAAAGGCTTAAGACCACAGGTCACCACACATCGCCACGCGGCTAGCACAACATGACACCAACAAGATACTAGCAGCGGGAAGAACTGCAACACTGCTAAACAAGTCCAGACATGCCACGATGGCGTCACAAATCAGGAAGAAAAAAAAAAGCACACGCACGCACGCACAGAGGACAACGCATTAAACACACGGAGCGCTCAGGAATAATCGTAGTGTCACCGCACATCGCTACGAAGCTAAACGTCTAACACAAGACGACACCAACAAGATATTAGCGAAGGGTAAAAATTGCAACACTACCGAACAAGTCCAGACATGCGACATCGCATACAAAACACTGCTCATCGAGGAAAAGGCCTAAGCCTGCGGCGGATCATCATAGAGCGTACACAACCTCATTTTTTCTATTTTGCGTAAACTAAACGCGGTCTGCTTGGAAAACGACGTACAAATTTTCTTAAGGAGCAGAGAAATATTTCTACTCCGTGCTCAGATACCAGCATTTCTGCTCAAAAACCTGCAAAATTAAACACTGCTTACTTCGTCAAGATATCGAACAAAATCAAACAAACAAACAACCCCACTTCCACTGGTAGAACACTATTCAGCTTTTACGCAGGAGGCTTTCTTCTACATAAAAAGTAGAGAAAATAAGAAAAGAGCAGCGAAATATTACACGCACATTTGCTTGACTTAAAAAACCTGAAGCATATGCCAATAAACCAAGAAAAAGACACTCACGTCTGGTATCTGATAGTGCCACATACACAGACGCATTGCCCTTTCGTAAAGAAAGCACAGGACAGGGATACACAAATATCCTTAGGTGAGCAGGGAAAAGGCTTAAGACCTCAGGTCACCACACATCGCCACGCGGCTAGCACAACATGACACAAACAACATACTAGCGGCGGGAAGAACTGCAACACTGCTAAACAAGTCCAGACATGCCACGATGACGTCACAAATCAGGGGAAAAAGCACACGCATGCACGCACAGAGGACAACGCATTAAACACACAAAGCGCTCAGGAATAATCGTAGCGTTACCGCACATCGCTACGAAGCTCAACGTCTAACACAAGACGGCAGCAACAAGATATTAGCGAAGGGTAAAAATTGCAACACTACTGAACAAGTCTAGACATGCGACATCGAATGCGAAAACACTGGTGATCGGGGAAAAGGCCTAAGCCTGCGGCGGATCATCATAGAGCATACACAACTTCATTTTTCTATTCTGCGTAAACTAAACGCGGTCTGCTTGGAAAACGACGTACAAATTTTCTTAGGGAGCAGAGAAATATATAAATTTGTACTCCGTGCTCAGATACCAGCATTTCTGCTCAAAAACCTGCAAAATTAAGCTCTTCTTACTTCGTCAAGATATCGAACACCCAACAAAATCAAACAAACAAACAACCCCACTTCCACTGGTAGAACACTATTCAGCTTTTACGCAGGAGGCTTTCTTCTACATAAAAAGTAGAGAAAATAAGAAAAGAGCAGCGAAATATTGCATGCACTTTTGCTCGCATAGCTATAAGAGAAAAAATAAATAAAAGAACGACGCACACACTAATAAACTGTGACAAAGACACCCATTTCTGCTATCAGATAATTATTGCATAATGCTAAATACTCATTTGCATTGGCCCTGCGTGAAGAAAGCACAGGACAGGGATACACAATCTATCTTAAGCGAGCACGGAAAGTCACTTAATAAAGAGCTTAATACCATAAAGTCTGAATTTTTGCAAAGAAAATAAAGCCTGAACAGCGCTACGAAGGTGACAGACACATACTAACAAACAAACAAACACTTCTTCGAGTCTGTACACTCTTTTAAAAAATAATGAAAGCACACATTAAAAAAATCAAATCGGCTAGGTAGCCTACCCGACGTTGTGCCTTAAAGTTGGCTGCACGCAATGCGCGGAAGCGTGCTGTGAAGCCAACTTGCGGTTTTGCTGGATGCACATGAAGTCCGATTCCAATTGGAAACCGCGCTAAGGACGTGCCAAACGTGGAATTTTCGCAAGATTAATCCCAATACCTGGAATTCTGTTCATTTTAGCGGGAATGCTGGCGCTTGTGCTCCATTATTCGAAATTTTCGAATATTCGAATTTCTCGATTATCAAATTTTCGAATACGAATAGGGTTGGAATATCAACAATATTCGAACAATATTCGAAATTTCGAATATTCGCACACCTCTAGTGAATACTGACACTCAACGATATATAAAAAAAAAAACAAATTCCATTCTCATGAACTCTCCTCTACCGAGCGGCTTTCTCCTGCTCTACCTGGATGCTGACTTTTCCCCCCCTCACCTACATTCTGAGTAAAAGCAGTGACAGAAGAAAAGAACCGCGAAAAATTACACGCATTTGTGTCACAGGACAGGGATACACAAATTTGCTTAAGTGAGCAGGGAAAAGGCTTAAGTCGTACCGCTCAGGAATAATCGGAGAATCACCGCTAATCGCTACGCGGCTAGCGCTTGAACAGCGCTACGAACGTGACAGATACATACTAACAAACAAACAAACAAACAAACACTTCTATTCATTTCTATTGATAAAGGCGTAAACCACACTACAAGAACAAAGCACGCTGCTTCAGGAAAGCGTATCAAATGCATCGCAACAGGACCGGCTCTCATAAAATAGCCTACCCAAAACGAAGACTTCACCAGGTTCGCGAGGTAATTCCATTAAAAACGCTCTCGGTCTATCCTACAGATAGCAATGCAAGCGCTGCTACCCTTATTTTTTAAGCCACTATTCCACGCAATAGTACATAAATGTATCACTCGTGTCACATGAAAAGGCACACACAAAGAACTTACTTGTCAAGTGGGATCCCTGGTTCAGGAAAGCGCGCGCGCCCGCGCGCACACATACACAGACACACACTCACATTTTCACACTCACAAACACAAAGTCTATTCTCACAACCACATAAATCCATATTATTCCTCAGGTCAATAATTATCCTACCATCGTCAAAAGATGGCTCACTCTTGTATGCGATCGCAAAGCGATAGGTCCTCGTTCCGGATGTAATAGGATATCGCCACTCGGCCGACGCGAACCAAAAAAGAAAGAAAGGAATGCGCGTTCGCTATACCTCCACAAAGAAAATTGTGCCGTGCTTCTACGCAGCGCTCATCATACAGGAGTGAATTGTCTTCTTCGTTTTCCTTTTATTTTCTTGCACCCATATATTTTGCAAGAATACTATAGAGCAGAACGGACAAACGTGAACATCATTCGCTACACACTGTAGCTCTCATCATTTTTAAACCAAACCACTTAACATGTGTTCATAGGTCTTCACTAAATAGGTGAGCCGATAATGACTCAAAATGAAATGAAATCAAATAAAATAATCATTCCAGCATCGCTGGCTGCAAGCTTGGGTACCCTGCTTGGGTCTGCTGGCGCTGGAATAAAAGATTTATCGCGAGGGTACTACAATGGTGAGCTCTGCTGATGTTTAAGTGATAAAACAGTGCTCCCGAACCGCGCCCCATGCGAGCCGCGCGCGGACCCGTTCTCGGGACGCGACGCGCGCGATTCCCCGTGCGAGCGCAACGCGGGCCTCGCGGTTTGGACGCGCGCGATCCCTTTCCCCGAGCAGGCGCACTGTTTTATCACTTAAACAGCAGCAGAGCTCACCATTGTAGTACCCTCGCGATAAATCTTTTATTCCAGCGCCAGCAGACCCAAGCAGGGTACCCAAGCTTGCAGCCAGCGATGCTGGAATGATTATTTTATTTGATTTCATTTCATTTTGAGTCATTATCGGCTCACCTATTTAGTGAAGACCTATGAACACATGTTAAGTGGTTTGGTTTAAAAATGATGAGAGCTACAGTGTGTAGCGAATGATGTTCACGTTTGTCCGTTCTGCTCTATAGTATTCTTGCAAAATATATGGGTGCAAGAAAATAAAAGGAAAACGAAGAAGACAATTCACTCCTTATGATGAGCGCTGCGTAGAAGCACGGCACCATTTTCTTTGTGGAGGTATAGCGAACGCGCATTCCTTTCTTTCTTTTTTGGTTCGCGTCGGCCGAGCGGCGATATCCTATCACATCCGGAACGAGGACCTATCGCTTTGCGATCGCATACAAGAGTGAGCCATCTTTTGACGATGGTAGGATAATTATTGACCTGAGGAATAATATGGATTTATGTGGTTGTGAGAATAGACTTTGTGTTTGTGAGTGTGAAAATGTGAGTGTGTGTCTGTGTATGTGTGCGCGCGGGCGCGCGCGCTTTCCTGAACCAGGGATCCCACTTGACAAGTAAGTTCTTTGTGTGTGCCTTTTCATGTGACACGAGTGATACATTTATGTACTATTGCGTGGAATAGTGGCTTAAAAAATAAGGGTAGCAGCGCTTGCATTGCTATCTGTAGGATAGACCGAGAGCGTTTTTAATGGAATTACCTCGCGAACCTGGTGAAGTCTTCGTTTTGGGTAGGCTATTTTATGAGAGCCGGTCCTGTTGCGATGCATTTGATACGCTTTCCTGAAGCAGCGTGCTTTGTTCTTGTAGTGTGGTTTACGCCTTTATCAATAGAAATGAATAGAAGTGTTTGTTTGTTTGTTTGTTAGTATGTATCTGTCACGTTCGTAGCGCTGTTCAAGCGCTAGCCGCGTAGCGATTAGCGGTGATTCTCCGATTATTCCTGAGCGGTACGACTTAAGCCTTTTCCCTGCTCACTTAAGCAAATTTGTGTATCCCTGTCCTGTGACACAAATGCGTGTAATTTTTCGCGGTTCTTTTCTTCTGTCAATGCTTTTACTCAGAATGTAGGTGAGGGGGGAAAAAGTCAGCATCCAGGTAGAGCAGGAGAAAGCCGCTCGGTAGAGGAGAGTTCATGAGAATGGAATTTGTTTGTTTTTTGTTATATATCGTTGAGTGTCAGTATTCACTAGAGGTGTGCGAATATTCGAAATTTCGAATATTGTTCGAATATTGTTGATATTCCAACCCTATTCGTATTCGAAAATTTGATAATCGAGAAATTCGAATATTCGAAAATTTCGAATAATGGAGCACAAGCGCCAGCATTCCCGCTACAATGAACAGAATTCCAGGTATTGGGATTAATCTTGCGAAAATTCCACGTTTGGCGCGTCCTTAGCGCGATTTCCAATTGGAATCGGACTTCATGTGCATCCAGCAAAATCGCAAGTTGGCTTCACAGCATGCTTCCGCGCATTGCGTGCAGCCAACTTTAAGGCACAACGTCGGGTAGGCTACCTAGCCGATTTGATTTTTTAAATGTGTGCTTTCATTATTTTTTAAAAGATAGTACAGACTCGAAGAAGTGTTTGTTTGTTTGTTAGTATGTGTCTGTCACCTTCGTAGCGCTGTTCAGGCTTTATTTTCTTTGCAAAAATTCAGACTTTATGGTATTAAGCTGTTCGAATAGAAGTGACTTTCCGTGCTCGCTTAAGATAGATTGTGTATCCCTGTCCTGTGCTTTCTTCACCAGGGCCAATGCAAATGAGTATTTAGCATTATGCAATAATTATCTGATAGCAGAAATGGGTGTCTTTGTCACAGTTTATTAGTGTGTGCGTCGTTCTTTTATTTATTTTTTTCTCTTATAGCTATGCGAGCAAAAGTGCGTGCAATATTTCGCTGCTCTTTTCTTATTTTCTCTACTTTTTATGTAGAAGAAAGCCTCCTGCGTAAAAACTGAATAGTGTTCTACCAGTGGAAGTGGGGTTGTTTGTTTGTTTGATTTTGTTGGGTGTTCGATATCTTGACGAAGTAAGAATAGCTTAATTTTGCAGGTTTTTGAGCAGAAATGCTGGTATCTTAGCACGGAGTACAAATTTATATATTTCTCTGCTCCCTAAGAAAATTTGTACGTCGTTTTCCAAG
Source organism: Ornithodoros turicata (assembly GCF_037126465.1). Lineage (NCBI taxonomy): Eukaryota > Metazoa > Arthropoda > Arachnida > Ixodida > Argasidae > Ornithodoros > Ornithodoros turicata. The sequence goes on along the minus strand of NC_088205.1, from coordinate 37,780,292 downwards.
CAGACCGCGTTTAGTTTACGCAGAATAGAAAAATGAAGTTGTGTATGCTCTATGATGATCCGCCGCAGGCTTAGGCCTTTTCCCCGATCACCAGTGTTTTCGCATTCGATGTCGCATGTCTAGACTTGTTCAGTAGTGTTGCAATTTTTACCCTTCGCTAATACCTTGTTGCTGCCGTCTTGTGTTAGACGTTGAGCTTCGTAGCGATGTGCGGTAACGCTACGATTATTCCTGAGCGCTTTGTGTGTTTAATGCGTTGTCCTCTGTGCGTGCATGCGTGTGCTTTTTCCCCTGATTTGTGACGTCATCGTGGCATGTCTGGACTTGTTTAGCAGTGTTGCAGTTCTTCCCGCCGCTAGTATGTTGTTTGTGTCATGTTGTGCTAGCCGCGTGGCGATGTGTGGTGACCTGAGGTCTTAAGCCTTTTCCCTGCTCACCTAAGGATATTTGTGTATCCCTGTCCTGTGCTTTCTTTACGAAAGGGCAATGCGTCTGTGTATGTGGCACTATCAGATACCAGACATGAGTGTCTTTTTCTTGGTTTATTGGCATATGCTTCAGGTTTTTTAAGTCAAGCAAATGTGCGTGTAATATTTCGCTGCTCTTTTCTTATTTTCTCTACTTTTTATGTAGAAGAAAGCCCCCTGCGTAAAAGCTGAATAGTGTTCTACCAGTGGAAGTGGGGTTGTTTGTTTGTTTGATTTTGTTGGGTGTTCGATATCTTGACGAAGTAAGAAGAGCTTAATTTTGCAGGTTTTTGAGCAGAAATGCTGGTATCTGAGCACGGAGTAGAAATATTTCTCTGCTCCTTAAGAAAATTTGTACGTCGTTTTCCAAGCAGACCGCGTTTAGTTTATGCAAAATAGAAAAAATGAAGTAGTGTATGCTCTATGCTGATCCGCCGCAGGCTTAGGCCTTTTCCCCGATCACCAGTGTTTTCGCATTCGATGTCGCATGTCTAGACTTGTTCAGTAGTGTTGCAATTTTTACCCTTCGCTAATATCTTGTTGCTGCCGTCTTGTGTTAGACGTTGAGCTTCGTAGCGATGTGCGGTAACGCTACGATTATTCCTGAGCGCTTTGTGTGTTTAATGCGTTGTCCTCTGTGCGTGCATGCGTGTGCTTTTTCCCCTGATTTGTGACGTCATCGTGGCATGTCTGGACTTGTTTAGCAGTGTTGCAGTTCTTCCCGCCGCTAGTATCTTGTTGGTGTCATGTTGTGCTAGCCACGTGGCGATGTGTGGTGACCTGTGGTCTTAAGCCTTTTCCCTGCTCACCTAAGGAAATTTGTGTATCCGTGTCCTGTGCTTTCTTTACGACAATGCGTCTGTGTATGTGGCACTATCAGATACCAGACATGAGTGCCTTTTTCTTGGTTTATTGGCATATGCTTCAGGTCGAGCACAAGCGCGCGCAATTTTTCGCTGCTCTCTTCTTCAAATCACCGATTTTACGCAGAAGAAAGTCGCATGGTGCAGCTGAGAAGAGGGTTCCTCTGATTGTTTGTTTGATTTTGTTGGGTGTTCGATATGTTGAGGAAGTCAGCTGTTAAAGGTATCCGTGAAGAAATGCTTGCATCTGAGCGCAGGATAGGAATTCCTGAAGCACGGCACCCTCAGTGTAAATTAATTATTTTGGATATGAGTCTGCTTCCCTGCATGACAAGGCTGAAATGGGAAGAGAGAAAAAATTGGAGCGCTTCATTAGTAGCGATCCAAGTAATAGGGCAATTATAGTTTCCATAGAAAGTTGGGCTCCTAAAATTATAGTTTAGTTGTAGTTTTTCTAAACTGCAATGCAATAATCATTAATATAGTATAGGAATGCTATCGTGTTCCCGTAAAGGCGTTCTGTCTTGTGCTTTCGCGCCTTTTTGCTCGCAATGCGCGAATGGAACTCTGCCCACCCGGCTTCCGCGCCTTTTTTGCTCGCAGGTGTAGCCTCAGACAACGAATGTATGAGCATAGAAAGGGTCATGTATTACATAAGCCTGGAGGTGATGTTGAGTGGTCTCACTTATTATTTTAAAAGAGCAGTGGCAGTTTACTGTAATTCTAATGACCATGATGAGCCTTTGGGGTGAAAATCGTTAATATGCGGGGTGCTTTTTTGTTGAATTTTAATGAGAGAATCAATGTCATTAAGAGTAGGACAAAGGAAATAATCTAGGGATAGTGATTCAATAAATAACAGGTGCCCTGTCTAGAGCGTACGCGTCCTTGAGCCACGCACCTGCATGATGACCGCATACCGAGAGACTATTGTTTCAGGTTGACCTTGTCTAGAGGAGCATTAGTGGAAAAAAACTGTGTAGCCCTGAGACAATAGGATGACGTCACGACCAATGAGAACGGCCTGCAGGGGGCGCAAGGTTTCACTTCTCTCTTGGACACTGATGGGTCTCGACACGCAAATTCTGCTCCTGGCGTTGACCGTCAGTGGAAGAGCGTAGCGTCGGTGGGGTTCTGTCTGCCTCTGATGGGGTGCGGATGTGTGGTTCGTCACTGGTGAATGGTGTTCGACGATGCAGGTGGATTTTGTGACGAGCAGATTTACAATGAGGAAATGCTGTGAACGGGAAAAATGATGGTGAGTGTCTTTTTCACACTGTTCAAGTGTTTGTTTGTTTTCCTCTGTTGCCCAGCAGTCGTACAATTTGTGCTGACGTGTTCTGACATGCCCCGATATGCATGCTTTCCTGTGTTGACGTTTTTTTTTTTTTTTTTTTTGACAAGGAACATTGTTGTCTTGACGATAGTGCTGCCCTGAGTTCTGCGCTCCTGTTTACCCGTACTCTTTGTTGATTTGTTGAGTACCTAGTCCTCTTATTTGCCGTTGATGGAGTTACGTGTTAGGATATTTTGTTCTTTTGCAAGTCTCATTTAGTAAGACTTTGGAATTCCTACGATCAGCTTTCATGCATGGTGCTCTTCTGCAATAGTTTCCTATTCAATCGTTATAGAAGAATAAAGGAAATAATCATGGGATAGTGATTCAATAAATAATAGGTCCCCTGTCTAGAGCGTACGCGTCCTTGAGCCACGCAGGTGCATGATGACGTCATACTGTGGCTTCATTGTAGATTGACCAAAGGAGCATTAGTGGAAAAAAACAGGGTGGCCCTGAGACAATAGGATGACGTCACAACCAATGAGAACGGCCAGCAGGGGGCGCAGGAATGCTCTTCTCTCTTAGCCTCACGACCAATGAGAACGGCCAGCAGGGGGCGCAGGAATGCTCTTCACTCTTAGCCTCTCGGAGGTGGTCGCCCCAGAGGGCGCTAGGATCGCGTATGCGTAGCGGCCGCGGAGCGGCGCCCCAGTCAGTTTCTCTCCGGCTGTCGCGGAAAGCATACGTGCGCTCCCCGCGCTCGCTCAGTTTCTGGCTGGCTGTAACGCAGAGCAGTCGCATCGATCTGCGCTCCTGCTGTGGTGAGGTGATTTGTTGTGTAACTAATGCTTTCGCCAACTTTCTTCCCGATTTGTTTGCGATTTTTGTGTCAGTGCACGTCGGGTGCTGGTTGCTGTTGTCCAGGCATCCCCGCCATTTTCTATCTTCTTCTGCCTTTGGAATGGGAGTAGCGCTGGTGTGATTCTTAATAATTTTGTTGTGAGATTAGTTGAGAAAGTAACCGCTAGGGGGTGCAGCTGCCGGGCTTTATACAGGAGAAAAAAACCATTACGAGTCAGTTCTCTGCCTGGCTGTCGGATAGAGCAGTCGCATCGTTCTGCACTCCTGTTGTGGTGGGATCATTTGTTGTGTAACTAATTCTATTTTCTTGTTAGCTATTGATGGTTTGCATACTCTTGCTTTACCAGCCTCTGTATTACGAGTGTTTTTCTCCTTGCATGCCCAGAGCTGTCCTAACTTGCCCCAGACATGCCGTGATGACGTCACAGGATGTCCGGAACTGGTGGTCATAGCTGCGATGCTTTGCAACCTGCCTCTGTGCTCCGTCGATGGTCAGCGGCCGTTACGGACCGCTTTCTTCAAGATGGCGTCGTTGATCTTCAATTAAACTTCTTCTCTCCACTCTATCTCTATTATTTTTTTCTTTTTTATGGACTCTCATTGTGCACAACGCTCAGCTGGCCTGAACACGATTTAATTAGCAATTAGAGCTAATTGGGACCCCCCACATTAATCAGCACCCTCCAGGGAGCCACCAGACTAATTGGGGAGCATCTAACTCGTGTCCAGACCAGCTGAGCGTTGTGCACTATGAGAGTCCAGTACCTACTACTACCATAGCCTCCTATATACTGATCTGCCTGCCCGCTGAGCGCGAAACGGCTGTTCACCGCACTACGTGGGGGCGCCAGTTTCTCAGGATACACGGGCTCCTTCATAAAGCAGAGCTGCGACAACTCCGTCGGTAACTCAGACGTGACCACTGGTCTCTATGTACGTATAAAGGCTGGATCGCGCATAGGAGAGGGGCGCGTGGGAGAGAGGTGCGGCAACCGGCCGCCATGTTGGAGGCCCACTGGCGTCCTCTGCTCCCATATGAAACAATGGGAAGCGATTTGATTCAGACTATTTATTGCGCTTTAAACGCTCCTCATTGCTGATTAGCACGCATCTTTCTTAGGAATCAGTGTGCTGATGTATTCCAAACGTGCTTCAGCCGTTTCCTGTAGTTTTTAATGGTAATTGCCTTCTTTTTCTTCTCCGCTGCCTGTATTCGGAATAGGGGGTCGTAACTGTTGTGCACAGGGCGCATACGCATGAAGGTGAATTTGTGGAATGTCAACCTATAAGATTAATTATTTTTGCTCAGAACGGTTTCACACTGTTTGTTATTGTAAGGTACTTCCGTTTCTATATTTTTTTTTTGTTTTTGTTTGTAGTTCGGTTTTCGTGTGGTGTTCCGCGGTTCTTTTTCGTTATTATGTTGTTTGGTATTGTACGGTTCTCGTTTGACGTTTTCCATTATCGTATTATGTTCTACGAGTGTATCTGTGTGTGTTCTGCAATAAGACCTTGATCCTTATTCTGAAGGGGCTCATCATTTTATTCACCACATCACCACCAGCAATGGGGCGGAGTATAGACCCTGGCGATGAAACTCCCCATTCCTCATCTTAAAATAACGTTATTGTCACGAGTGCTTTGCAGTTGTTCAGCTGTCAGCGTATTTCATTACAGAAATTCGAAGCGCTGTTCACGAAGAGCATGCACATGCATGACTTATCATATACGCTGTAGGAGCGACTGCACATACGAGGTTAACACAGCAGTTTATTTACTCCCACCGTACCTCACAAATTAAAATAACAGTGGCGCAGGTTCAGCATCCGCTTCTTCGGCACAGCTGAGCGACTGTGAGGGGAACCTGCAGACTATCCTTGACCAGAGGAGGCACAGTAAGCGGGTTTCGCCGCCGCGAAAATAGTGTCGCCGCTGGCATTTCCCGCCAAATTCCTGCTATTTACTTTCCATTGGCTCCGGTCCCCCACGTGACCTTTCTCGATCATGATTGGCTGAGGCTCATTTAACCGGTGGATTCGCCCGCGTTCGTTTCTCCGAGGCGCCGACCCTTCTGACCGTTGTGTAGCTGGCGTCTACGACTCTACGTATGTGAGCAGACGGTGATTTCGTTTCGTGGATTTCGAAGATGTTCGAGCCATGGACGAACGCCTGAATGAAAGGTGGGTAGTTTCATTTTAAATCGAACAACGTGTGAAAGTCGTATTTTTTAATTCGTCGAGAAAAAATATATGTTAGAGGACAGCTCAAACGACGCAAATTGCGCCGCGTGCGACGCTCGTGCGTGTAGTAGTTTCCGCGTAGGAGAGGGGGAAAGTCTGATGCTGCTTGAGCACGCTTTCTTCTGGACCGACTTTGACCGGATCTAGCACCGCTAATTTTATGTCTACGAACTGGAGGTTTTTTGTGATTATAGGCTGCACCATAGACACTGTCGACAGTCACCCACAAAACTCTGAGAGCCATAGATTTTCTGTTAAAAAATGCCAAACTTGGCGTAAACGTTCAAAAAGGCCAAATTTTGTTACCAATTTGCTTCATGACGGAACCTCTGAAAACATCGAGCTTAGTGCCATTCGATAGGACATTGAAAGAGCTTTCGTGCTCTATAGAGCTCATTTTTCTCAGCCCAGTTGTTTCTGCGTTATTAGCTTGAGAATCACACATGGTAGGCGAAAATTGCCAATGTTGCATCTCAGTTTTCTCAAAAATGCCATCTTCGATTTCCTTGATTATTTTTCAAAAGGTGGCGTCATGTCTCTACTTTAGACGCCAAGTGAGACAATCTTTTATTTTTGCCTGAGAGACGCGCAGCGATTTTTTTTTGTCAGGCAAGGTGCACGAGGCTGCGGCCTTGCGCGCCCCACCCACGAGCACGAGACCTTCAACCTCTTCTTTGCTACAAGTGTCCCGCTGACGGAGAAATCAATGACCACACTGCGTGAGCTTGTTGTAGTGTCCCCAGAGCATCACTTTACGTTTACCCAATGGTCTCCCAGTTCCGTCAGGCTCATTCAAACCGTGGGAGAGTACATGAGTTGCCTGTGCGCCCTTGACGAGAAGCCCCAGTTCGACGAACATGCCGACAAAGCAGTGAGAAGAAACGAAGCTCTTCGTAGAGATCTTTATCCACTGGTAACATCTTAGTTTTTGTTTCAGGTTGCCGCCAGTCCCCCAGGAAGTGTGAAAGTCACATCCTTTTCATTGGTAAAAGAACGAAAAACGGAAGTTTCGAAAAACGTAAAATGTGCCCATTGCGAGACCCCTGCAGGTGGTGGCTGCCACCGTTGGATTAGCATCATCCGATAGCTTTACACATGTCCTTTCACATGATATAAAGTGAATGGGTTCAAGCGCATGGATGCCAGAAGGACTACTGAAGACCACACCGAGGGTTTAAGGTACTTACGGCTACCGGAAACGAGGGATTTTAGTTGTGCGTTGTTCTGTCAGAAATTTTGATTCCCACGGTGACACTGACATATCTCGGTGAGGGCTAACGTGTTATACTTGAGAGCAGCAACTGTCATCACAGCGGTCTTACGGGTTTTGTACCACTCGTCGTGCTTCCGAAATAACGCTACGGAGCATAAAACTAATTAAAGAGAGTATGCACACCTTCGGAACTATCACTTATTGCGCCCAAGCTAAGAGGCGACTGCAACCACGCGACCACAAGTTTGTATTCTCAGATGTTGTAACTTTCTGTCCCCTGTCGCCGTAGTTCTGCCTTCTTAATATTAACTCGCACGACAGCCTCATAGCGTGCGTATGTGTATTGCCTCAAGCACATGTGCGGGAGAATAGTGAATAGGCGCACGTGCGTATACGCACACGTCGTGCGTGTGACTCCCATGAAAGTGCGTAATAGCAAGTTCAAGTCGCCCACGAAAGTATTGCCCTGCGTCTCCACAGGAAAAAATAAACATACGTACCATAAGTGCAAAATAAGTACATAATGCAACATCTGGGCATTAAATTACGAAGCAAAGACTACGAAGCAAAACGCGCTCGTAAACATACGAAGAGCGCCTTTGTCTGGAAAAATCGCTCCGCGGAAAGGTAGACCTACGTCTCAATCAAAAAGAGAAAAGGTATTTTACCAGCAGCGCAAAGTACCGGCATAATTCTGCCCCTGTGGAATACATCGTGAAAAATATTCCGGCTTTTTAGAAATAATTAAGATCGAACATGCAAAATTTTCCGTACCACTCGTGGTTTTGCGATACTAGGCGGACAAAGAATGCGCTTGAACCCAGTCACTTTATATCATGTGAAAGGTCATGTCTAAAGCTATCGGATGATGCTAATCCAATGGTTGCAGCCACCACCTGCAGGGGTCTCGCAATGGGCACATTTTGCGTTTTTCGAAACTTTCGGTTTTCGTTCTTTTACCAATGAAAAGGGTGTGCCTTTCACACTGCCTGGGGGACTGGCGGCAACCTGAAACAAAAGCTAAGATGTTACCAGTGGATAAAGATATCTACGAGGCGCTTCGTTTCTTCTCACTGCTTTGTCGGTATGTTCGTCGAACTGGGGCTTCTCGTCAAGGGCGCACAGGCAACTGAGCCTGACGGAACTGAGAGACCATTGGATAAACGTAAAGTGATGCTCCGGGGACACTACAACAAGCTCACGCAGTGTGGTCATTGATTTCTCCGTCAGCGGGACACATGTAGCAAAGAAGAGGTTGATGGTCGCGTCCTTGTGGGTGGGGCGCGCAAGGCCGCAGCCTCGTGCACCCTGCCTGACAAAAAACAATCGCTGCGCGTCTCTCAGGCAAAAATAAAAGATTGTCTCACTTGGCGTCTAAAGTAGAGACATGACGCCAGCTTTTGAAAAATAATCAAGGAAATCGAAGGTGGCAGTTTTGAGAAAATTGGGATGCGGCATTGGCAATTTCCGCCTACCATGTGTGATTCTCAAGCTAATAACGCAGAAACAACTGGGCTGAGAAAAATGAATTTTATACAGCACGAAATCTTTTTCAACGTCCTATCGAATGGCACTAAGCTCGATGTACTCAGACGTTCCGTCATGAAGGAAATTGGTAGCAAAGTTTGGCCTTTCTGAACGTTTACGCCAAGTTTGGCATTTTTTAACAGAAAATCTGTGGCTCTCAGAGTTCTGTGGGTGGCTGTCGACAGTGTCTATTGTGCAGCCTATAATCACAAAAATCCTCCAGTTCCTAGGCATAAAGTCAGCGGTGCTAGATCCCGTCAAAGTCGGTCCAGAAGAAAGCGCGCCCAAGCAGCCTCCGGCTTTCCCCCTCTCCTACGCGGGAACTACTATACGCACGAGCATCGCACGTGGCGCGATTTGCGTCGTTTGAACTGTCCTCTAACATATATTTTTTCTGGGCGAATTAAAAAATACGACTTTCATACGTTGTTCGATTTAAAATGAAACTACCCAGGTAAGCAGACAAACGTATGATGGATGTCAGTGATCAGACGTTTAATACTGTCGCCTAACTGTGTGCATGGAGGTACGCCTTGTCCCGTACGGGACAAGGCGTACCTCCATGCACACAGTTTACTTTCAGTTTACAGCTCAACAACTTTTATCACTGGACAGCACGGCGTACGTTCTCGCTATGCTCAAAAATTGCAAGACAAAACGCGCGGGAGATTAGAACTTCGAAAGATTTTCGTATAACAACCAGTGGAATGCAGCCGCCAAGACCCAGCTGCCACCCGTTGCGCGTCCGGAATGTTTGAAGTTTCAACCGTTGAAACTGAACTGGTTCGAACTGATTGGATGGTGGATGGTGATTGGGTAGACGGGCAGACGTCATTGCCATTGCTTTAGCTCGTGCTTATTGAGTACTCATTTTTTGTAATATCTTTAATTTCCGCGGCCGTTCATTATAATTGGGTGGTGGAGGTTAAACGTTAAATAACACATATGCCAATCCAGCGGAAGTGACACCAACATCATCATCATTATTATGCCATCGCCATCGTTGTTGCAGCGACGAGTGTCATATTTTGTGATGTGTGTGTTGAAAATCGCTGTTCTTTTTGCAAACATTTTATCAGTGCCTTTGCTACTGAGCTACAGGTGTGCCTAATATGTAGCGCATTGCCTGTTCAGCGGTTTCAAAGAGATACCATGGGCAGTTTCAAGATTTTTTGAATGGTCCTGAAATCCCTGAGTCACGTCAGATTCCATTTTACTGCTGCAGCTGTGTAGCTTGTGGGAAAATGTTATGTGCAGTAAACAAACATCTGCTATGTGCTGCCCACAGTACGTGCAAAGTGCTTCTGTGTTTGTGGAGCTATGGTTTATAGTGCTGCGCTGCACTATTCGTCGGAGTCGTCGACTTTTTTATTGACGTTTCAGTGATTCAATAATTTAGTTGCTGATTTCTTTAAGTTGGTGTAGCGTAGTTCTCTGCAGGGGAGTTACTCACGTACAAAATTCACATTTACCAGCAACGGTAACGCCATCAGGAACGCTAGTTCGAGAAACATTGCCCCGAACAAATGCGGGCTTTCATTAAGAAAAAAATATATATATTCAGTAAAATAAAATATTACTTCACAGCACTTAGATTCTGGTAATGTCTTCTTGTTGTGGATGCTGTCAGTGTATATGCATGTCAGTGAGCCAAAAACACTCGGATCATCATATGTATGGACATTATTTAAATTATCTACGTACCTCAGTCAGACTGCCTTCATCTGACTGATCTTTTGTTACAATATATGGGCATACAACTCACATAGCATGAAAGACTACATACTATCCATTTGGTCATAATATAATTGGACAAAGTTAATGTGGTCCATTCATGCATAGTTTCTGTAGGTTGTTGCAGAGTTCAGTTTTATTACCTCAGTATGATCATTTGCAAACAGATTGTACTTGCTGCTTAACACACGTGTGATGGAAAGTAAGAGAATAAGGAATTTCCCTCATGTATGAGGATCATCCAACAAAAGTTCCTCTGCTGTGAACAAAATAATAAACCTATAGCGCAACATTGAAAAAAATTATGTGCAGATTAGAGCTCAACGTTACTCCCTAATATAGTCACCTTATTTAGCTGAACATTTTTCATACTGTGATACCAAGTATTCAATACGTTGTCTGTGCCATGCTATGTCCTGTTTACAAAGTGAGGCATTCACTTTGCATTTCACCCGATCAATTTGTGTTTCATGAAAACTTGCGAATTGGTGACTGCCGAGGGGTGATTTGAGAGGAAGATGGAACAGCAGATTGGGCAAATTTTCATTGAAGTAGGAATCATCACCTTGAGCACGAGGAGAACGAAGTATACAGGACGCTCACGAAAAGAAAAATCACGTTTGTGAGTCTCCTGTATACTTCATTCTCCTCATGCTCAAGGTGATGCTTCCTACTTCAACGTTGTACCAGCTCACTTGTGTACTTTTTCTCTCTTTAGCAAATTTCCAGATGAATTTCTGGAACAAACCCCGAGTCTTTCAAGACGAGTGCAGACAGCGTTGACGTGGCACGCTACACCATTCCAAGACCTGTGCGTTTTTGTTTCATTGTAGTTTGACGCTTTCCCAGGATCTCGCAGTACATCCGCATTTACTGTCATTGTGCGTGTGAGATAATCTATAAGTTGCACACAATGATAGTCCTAAAACATTGTCGGCATAGCCTTTCCAGACGAAAACGCGAGTTTGACCTCCTTCAGAATGCTTTCACCGGGCACCCACCATGACTTCCTATTGTATTTTGTCTCAGCACTTTCATAATGCACCTACGTTTCATTAATAATAATTATTCCAAGAAATTCATCTTGACCGTCTTGATACCATTGAAGAAAAATGCAAGCTGCATTCATTCGTTGCTCTTTACGAACGTTACCGAGCAAACGTGGCCCCCACCTCGCATAACTTTCGTTGATCAAGCTGAAGGAAATTTGTTCCCATTAGTATTAGAGTGCAGTACCAGTGACCCGCCAGTCTCCGTTAACAATTCTCGAAATTTCAGAAAAAAAACGTCGTTTTGTGGTGTTATAGCTGATCTCGCACTGTACTGTTCATTGTGCAGATTTTCACGACCCTGTATAGAGGACGCACCATTTCAATGCCTGTAAAGGGTTTTGTATAAACAGGTGTTAACTGTCAGTGGATATTCTCTAAAGCACTTTTTTTTCTTTCACGAAAAGTAGGATAACTCTTCCTTATTAGGATAGTCAGACGTACTCGGAAATATTACATCCATGCTTGAATGCCTGACACATAGGTGAACGGCACTCCATTAACCAACATCTGCAGTGCCGGGATGTCACACCCAACTACTACACCATTCAGTTTGTCCTAGTGGTGTTTCCTTTGAATAACAAATATCGGGAAACGTATTTTTGGATGACCCTCCTAATTCCAGTTCTCTTTCTGCATTTGGCTACATTTTTTAGATTTCTTGCGACGGCTCTTGTGGACAGATAGCAGCATGGAAGACTTAATAATAATTGGGGTTTACATTGCGAGACAACTGAGATCATGAGCGACGCCACAGCAGTCGATCTGTGGATTGCCCAGCTGAGTGTCCTTAAATGTGCAATGAAAGCTCACCGTATTTAATGTCCCATGTGGAAGATGGCATGTCTAAGCAACCTGTATCCTGGCACTAAGTTGCTGGTGTTTTTGGCCGGGTTAGAACCAGCGATCTCGGGATCAGAAGGCGAACACACTACAGGCTCAGCCACCAAGGCCGGTTCACGGACAACTTGAACACCACAATTATGTTAACTCTGCCATCAAGTAATTCAGTTTCCTGCATATGTTTTGTAACAATTGAACTTAAGTTTTGTAAGCCTGAAAGCTAAGCTTAGAACCACCTCTTATAATTTAGTGACTCTATTTGATGTGTGAATGTGTTCACACCTCTTAAAAAGCTAATAAGACAAAATCTTGATGATTTCTAATATGTGGTATATACAAGGCCAGCTACAAGACGTCTACAATTAGACGCCAATTACTAAATGTCTACCAGATGTCTAGTAAATCACTAATTTTAGACGTCTAAATAATGGTAAGACTTTTAGACGTCTAGTCAACGTCTAGTTTGGGCACTATCCCTAAAGTCTAGGGTTAGAACAGGTCTGGACGTCTAGTAGACTACCATGTGTTCCCTGGGGTATTACATCACTTTCTGCCGGTTATCAGTCATGATCTGGTTGATGATTTTGCGTGGCGTTACTTGTTGCGTTTTGTTCCGCTATTTGAATGTGTCTGATGTTTAATATGCTGGTGTGCATGAAAAGGAAAACAGCGTGCATCGCGTACGCAGGGCTCCTCGAATTTTGTCTTTAGTAGACATTATGCGCGTAACGATAGCATGTCTCACAGAGCGTATTCAGCCAATTAACGCTGCCTGTGCTCGGGTTTACCATATCATTAACAGGTTCCTTATTTTTTTTTTCATTCAGACACCGACATCTGTTGTGGCCCTGCGATCCGCGAGCATGCGGCCCCTGTCACCAGAAAATTCGACAGTTGTGCTGGGATGAAGCGGATGGGTTCTGCGACTCATCACGTGCTATAGATGTGTATAATAATATCTACTTTCTCCAAACCGAATAGGTTCCCTTAAGGATTGTATAATATGGTAGTCACGCTTTCTGTTGCTCGGCACTATTTACTCTTTATTTATTCCGCAGTATTCTGTAATAATCGTGTAGATTTACTTGCGTTCAAGTGTTGCTTCTTGTTTATATGTTTACCGTGTCAATAAATTTGTACATGTGAATTGCTTCGTCTGGATTTTCATTTTCTGCTTCCCGATAATATTAGCAGGTGGCCTGGCGAAGTGCTCGGAACAGGGGGGAGGAGAGAGAATTCGAGTGAGAGGGTGTGGAGAGGGCACGCAGCGCACATGCGCAGTTCGTTCAGCCAGCGCGCGCTTTTTGGCACCGTTTTCCGGTTACTTTGTCGTGATTCGTTACGGATGATCACGTGGTCAAGGGGAGGCGGTGGTTTTCGTGGCGAAACTGTGGAAGCTACAGCTGCACTCCACTGATCCTTGACCTTGCTGACCAAAAGCGAGGGAGGCTCCGCCTCCAAATGGCGCGCCAATAGGAGGACTCGGGAGGCGGAGCGCTGCGGCCTCTGCTCTTGCCTAATAGATGGCGCATCGGTAGCGCTCGGCTCGGGATATGTGAGTCACTGTCGTCTGCTTCTTCCGGTAGAGCTGCGACCTTGAAGCCTCTGCTCTCGCGTAAGAGATGGCGCAACATTGGCGCTCGGTAAGGGCACGTGTTGTTGCCATAACTTTGAGCCTCGACCTTGAGACTGGCCGGTAACCTAAATTGCGATGACGCGGCGATAGCAAACCATGGGATGGCATCTTTGCACGGGTATAAACACAGGTATAAACACAGCCGGATCGGATCGGAGACGGCGACATGGAGGAATCCATGATTGTGGAGGAAAATAGAGTTAGATTTTTTTCCACTTGCTAGCGTGATAGTGCGGTGCGTAGTATGATAGTTTGCATATGGTGTATGCGCGTAGGTGTAGTGTGTAGTAGGTACATAGGCTACCGGCTGGCGTGCCTCGGAAGGCGTAGCGACGGAGGGTGCTCGCTACTTTCGTTTTGTAAAGATCGTGATTTTGTGAACGTGTGTCAACTTCTGACAACGTGATTGTGTATAACGTGGACACAAGGTCATTGAGGTTTTTTCTTCTTTCTCTTGGTGCGCAAAAGCGATCCGGAACAAAATGGGAAAGGAAGTGGACGACATGGTACAGTGTGGTGTGTGCCGACGCTGGTGCTATTTAGACGAGACACCATTCAACGAGCTCGAGGCAGCCGTAAATGTGACTTTAAATTGCAGCATATGTACACAAATGAGCTTGCTGCGAGAAATATTGGACGAGAAACGCCTGGCAGAAAAAACAGCACGACAAGCAGAGGCAGAGAACCAAAGGTGTAAGTGGGCGACAGCCATGGAGAAATTAGAGATACAGTACGAAGAGAAGGTTGCTCAATTGGAGAGGAGGGTAGAGGTCCTCGAAGCAAAAATGAGAGAAGTGGAAGGCCAGGAGAAACAACAAAGAGCAACGACAGACAATGTCAGCAACTATTGCACACACTGCACACATTGCACACACTAGGATTGCACAAACCGAGAACAAATAACGGCTACAGACGGCGTGGTGCAGGTAGGACAGAGGTCGCAAGCAACTCGCTGGAGGACTTCAACGACATAAACGAGATGGACACAACACACAGCAATGGCAGGACCAGGGAAGACAGTAGAGAGAGAGCAAAGTCCAACTGTACCACAACCACGGCAAGGAATCACAGGCAACATGAGGGACATACCCCCCACCAATCGAAGCTTGACAGACCAGCGAGAAGGATAATAGCAGTATTAGTAAGCGATTCAAATATGCGACGCACAACTGATACGATCCGCCAGAAAACACAGAATGCGGACGAAGTAAAAATATGTGTGAAAGGGGGTGTGGGTGTTGAACAAATCCTCCAGCAGGCTACATTACAACTGCAGAAGGCTGAAGAAAATGAGGTCATGATGATAATCCAAGCAGGGACGAACGACATCCTAGCAGGTACACCACCGGATGTTATTGCAGATGAACTAAAAGTGTGGCTGACGAGGGCGGCTGCACAGCACCGTAATACAGCTTTTGTGTTGTGTACAATTCCTGGGATATATCACCCAGGCCCAGAGCTGCAAGCAGCAGCAGCAGAGCTCAACAAAGCTATATATGAGATGGGCCGGAAAAGCAGTGCCAACCCTAAAATCGAGATTCTGAGAACACCGTGGTGGCCGGAAGCCATGGAGCCAGATGGCATACATTATAACGAAGAAATAGCGACCAGGCTAGGCTTTAAAGTAGGAAACAATGTGACAGCTTTTTTAGGTCTGCCAATGGTGTACCTCCCTGGTCCAGGCAACAGGGAAGACAGGGACACAACAGACCCCACCAGCGGCACAACACAGACATAGTGGACGTACTGATCACAGCCCTAAGGAATTGCAAGGAATCTCAGCCACAGCAGCGGTGGCGGAATTACTGACTGTTAAATGTTCCAAAGCAAACAATAGGAGGAAAGGGGGCAGCCAAAGACGTAAAAGAGGAAGACGAACAATTAGCGTAGCTTTTTTAAACATGCAAGGAGGACGCAGAGTGCAAAAATGGGCTGAAATACAGGACAGTATACTGTCAGGTGCAATAGATATCTATGGGCTTGCGGAGACACATTTAAGGCTATTGTCTCACTCCCCTCTTAAAAAGAGGCAACTTTGTACCAGACCTGTAGCTCTCATTTTCGTCTGCTGGTGGTGAAACTGGTGCCATTCGGAAGCTATGATTCTTGACTCGGGGGGACCGTCTTCCGATTTTCGGCCAGGCATGCGGTTGCGGCACCATAAGGCCTGGAACATGCCAATATCTCCGATTAAAGGTGGTCTTTGTACGAAACTGGCGCAAAAGGGAGAGCAGATAGCGGCGCACAATTTGTTGCGTTGTGTTGTTCTGTGATACGTGGAGGGTGGACTGTCTCGCTCTTATTGATATATGACGCCGATAATCCGGAAGCGCATTCAGAAAAAAATGAAAAAATGCCTTTCTTTGGCTTCCTGTTTCGAGGTGTTCTAATGTCACCACACCAGCCTAGAAGTGGCAGTGGATGGGCAATTATGCGCAAAACAGTTGCTGATTTGAACAAATTTCAGCATGATTGGAAGAGCACAGCGCAGGTTATTACGTTCCAAAACATTCCGACCAAACCGAAACTATACAAGATTTTCGGTGGCCACATCGTGGCGGAGCATGTAACTACCGTGTGATCAACTCCAGTATTCTGCGAAAGGTGGCGCTTGCGTCACTTGTGTTCGTTACGTCACGTTGGTTGCGTACTGCTCTGGCTGTGCCGCCGTGCTGCCGCTGTGCTGCGAGGCGCATTCATTCACGCCGTGTTGACAGGTGCTGACTGTCGTGTTCTGATTTGAACTGTTGATACTGCGGTAGGCTGCACGTTCATAGTATCGTTGCTGCTGCCGCTTCGCACAAACTGGAAACGCGCGGCAATGACACGGCCGTGCAAGAATCCTCGGAAACCGCGCAGTTGCGGTCGGAAATCAGTCCGCAAGTTGCGTCGGCGGCTGGCGAGAGAGAAACGGTAAGTTGTAACCAAGTGATTGTAACTTTGTACTGGTGCAGTGCGCTTGCTCTTATTTATTTGTTATTCCCCGTAGGCAATCCAAACTGTGGCCTTTGCCCCCCTTGTATGGTCTTAGGCATCAGTGGTCTTAGTCTAGTGTCATTGCCTTGACTCTGGGGGCAGGACTGAGAAGCACCCGTATTACAACTCTCCCCCGATGATTTTTTTTTTAATAGTCTGAGGTACAGCACAGGAGTAAAAGGGTGAGGATGGACAGCGTTCTCTAGGTTTGGAACTGTCTTCTGCTGTGTATCTCACTTCGATATTTCATTTCTGCCCATGAGAGCATTGCCAAGTTTTTGTGCATTTTGACTTTTTCAGATTACCACAGTGGGGCCACCTTTCACTTGCGGCTATCCAAGAGCGTACGATGTGATGCGGTTCAGGTCGACCCGGATGTTATCATAAACAATATATGCATTTACCAATTTCTAATGGCTGTGTTCCACCTCCTCTTTTTCTATGGTTGCTACAGTTGCCTCACTGCCTCATCCCGTTGTTCTACCCTCGCCAAGCGAATGGCCGCTTCCGCAGTACGATGAACTCAGCATGGGCATGTTCATAGCAATATCAAAATGCCCGTACTAACATACCTGAAATTTGACCCGTACATTGCTGTAGTCTCACCATATGTTCTCGTCTTCTTTTTTCTTTTTCTTTTTTTACCTTCTCCAACGTCCTGCGGTCTCGTGAAAAGTTATCGTATAGATTCTTCTCCCACAAAAGTCTTCTAACACTTTGAGTACGTTATGCAAGAGCAGGAAATTGACCGACTTGCGCGAGATTTCCGACCACTGACCTGCTGCAAACGGGTTGGCATGGCACACGGCCAGAGGAGGACAGATAACCGAGACAAATAATGGGAAAGCGCGCCCGTTCACATTCCTTCGGTTGTTGTACCACCTGTCTAATTGTAAAAGAAAATCGTGGGGGAACGCATAAGGCTGTTATTCGAAACGTGTCTCTTGTGTGCTTCCTTGTTTGTCTTTCTCGCATTCTCGCAACGTGTCCTCGGCCTAACATATTGGCCTTGGCTCATAATCGTTGTTGTGAACGAACTAAAAATCGTAGAACCCTATGTTTGCGCCTAGAGAGCAATACGTGCGTGTAGTGTGCCTGTGGACCAAATCTAGTGGTACAATGAACGACTGTAGCATTTCGTGCAGCACTATCTTCGGTGCGCAAGCAGCCATGGTCTCAAGGGAATATAAAACTGTAATCGGTATCATCAACATAATTATCGTAATGAACCTAATTATCGCAATACGTTTGAACAGTTGCACACCTCGCCGCGCATTCTGAATCATATTCGGTTACTGCAAGTGTCACTGACATCCTGCGTGTTAGATAAAGCTGTTAGGGGCAACAAGCAGGACCTTGCAAAAGAATTGTCACTGCTAGGCAATGAATGTGAACACAGAAAAGGCCACGAGCTAATTCTCTTCCGTCTCCCAAACACACGCTTCTTCGTGTTGTTCCTTTATTTATTTTTTATTTTTTGCTTCATTGTTTCTATTCGAATGGAAGGAACCGGGTTATGCACCAGCTTGCCTGCGTCCTGTCCCTTCGGTCGGCAGTTAGGTAGCGGGGTACCGCTATTCGCTACTCCTCTGAAACGTCGCTACTCTTTCGGAAACGTAGCGCGGTACCGCTACCGCAAGGAAATATGTACCGGCGCTACTGCCAAGCTGCCTCGTAAGATATTTTTTTGTGACGAACATGTAACCATGATGAGTAGAGCCCACACAACGCTTAGACAATAGAATATTGTTTTATGCAGGAATAATAAGCACGAAAAATGTCCATACCAGCTGTGAACTTTACTCTAGGCAGAACAAGAGCGTACAGAAATTAGAAAATATCACTTTGGTCATGCCGGATTGTGACACGGATACTGCCTTGTCGAAGTGAAATGGTGTGGAATACGAGTTACTTCTTTTGGTTCCGGGACATTTGATAGAACGCCGTTTGGTCGAAAGCCGTTTGATCGAACGCAGGACATTTGCTCGAAAACCATTTGATCGAACGCCATTTGATCGAAACGGCAGCGGTCGTTTGATCGATTTTTTTAATTGGTTCGCTTGGAGTGTCGAAAATGACAAAAAATGACAAGAAAAAAAAAGCTGCAGTTCTAAATGCAGTTATCCTAAGGAACATTTGACTTTGTGTAATCTGCTTCCCCGTAAACACATTCCTCATGCTAAACCACTTTTTAGTGTCCAAAAAGCACTACAAGAGCCAGGGTTGTTCACCGTTAACCCGTTGGACAACCGAATAGGTTTTTCCGCTCTGACACATAGTGACTAAACATGCTGTACTTGTTAATCCACCAACCCTTTGTCAAATAATAATTGATGTCAAGTATTAAACATTTTGGCAAATCAATTAAAAATAAGTAAATGACATTTTTGATTATTTATTCCCGTCGAATATGAACAAATAACAAATAATAATTAACAGTGTATTATTGTTTGTAATCAACTGACCACTGGATAGGAGAAAGAGCAGTTTCAGTTTATTTACTTTTCGCCTATGTGCAAGTGACCCTAAATTTAGTTCTTGCAACAGACATGTATCCGAAGAAGTCCTTCGAAACTTACACAAGATAAGCAGGGCAGCAGACCTTTGTACTTCCTCTATTTCTTCGGATAGCGTGCATGTGTAGTGATTCGAGGCTGCAGATGCATACTCTAAGGTCGAACTAAGGTTTTACATGCTGTTAATTTAATATCTCTCGTTGTACCGTGGCGAAATTTCGTTCTTAGCACCCACAGACTTCGCGTGGCTTTGCACATATGACTATCCCGTTTCAGAGCGTTCCCTTTAAATATGTCGCCAGCAATAAGAAGGGTGCCCAGAACAAGCATAGACTATCGGCTGCTCTCAACCTGTGGCAGCTTTCTTCGGTATGTGTCTTACTGATTCGTAAATGACAAACGTCTGCAACTAACCAGTGGTCTCCCCTCTTCGGCTGCAAAAAGCAAAAAAGAAAAAAAAAAGAAGAAATAAAAAAAGCAGAGGACACTGATTGCCTGCTCCGTATGCTCGAGTCAAAAGTAACCGAAAAAGTGGTGCGGACAACACAGCTTTGAATTCCCTTCGAACAAACGGTGTCGATCAATCGGCTTTCGATCAAACGGCTTTCGACCAAGCGACTTTCGACCAAGCGGCGTTCGATCAAACGCCTTCGATCAAACGGCGTTCGACCAAACGGCGTTCGACCAAATGGGCGGACACCACTTCTTTTGTCTTGCCCACTAAAGTAGCGGTAGCAGCATCGAACACGTTACCAAAATTTGTAGCGGGAATTATTTTTCCGCTATTGGTTAGAAATTTAGCGCGAACGCTCCTCCGCTACTGAAAAAGTAGCGAAAAGAGCTGCTCTGTTACTAGCGCCGCTACGCACAGCACTGTCTGTCGACAAGGAAACGTGTCCAGCCACACACGCAAGGGGCGCGGACAATTGCTCACCGGAGAGTTGCTCACCGGACAACTTCTCAGCGGACAATTGCTCACCAAAAACTGTTGAGGCCGGACAATTGCTCACCGCCTCTTTCACCACACTTATATTGTGATTTCATTTCGCGTTTCTGGCGCTTGACCTTTTTATGTTAGCTGAACTTCTTTTTTAGCTGTGTAAGTTGCTTCAAATAGATCTAGGAATCCACCAGTGAAGAGGGTGAGGCGAGAGGTCGTCCACTTGAAGGCACACCTGAAGCGCCTTTGTCAGGACCTGCATCCATGGGGCGTTCCTAGAGGATTATTTCCCAAGGGGGGGGGGGGGCAGCAAAGTGCTTCCATGGGGGGCAAAGCGTCCAACCACGTCACTTCCTTCCCTGGAGACGGACGCTGCGAACTGTGCGGGTGTTCACAGGTACATATTATGATGACTCTGAGAAAATAATCATGGCATATGAATAAAGAGCGCGCAATCTTACAAAGTGACCTTGTCCCCCTCTCGGTACGCTCATGCTCACCAGGATCTTCCAAGACACGAGACGGGGAAGATTTAAAATCACATCATTATTTAACCACTAAAATTAACGAATTTTCTATATTTGTCCAAGTCGGTTTAGCGAACGAGAGCCACATTTTAGCGCCCGTTATGCTTAGTAGGGCGGAGACGACTGAACAGTACGGTGGTTAGTTTATT
Source organism: Ornithodoros turicata (assembly GCF_037126465.1). Classification (NCBI taxonomy): domain Eukaryota; kingdom Metazoa; phylum Arthropoda; class Arachnida; order Ixodida; family Argasidae; genus Ornithodoros; species Ornithodoros turicata. Next base: position 37,759,472 of record NC_088205.1, on the reverse strand, counting down.
ATTAGGTTGGTCCAAGGTTTGCACCGCTATGTCCAGGTTAGTCTAAGTTCGCTGTTGGCAGTTTCCTGCGCGCAACTGTGCATTGTATAGCCAGATAACATTTATTTACAGTAGTTTGTTTTGAAATGGGGATTTCGATCACTTTATTTCGAGGTACACCCAAGTTCAGCTAACAAATAAAAAGTCAAGTATATGAGCACCATAACTGATAAATAAAATCACATCACATAAAACCGCGAAATAAAATTACATATAAGTGCGGTGAAAGAGGCGGTGAGCAATTGTCCGGCTTCAGCGGCTCTGTGGTGAGCAATTGTCCGGTGAGCAATTGTCCTGGATCCCACACGCAAACACACAAAAGAAAAAACCGTCCCCGAATCACGCACGTGTGTGCCGTAATGTAACGCGTATGACTGAATTCAGGTACCGTCTGCACCATGATAAACATTCGTTATGTAGGCAAGGGGATTTTGTCGGTCAAATCCTTTCATGGCAAAAAGAAAAACAAAAGAAAGAGAGAGAACAAGAAACAGCAAATCGTGATAAAATTTACCTTTTTTTTGGGGGGGGGATTCATAAAATTAGATTAGGCATATGCTGTGGGACTACTTTTGGGTTATGTATTCTTGTCTTTCGCATTGCACGATCTCGAAAACCTTCGGTATAACGTTCCTTCCATCTGCCGACGTCCTTGACTCTGGCAAGTGAACATGTACGCGTCCTTACATATGTGGCTTCCCAGCTAGTAGTTCTTCTTATGAAGCTACAAAAACGTGGTAGTTAGTAGTTAGTCAGTTAAATAACTTAGTAAAATAAAAATAAAAACGTGGTATTTCTGTAACCATGTCAACTGTTTTACATGGCATATCGTATCACCAAAAATGCAACGATGCAATTCACCTTCCTGAAGTTGTACAAGTTGATGCATAACTTTCCCATCAAGACAAGAAGAAAAGAAAAAAAAGGGTGCCGCGGAAAATGTGTGATCAACGGCATTTAGACACGACGGAGCTACGGCAGACGAGGACAGTACGGAAAGGACGGAAAGGCACCACACTGCCCTTTTCCGTATTGTCCTCGTCTGCCGTAGCTCCGTCGTGTCCTAAATGTCATACCAACCCCACACTGTGTTGTTAGTCAACGTTATTTGTTTGTGTGATATACACTAACACAACTACGTGGAGGCTTGAGTATCTGCCCCACTGCCCCTCGGAACTTTATCATGCTGGGGCAAGGTCCCCTCCAAGCAGTCTATCCAGCTGACACTCAGGACGAACGTTTCGCGGGATATCCTAATGGTCGCCTGCTCAATGTGTAGACAACCTCTAGCTCGTCTAGATGCTCAAAACACACGACTGCTCTGGAGCATCTTTACTTGGCGACTGCTGCTCCTCCTTTGAGGATGTACAAGATATTGGATATACATACATATGCCCCTTCTGAGTCACGCGGCGAACTGGCTTTTCCTCTTCGGGCTAAAGCGCGCGAATACAACGTTATGAGTACTTGGGTGCCATAATTAAAAGCTATCTAAAATTGGCTAGCAAACCTGTTCTAAAGCTATACTCGATGACCTTGGGTGTGGAAAGAGAATTTTCGATTTGGGAGTGAACATGAAAAGGAAATAGCAGTAGCGTGTCATATGCGTCGCATGTTTCTCTCAGGGAAGTCACAGTGACCGCCGTACGCCAATCAGCTACGAAACTTGCTTTTATTTCGTTGCATTTCTCCATATCGTGCTCATAGCATTTGCCATTACCTTCACGTTATTGTCATAATATCAGTATAGGCTCAGTATATAGTAAAGGGGATAAGCCCATGAACGGAGAACCTGTTTCATGACAGTAACTGATCGCAGTTGTCTCGCGACGTAAAGCCTCGAATTATTATTATTATGACAGTAGCTATCGGCGTTGCCTTCGCAAACAGCGAAGAATGGTTGTAGGAAACAATATCTCCGAAACAAAAAAAAAAGTCCGTACACCGAAACTTCCACACCGAAATGTCCCGTTCCCGCCCAAAAAATGTCCCCGACTGACCGCGTTATTCAGGCTACCAGCGGTATTCCTGCGGCTAATTTCAAAGTTAGCGAATATCACGAGGAACTCCTCGTGTAGTGACTCAAGTATAATTATTGCGGGACAGGGAAGAAAACATTTCCGGGCATCCGTTCTAACGAAACAAAATACAAGATTACAACAGCACACGCACACGAAGACATGATGATGGCGTGGGGCTGATGCCGGCCCGCAGGCTGACAAGATCACAGACGTTTTTACCAGATGTATGTTTTCTTGTATTTGTGTTCACGCTTTTCTGCTTTTCTAACCGATTGTGCACCCCGATGCTTTGGAGAATTGTCTTTGCGTGACAGTAAAATCCCGAGACGAGAGACGACGAAAGGCAAGGGATGATAAATCGGCGTTCCATGAAACGGCGTTGGGTAAAATGTCCCAGTCGAAATGACGAAATGAAAACCCCGTCACATTTCCCTGTCCCGTTTCCCTAATGTATCAATTTCGCGTGTGACGTTGTCCCGGTCTACGTTCCTCAGTACGCTGTATTCCAAAGAGAAAAATAATATAACTACTAAAATGCTACTGTATTCTCGTACTGTAGTGTCGACTGTATTTGCTTGGCTGGTTGGTTATGTGTATCAAGCGTAAAACAACATCATAGAAAGAAAGCACAACGAACCATTGCGCATCATTTGCCGCCATGTTTTGCACCGAGTCTGAGTTCCCGATTTTTCTATTAGCGAAAAAAAGAAAAAAAGACAGGAAATGGGAGAAATCTATTTTTCCCTTTTTTACACGCGCCTTTCTACATTCACAACTGCAGATTCGCGGAAACCCACCCAGGAACGTTTCCTAAGCGTTTTTGACGAGCGGTCGTTGCTCAAAACAAATGGGAGCAGCATAAAAAGTCTACTCAGCAGCGATAATACCGAAATCAGTTGAACCCTGGGGATATCGTCTGCGCCATGGTCTGCGAACGAAGTGCGGAAGTGACGACAGCGCTCTGCGGGCGATTTCAGCTGAATTCGTGCTTTCTCGGCGACGCATCTGCGTCGCCGCTTTTAATTATGGCCCATGTATATACGCTTTCTCGGCGACGTATCGTGGTGGACGAACACAAACACGACAGACACGGACGGCGTTCAACTAGCAACCTAGGTTTATTTGACACAAATCCTCCCTACCGCTACCCGGGGGCGTGTTTCTCGACAAAGGTGACGTCTTCCTTTGATGAGTTCCAACCAACATGCTCTTTACCTTCTACGTAGTGCTCCACGGCGCAGCGGATAGATCTGAAATGACCATTGTGTAACCAGTGTAACAGTCCGTTACGCGAGACCTGGAAATAGACCACCTCACGGGAGATTGGCATCCACTGTGCTGCTGCAACCGGGTCAACGTGACACATGGTCACAGGACGAACGACCGAGGAAAAACAACGAGAATGCGCACGCGTTGACATTACTTCGGTTGTTGTATCTCATTTCTCATTGTAAGAGAGAATCACAGGGGAACGCAACAAAGCTGTTGTTTAGAGCTTGGCTCTTGAGTGTCTCTTCACTTGTATTTCTGACATTCTTGGAAGGTTTCCACAGAGTAACATATTGGCTTTGGATCGAAACAACTGTTGTGGACAGAACTAAAAATCGTAGCATCCTATTTTTGCCCCTAGTAAGCAATGCGTGCGTGTACAATGAACGCTTGCGGCATTTCGTACAACAGCTGTTTCGCTGCAATCTTTTCGCTACGCGACGGACAAGCAGCCCTGCTGTCAAATGCCATATAGAACTGTATTCGTTATTATTATAATACTTATCACAATGAAACTGCGATTATCACAATAGGCTCGAATCATAACAATTGCGCCCTTCGCTGCGCATGACGAATCAACTTCGGTCTCCCAGTGCCACTGACAACTTCTATGACAGCGAAGCCTGTTAGGGCCGGAAAGCAGGCGGTTATATCTCATATGGCCTGAGTGTACATAAGGCTCAAGTGACCAGAACCCCAAATGTTCATAAGACCCGAAAATAAATTGGCCTTTTGAGCATTTGGGTCAAATGAGCAGGGCAGGATAAGGTGTCCAGAAGGCCCTAATGCCCAGAAGGCCCAAATGGTCATATGGCCTGAAAACCAGGAAGGCATCAGATTGACCTGTGAGGTCATGGAACCGCAAACAACAGAAGCGTATTTCCCCATTCAACTAGGCCAGCCCTAACCTTCCCTCACCTGAAAGAAAGGCTAATGTTGCCTCAGGGTCCCAAAACTTGCACTGATAAAAGTATACGTATTTTTCTGTGTATACGCGCCGTTATACATTTAAAAAAAATTCTCTGAAGAAGTCCTGCGCGTCATCTAATGTCATCATATGCGCGTCATCATCCTGTGCAGGACTTCTTCAGATAACCGTTTTTAATATATAACGGCGCTTATACACAGAAAAGTAGGGTACTTCTATCAGTGCGAGTTATATGCAACAAATATTCTTCTGTAAAATCGCCTTTCAAATGTGACAGCGCAGGAATTCCACACTTTTCCGAGAAGCCCTACGGCTTGGCATTTTGCTCGGGGCTGGGATTTATTATGTTAATCAAGTTGCGCCCATTCTGGACAATTGCACTCGGTGAATCCTCGAAATATGCTCCTCCTGACGTGAACACAAACAATGCGCTTCTTCCGCCGTGTGAAATGTAGTCTCCAAAGAGTTCAGTTACAGAATGAATTCCAAGGTGTTCGCCCATTTGATGGAACCCATCAAACGGCCCCGAAAAAATGGTTCCCGAGGGGTTAGAGCGGAAAAAACGGTCCCATGCGTAGGCATGGTTTGCTACGTTCAAACCTCTCCCGAAATCGTACATTTGGTAGCTCGTTCGGGATAGGGAAACGAGGAGTAAACCCTTCTCTCCTATGCAAATTTCCTCCTGAACCCCCCCAGAAATATTTTTTCTGGCTACGCTACTGCCGTGCCCGGCTTGGTTCCCTTCGCAGAAAAAGCGGTACTCGTTGTGCGTCATAGCAGTATACCAGAGAAGGTTGAAAAGCTTTTAATATGGCAGACGGATAAGTTATTCAATAAAAATATTAGGCACAGAGCCTACCAAATGTACCGAACGAAATATTGAACGCTGTAAGGATTCATGTTTATTTGTATTTAGTTTTTGCCACATCTATATCTTATTTGCTTGAAAAACTGTCGCATTCATTTAATATTGTGCACAGGAGCAAAGAAAATATCTAGGACACTCCTAATCTTCCCTCCTGGTTTTCGGGCCATATGACTATTTTGGCCTTCTGGGCATTTCGGCCTTGGACACCTTACCCTGCCCTGCTCATTTGACCCGAATGTTAAAAATGCCCAAATTTTTTTCGGATCTTATGAACATTTGGGCGTTTTGATCACTTGGGCCTTATGCACACCCGGGCCCTACAATTCCACAGACGACCCAAATCAACCAAAAGCTCATTTCATCCGAAAAAATGTTCGGAGGTTCTCGGCTTTCGGTTGATGTGGGCACGCGGGTGGCAGTGACCCATATCCCCCAAAAGCTCTTTTCATCCGAGCGCCCAGAACCACCGAAAGCGAGATACTTGAAAGGACACGATTCCTCTGTTTGTCAGAGAGAGGAGGAAGGCTGAGTGGTTTTTGGGTGTGCGGGAATCCAATCCTGCAACTGAGTCAGAAGTGAAGTTTGCAAAGGAAACGTATTATTGACGTCGATCGCGTTCAATAAATGATCCGATCCGAACAGAGAGATATTTTCCATGTGAGTGACAGGGCTCCAGGTACTGTGTAGGTCATCATAGTGGAAAGCAAATATAGTAACAAAGCGCCCACTTCACACACTCTTAAAAATGAACTTCACCACATAGCACGCTCCTAGCCAACCATCATCTCAAATGATATCGTTATCTGCCATGATTTGTTGAAAACGGGGGGCGTACGCCTTTTCTGTGACACTTATGCTGTTCATAATTGTCACAAAAAAGGCGTACGCCCCCCGTTTTCAACAAATCAGGGCAGATAACGATATCATTTGAGATGATGGTTGGCTAGGAGCGTGCTATGTGGTGAAGTTCATTTTTAAGAGTGCAGGTCTCGAAGAAGGTTACAAAAAGGACCTCCTCCTTTACTTTTCTTTGATGCGTTCTGTTAATACAGTTCGGACATTCAGAAAACACGTATTAACCGGCTGAAACAACCCCTAGAAAAAGCTTGTAAACAGTATGAATGCATGAAACCAACATATCGACTGTCGATCTCCTCTGAAGGCGCTTGAGATTTGTTTGTTTTCCGCCGTCCCACTAAATGTTCCAGCCACAGAACATACCACTCCCACCATGCTCTTTTTCCGTTAATCGTGACGCGGACTTCCATGACCTTCCGAAGATAGTGCTTCTCCCGTCAGCAACGATCTCATTTGTACACACCGAGTGTCGTGTCATTTCTATCCAACTACGATCAAGCTTCTTTAATATCGATCTCGTGCATCAGCTCTCATATTTATATTAGTCATATATGTTACATCTCTACGGAGAATTATTAGTAAGCAGGGGAACAAAGGAAGCTGTGCAAATCAACGGACCGCATACCTCATGCTACAGAACATTTCGAGCATCGGATGAGCAGCAATCAGGAACCCACGTGACCCTCTCTGGCGAGTTGAAGGAAGTACAGCTCGAAGCAGAGTTAACTGGAACGCCACTTCGACCGCTGAATCAGGAAGAGAATCACCCTAGCCCTGGGAAATTCTGGGCGCACGGAAATTGCCACGCGAACATGCAAGATTGCTTGACTGCTCGGGATCTGGCAAAAAAAAAAAAAAGGTTGCCACCAAATGACCACCACTCGCCATGATGCTGCGAGGGTGTCCGCCTTGGCATGAGTTGTTGACTCGGCATTACTCTCAACGGTGGTTATCATCGCGATGTTTGTTTGGGTTTGAGACAATTATGTAAAGGTGTATGCTGGCCGATATCCCGCGGATACGATGCTGTTATCTCATTGATACGCGCAAAGGTGGACAGCAACTCCAATAAATTTTCCACTAGACCCCGTGCATCCTCATTTGTTTTATCACAAATCTGAAAATGCCCCACTGAGCGAACGCGACCACTTTCGCATGTATCAATGAGATAAAGGCATCGTATCCGTGCGATATCAGCATACACCTTCACATAATCGCCGCAAACACAAACAAACATCGCGACGATAACCACAGCTAAGGGCAATGCCGAGTCAATAGCTCATGGCAAGGCTTACACCTCCACAGCAACAGTGGGACAGTCGGAACACTATTTGCCTTTATTTCTCGTAAGAGCCACTAGGGTTGCTCTCTCCCCGAGTTTAGTAGGGAGCCTTCATGGGTGGCTGCGGCTTCTCCGCTTTTCAGGAAGGAGACACCCTTTAACCGTGCCAACGCCGCCTTTCCTCCTCGCCCTTCCGCGGAGCGCGCATTTTGACTCCCAACTTGCTACGCACTGCCCATTGCCGGCTATGCATTTTGCGCGTTCGAGCGGCCATCCGGCACATATACACGCAAGTGATTGCATTTCTTCGGTGTCTTAGCGTAATTGTGCGTTTTGGGAACAAATATCGCAACTCATCCCTCCAGAATTTTAAATCCAGCGTGCAACAAGCGTGTCAGAACTTCCTCTATGACTGCTGAAATCGGTCATTCCACGAGTCAATTTCTCGGGTAATACCAGAGTTCCAGAGATTTTTTTCTGCGTGTACCACGTTCGGGTCACAGTTCTTTTGCATCGGAATTTACGCATGAAAGAGCTCTTTTTTTCTTTTCTCTATTTCTATGAACCACTGCTAAGGCTCAGTTCATCTCCATAATGCTGGCATGGGGTCGTTGATCTGTCGCCTAAAGAGCTAAGTCGCGAACTGGCGTTCGCTCTTGTTTGAGTAGTTCCTACTTGATTGAGCAAATACATTCGTTGGTGGACGAAGACAAGCGTGCGTGGAGATATGCAGAGCGCGTTGCTCGTATGATACGTCGTGCAGCGAAATGTCAGGGTGCTGTGTGCCCAAGTGTGCCAATCACTCTCGGAAAGGTGCGCGTTTGTATCGCTTCCCAGCATCTAAAAAAGCGGAAAGATGTTGCGCTCGCGAAAGTAAAGAGAGCAGAATGGGAACCAACAAGTAGCTGGTGCGTGTGCGAGGTAAGCAAGCACCTTTGCAGCGTGCAGTGTGTACCGTGTATTCTGGTAGCTCAGTGGTCATTTACGTTAAAGTAAATTAAATTGCGTTAAATCTCCGCAAAGTCACAACAAGCTTTCGTGAACACGTGCGTGGTGCGATGGATCTTCGGCATAGTTCGGGCAGCGTGAGAAATGTGCTACACGTTTCTTCGTACAAATGTGAAGAGGCATTCGTCTTTTATTCATAATAACGTGGACAATAATCTTCCGACTTGCAACCAACACAAAGAAGAACTATGTCATGTAATCGTGGGCAAATTTGTACAACTGCGATTAAGGGTGCAGTTGCGACAGGAGCATGTCGGTAAAACCGTCGTTTTCAAGCACAACGGCAGCTGGCGTTGCACTTCAATGAGACGTTATAATAAAATCTGCTTGCAATTAACATATTACTGTTGTCTATACACATTCCCATATTTACTATTGTAATTCGCTGGTCGAGACGCGACCGCGTGTGCAGGTGCAGTGACGAGTTTAGACAAACGTTACAAAGCATTAACAACATATTTTACAACCCATGACCAGCTCTACTAGCATTTATGACAGTTTTGCTACGCTAGTATCCTTCATTCTGCTTTTACCCCCTTCCTGTCGCGAAAAATCGAGAAAAATGCAACCCCGCCGCTGACGCCCAATACGATGTGGGAGTCAAGATGCCGGCACTCGTAGCAGACGACGGAGTTGTCGCCTCCCTGAAAAGGGGACGCACATGGAGGCTCCCTAGAGTTTAGCTCCGCCAGTCGAAGTGGCGTTCCAGTTAACTCTGCCTCGAGCTGTACATCGGATTCCCGCATACTTGGGAACCGCTCACCCTTCCTCCTCTCCCTGTTAAACGGTGCAATATAGCCCCAAAACCTAAGCATGAAGGCCTAAGGGATGACGGAGAGATCCAGCCTATGACCCACTTCCGAAAGTAAGAAGAACGAGACACTGCCCCCATTCTTGTCGTCAAGGCCAAAGCCTTCTGAGAAAAAGGACGAAAAAAAAAGACGGAAACGGTGAAAGAGGGAGGGAGACAGCAGAGAAAAGGAATAATGCCGAAAGCGAAGCAGAAACTGCAGGAAGAGGTCCCTGAGATAGAGTGCGATTGTTGTAACAGGTGGCTCTACATTGGAGAAACACCCTTCGAAAACGTAGCTGACGCTTGCGAGAGGGACTACAAATGTAGAATATGCGAACAGCACGAACAGGGACTGGCAGAGATCAGGAAAGAGATGCTGATGCAACAGGAAGAAGGGGAAGAAGAACGCAGGAAATTCCTCGAGGAGCTAACCGCGCCACTGTACGAAAGCATCAAAACCCTCTATGATGAATGCCACGCCCTAAGGTCTCAAATTGAAACAATGACGAAGCAGAGAGATGAAGACAGAGTGGTACTTAAAAACTTAAGGACCCAAGTAGAGACTGCGACGCAAAGCAGCGCAATAAATAATGCTCAGCAAGAAGAGCAAAACACTAAACGAGACGACGACAATCAGGACGAAAACGAGGACGCTAACCAAGGCGATCAAAAGACCATCCAAGAAAATGACACACGTGAAAGACAGACGCCAGTCACGAATCACGAACAGACCGCCCCCAACAACCCTGGAAGCCAATCGGAGGGCACGGATGTGAACCAAAGAAAAGTCCTACTCATCGGGGACTCAAATGTTAAGCGAATACACAGGAGCCTGACTGATCACATCCAGACATCCGAGACATCTGTAGAAATCATATCCCTTCCTGGTAGGGGCATTCGCGCCGTTCACGAAGCCCTACGTGAGAAAGCCAAGAAGATTGCATGTGACCACAACCTATCTGTGATCATACACGCAGGCATAAACGACGTCCTAAACTTGACTGATAGAAACTTCATTCCAAATTAAATTAGGACAATGGCCACAATGCACCCATCAGTGTCGTCCCAGGTCTGCACAATACCTGAGGTCGACCACCTAAGGCCTGGTATGCAGCACATGATCCGAGTGAATAACGGAGATCTCCAAACCATATGCAACACCTACAAGCTCGAGTTCATTGACCTTCGGGGAGTACCGCACCAGCTCGTAAACCCGTTCCACCAGGAGCACTATTCACCACTAATGAGCAAGGTTGTAGCTGAAAGAGTCGCACGGAGAGCCAAGGCTTTTTTAGTGAAAGGGAGTCGCATCCCTCCCCCAACGAGACACAACGAACGGTTCGAAGGCTTCAGTCACCAGAGGAGGCGAAGATACTACGAACCACAACTAGACAGGGAACACCAACAACGAAGGATGAACCCCCAAAACTACAGGCGCTCGGACCCTCGACTCCAAACCGCCGAAAGACCGTACTGCAGAGGGCCGCAACGTCGAAGATTCTGGAACAAGAAACCACCCACGACCTGGTCATGGGGCCAAGGACACCCAACGCATACCCAATACGAGGATACCGCGGACCAGGAAGGTCAACAGCAGTGGTACCAGGAACATGGCTCATACGCAAGCCACAGCCACCACCCCCAATATCCGCAACAACTCCATCCCCTAAGACAGGATATCAACGAAAGACAGCAGCAGGAAATCCTCCAAGGACAGGCATCATACAGAAGCGAACAGTGGGACGGCTGTCAACGGGAAATCACACCGCACCTGATCCCAGAGGAGAGCCAATGGCCCAAGATCAACCAAGCGCCAAACATGAACCCCGAACCCATAGCGCAGCAAAGCGAACCGTGGATAAGCTCCGAGCCACGCACGCTGGCACCAGCCCCCCAGACACAAGGCCTCCGAACTGCCTGGTGCAACCCCATAAGCTACAATGTAGGGTACCTCCAAATGCAGGACCCCACGAGAGTGGTCTAACACTGAGAGACGCTCCCCTTGCATGGGTTCTTGGCGGACAAGATATCGCCCAGACAAACGAACAGCTGCCAGTAAGGAACGAGAAGAACACGCGCGGCAAACAGAGGAAACGCCGCAAAACAACTAAAGTAACTAGACACGGCAAAATATGCCTAGCCAGCTTAAATATCCAGGGAGGCTCTAGTCTAAAATGGGAGGAGCTTCAAGCAAATGGAATAGAGCAAAACGTAGCAGTGTACACCATCACCGAATCTCATTTGAGAAATCAGGAAAAGCCACGCCTAAATGGGGATTGGTAATGGATAGTTATAAACCGAAACACCGGTGACAAAAAGGGAGGAGGCATAGGCTTCGCCTACAGACAGCATCTGGTCAAGATAAAGCAATCAAAGATGTGCAGAGAACATATGTGGGCTGAATTTGAAACACAAGAGAAATGGTCCTTCATCCTCAGGGTAACATATATGGCAACAGGCAACGGCGCCGATCCATGGAACGAGACCATCTACGAATGTCTGCAGCAGGACCTAGCCGCCTTCGAACAAGACAAACCAGGGGACAGAATAATCGTGATGGGTGACTTTAATTGCCATTGCATAGAGCTAGACGGACACGAGTCAGCTGCCCGAATGAAAACACTAGCGGAAAGGAACCAGCTATGTATCCTCAACTTGGAGCCGGAATGTAGAGGAAAGAAAACATGGTCAAGAGGCACACAAACCTCGACCATCGACTACGTACTCGTCAATAGGGCCTGCCAAACATCAACGACAAAGGTCAAGCTCCAGATCGAGGAAGACGGCAGTTTCAACTGCGGCAGCGATCACAACCTACTTCGACTCACAGTAACTGTTAAAATACCGCCAAGCACACTGTCAAAGCCGTCAAAAAGACCTACAACACCCAAGACGCAAAGATGGAAAACCGCAAATGAAGAAGCTCTTATGAAGCTCGCGGACCTACTAGAGGATAAACTGAATGGACACACGAACACCACGGATGCGGACTATGAAATCTTCACCAAGGTGCTTGTAACTTCGGCAATGGAGACAGTAGGAAAAACCTCGGGCAACAGAGGGTACAGGAAGAAGAAGAACCAGCCATGGTTTGACGAAGAAGTAAGAGCAGCCATTAAACTAAGGCAAGAATTGAACAGGAAGAGGAGACAGGCTGTCAAAGCCAGGAGAGATCACTTGGAAGCTGACCAAGCCTATGAAACGCAAAAACAGGCGGTAAGACCATGGTCGCTACAAAAATCAAATCGTTCCAAAAACAAATAGCCGCAAAAATAACAGACAGCGGACGAAGGACAGGAGCGGGACTGTGGGCCTACATAGCCAACATCGACAAAGAAGACCACCAAGAGTTTACCTCGAACATACAAGATGATAAAAATAATACTCCCTCAGACCCCACGCAAATCGAAGAATATATAACCGAATTTTACACAAAGCTGCAGCAGACACTCCTACGACGAAGAGCGCCATGCACTAGGGAAGAAATTACCCAAAAAACAAATGAAGCACGACGGAAACGAATCCCGGACATAACACAAGACGAGCTAGAGGTGAACATCAAACGCCTGGAACCGGGGAAGGCAACGGGCCCGGATGGGACCCCTAACGAATTCCTAAAGGAACTCAAACCCGGAACAGTGGAATTCCTTAGACAATGCTTCAACCAGATTATATCTACGGGGGACATTCCAGTAGATTGAAGGGAAGCCAACATTACACTAATACACAAAGGAAAGGGTAAGCCAAGAGAAAATCTTGGCTCCTACAGACCTATCGCCATCCAGAGCAACGTGTATAAGCTCTTCACATCAATTCTTAACCGAAGACTACAACGCGAGTGCGAAGGGAACATAGCCGAAGCACAAAATGGGTTCCGCGTAAATAGAAGGACTAGTGAAAACCTATTTATTATTACACAACTGATCGAAGTCTACAAGATACAACGAAAAACGTTGTACCTCGCCTTTTTGGACTTTGAGAAAGCGTAGGACGCTGTACCACACGACCTACTAAAACAAAAGATGCAGGCCTGCCAAGTGTCCGAGAGCTTGGCGACTCTGATAGATCTTCTATACAGAGACATCTACAGCAGATTCACCTTGGGCCCGTACACGTCGGACAGAATCAAACAAGAAATCGGACTGCGCCAAGGATGCCCACTTTTCACCCACTATCTTCAACATTTTCATCAACGATCTCCTAATCGCCCTCGAAAAGTCGGAGAAAGGAGTCCACCTGCGCACACAGAATGTGGACGGGAATTTTGAGGAGACCGTGATCTCGTGCCTAGCCTTTGCAGACGATGTCGTCCTGATAGCCGATGAACCGGGAAAACTGCAGGACCTCCTAGATATATGTTCAGAGATAGCAGAAGCGGAAGGAATGCTTTTCAGTAGAGAAAAAACCAACGTAATGAAGATCGGAGACAGCGCAACATTTCCCTCATTTACACTGCAAAAAGCAAAAGTGGACATCACCACAGCATACAACTACTTTGGAATCTTGCTCGAGGACAGGGACAACTATCTACAAACGTACGAGGAAAACCTCCTCAGAAAAATGAACAGCAGGAAAGGCCATACGTGGCACATAGCACGCCACTCCTTCCACCCCTACGAAATAGGACGTCTCCACTGGAAGACCACCGCTGTCCCAGTGGCAACCTATGCAAATGAAGTAGTATGCCTCAGCAAGACAACAATTACACAACTTGACCGGCAACGAGAAATCGGCCGATGGCTTCTACAAGGATCCTTCGTCACCCCAAACCCGGCCATTCAGGGTGAACTGGGGTGGTCCACGTACGAATACCGAGAAGCACGCTCCAAGACAAGATACCTTGAAAGACTGATCCACGGACGCGAAGAATCATACATGACCCGCCTATTCAAGTTCCTCAGATTTGCCAATATATAGACCAACTGGATAAAGAGGTTCAGTCAAATAGGCAGAATATACAGCAGACACACAAAAAGGAACACCGCCAAATCTGAAAAGGAATGGAATGGCCTCGTCAAAAAAGAAATGGACCTCATTGAAAGGGAAAGGTGGCTCTCGGCTGTGTCAAAAAAAGAAAGCATGGCGTTCTACAGACGACACAAGACGACCCCAGCGCCCGAGAATATCTACAGGGGAGACAAAGGTAGTGGTCTCCCGTTCCAGGCACGAACGGGTTCCCTCCCAACGAAGAAAAGATTGAAGGAGCTCTTTGGGAGCGACAGCGCTACCTGCCTCCTCTGCGACAACGGAGTGGATAAGGACATCGAACACATACTCCTCGTTTGCCCGGCCCTACACAAGGCAAGGAACACAACGGCACAACAGATAGAATTGCTGCTAGGCTTTCAAGTCCACAGCGACATCCAAATAATCGGAGAGACCAAGCACCTCCTAATAGAGTGGGAGAAAGCATCAAGGACAAAACCAGACGGACAACGTCCCCGACCAAGGAGCCCCCAGGAAACACAAGGGAACGTCACGCCTGGAACCCAACCAAACCCCACCAACCCAGAGGGAGAAGCCGAAGAGGCCGAAGAGGAAGCGGCGCCCACAGAAATGACAGACACAGCCAGGGAGGCAAGTGAAGCCAAGGCAGCCACGACCATCCCTGTGCCACCTAGACAACGCCGGAGAAACTCCACCCCGCCTGCTACACCTCCAGTGTCGACGTAGACCAGACCCAAAGACCAAGCCAAGCCAATCCAGACTGTGCCAAGCCATGCAGCCATGCGAAACGAGATGCTTTTTCCTTCCTCAGTCCCTCTCTGAGGACGCCGTCTGCTTCCTTCACCTCGACCTCAATCCTTCTCTCCCTGTACCCTACCTCGCTCACTTTCTTTCTCCCCTCACCCATGCTTCCTCTTCCTTCTTTCCGCCTCTCTCTCTCTCTCTCTTAGCCTGTGGCACCGCTTAGGTGCCTGCCCTGATGCAAAAGGGGACGAGGCTACCCTGAACCTGAACCTGACCTGGACGCGTGTCCTTTGAAGTATCCCGCTTTCGGTGGTTTTAAGCGCTTGGATGAAAAGATCATTTGGGGGATATGGGTCACTGCCACCCGCATGCCCAGATCAACCGAAAGCCCAGAACCTCCGAATATTTTTTTGGAGGAAATGAGCTTTTGGTTGAATTGGGGGGGGGGGGGGGGACGTCGGTGGAAATGGGCGTTTGGAGGATATGATCTGCTACCGTTCCCCAGAGCACGCGCGTCTTTGTCTCGTTCCTTTTTCTTTCCAACTAGTTTCTTTGTTTTCTACATGTGGGGGAACTGAACGAAGAACCGGAGCATGGAAGGAGGGGGCACCATGGTAAATGTTTATTATGTAGGAAAGGGGAAGGAGTGCTGTCGCATCCATTTTGCTACGAGGAATTTTTGTCGCACGATAACTATCTTGCAATGCAAATGCAATTTCTTGGATTGAACTCTGAAGTCTGTAGACAGATCCTCCGTTTACTCGCAAGTATAACGATCGTCTCACGACAAACTGTGGGCAATCAGCGCCGCGTAACGCGATGGAGACGACTGAAATAAACTAGTGAAATGACCACATTTCGTGGCGAAAGATCACACCTCTCGTCATCTCACAAAGCGATAACACGAATCGCAGCCAAATAGAAAAAAAAAAGTTATCTTCATCTACTAGCAGTGGCGTAGCCACGGGGGGGGGGGGGGGGGGGGGCTCGAGCCCCCCCTACCTGCCACGGACCGACCCACACAAATCGTGCAAATCCGAGAACATAATATATGGGGGGGGGGGGGCGGACCAGTTTGACGATCGCGAAAGTTCTTGCAGTTCATGGCGTCTATCTAAGAAGCACTCTAGAATGGTTTTCAAAGTATGAGCCTTTCAAAATACTTCCAATCTCGTGACACCACCTCATTGGTCATGACAGCCTATACATGTAATCGTACTGTGAACGTCTAAATCAACTACTTTCGTTCCTTTTTTTTAATCCTCAGTTTGCAGTGTGCACAAGTATGTGTGTGTTGTCGATACAGGATCAGCGGGGGGGGGGGGGCGAGTTTTCGTACCTACCTTGGAGGTCTGGCTACGCCACTGCCTACTAGTCACAGCCGCTACTCTGCCGAATACGGACAGGTTACATAGCGTATAATTGTCGACTTCCCTATTTTACTTCGGTTATGCCATTCCTTTGATTCTTATCATGTTGTGTGCGCACTGTGAGTTGAACTTCTAGTTTCAACAGAACTGGTAATTTCATAATTCATTTCAAGAAATCCTGTGTCTGTAAGCTGTATTGAGATAAAACTGCTACCGATCGGCACGTGAACAGACTCTTCACAGCTGACTGCAATTATTTAGTATTTGCGTCCATTTTTATGACGGTTGTTTGACCATTTTGCATTTGAGATATATATTTTTATATATATATCTCTCAAATATATTATATTTTGCACAGTCTTCGTCACACGCTACGTGCGCGACAGCTACCCCCGTGCTACACAAAACACGAAAGCACGAAAATCAACTCGCCGTCTTGCACGACAGTTTCAGAAGACTTTTACGAGACAATCGTCCCTTCTACACACGTATAGGCCTGTTGCACTAGGCCAGGTGGCGCAGCAAACCTTGTGTGTCAGCGCCGCTAGTGGCGACCTTTTCAACACACGGCCGCTCCCTAGCAGACGACACTCAGTCTACGCTGGCTAACTTGCTGTGGCGTTATCGTTTATCATCTGTTTTCCGGATAGAAAAAAGTCAAAAGGATCGACAAATTCTTTTTAAAAACGTTGCTGAAACATGTGTACAATGCGCGGCACGATGCACGTATGCAGAACGCGTGTATGTCGCGAATGATGCTGTTTGTTAGGGCGTTTAGTGTGCTTCTCTGGTGCACTGGGGGTGCCAAAGTGTAAATTTCATTCTGAGAAAACAAGAACGTGGCAAAGATTAATTCGCAGGGTGCTCATCGAATTCAATGGGGACTTGACAAAACGCTCGCCGTTATAACTGAAGATAGTTGAACAATATTAACGGGACATCTAAAAGAAACACAAACTGTTTTGTGGTTCAACACCCAAATAGTTGCTCTTTCCTGGGACCTCTGAGCGAACTTCTCGACTATTTAGATTTGGAATCAGCTATCATATGTCCGTCTCGTTCAAACATTGTTGTGCACATATACACGAGGCTATATATTGTATATGTATATGTTTGTAAGAGCTCCAAAGAGCTCCGGCTATATTTTTTCCTTGTATATGTACATATGGAGTTTCTGGTGACGACGACCCAGTGAAAGAATTGATAAAAACAAGTGAGCTGGTGTGTGTAATTCATGACAGTAAGACTCGGAGACTAGGAACGACGAAAACAGACACATACAGATGTCTCCAAACTTTGTCTGTGTGTGTCTGTTTTCGTCGTCCCTAGACACGAGATCTTACTGTCACACAGCGTCAATTATCCGAAGCATCGGCTGCACAGTCGACTTTTAATATAAAAAGCAGAAAACTGCAAAGCAAATACAAGAAAACGAAAAGTATATCTGGTCAAAGTTTTTGTGTTCTATTTCATGAGAACGGATGCAGATATTTGTCTACTGTAATAATTGTATGAAGGCAGAAAAATAGGCGATGTCAAGTTGCCGGTGATGAGTAAATCAAAGAGTGATCTTCAACGGTAGGAGCAACTTATTTATTTACACATGGTAACAAGTATTTCGTGCACGAGACTGCACTTCTTCAGGTTACGCAATAATAATTATACGTGGATATTACATAGCCGCAATGTAAGTCTATGACTGAAAACGGTAAACGGCGGCAGCAGTCAGGAATAATTTTTTCAGGGCTTCATATTTTAAAGGGGCAATAAACAGGTATACGAGGCGCACTTTTTTGAATTACATTGTGATACTTTGCCGACGGTGGACGTTTTCAAAAAAATGTTGTCGCAAAAAAGTAAATAATGGCTCCAAACCGACTGAATATTCACTGCACTCTTTCGCCATCATGCCCCGCCCTGCGATGTCCAGGCGACAATAGCGGCACGTCATTTTGACGTCGCGCATCTTCAACCATTTAGAATCTGGGATGCTTATACATTAACTTTTTTGTAATATCGAGAAGTGAGGTCAACTCTAAACGTATTTCCACTTGTCTAATCTAAGGTAGCCAGTTCAAACTGTACCAAAAACCCTCAATATTCTATTTCACGTGCGCACTATGTTTTCTGTGCCGTATTGCTCCGCGAGGTCACCGCGATGTTCCCGTAACCGGTTCCCTCGCGAGTTGCAGCTTGTCTCGGTGGGGTCCGTCATTGGCTACGAGAGCGAAATCTCCCCCACCTGCAGCGCATAGAATTCGGCGTTGCAATACGCTGGAATATAGTGACGTGACCCGGTTCCAAGGATAAGGAGAGGCTCGCGCGGATTATGCTCTTTGAATGGCATTGTTTCGTGTTAAAGACGCTCGCTGGAAGCAAAAGAGTTTCATATTTGGATATCATGAGCTACATTCTTTCATTAGGCATAATAATTGGAGAATGTTCGTCGACCTGTTTTGTGCCCCTTTAAGAATTAGCTAGTTCTGGAGTACAAAAGACAATACAGCCGCCTGCATATCGCCGGCTGCCGGAATAGCGCTGCCAATCGGGGACATTTCTTTCGGGAACATCTTTTCCGGGGACTTTTCTTGGGCGGGCAAGTTTTTGCCGTAGCCATCTTCTTGCTGCTATGCGTACGACACAACAACAGTTTGCGATTTTTTGTAGAGTACGATTCCATTCAAGTAAAGTTCGATTTCGGAAAAAACAAAACAAAAGAAACGGCGCACTCTTTGACGCGTCCTACCCGTTGCTATCAGTTATGCATACGGGGCGAGAGCGGCCGCGTGTCGTAGCATTCCGACGGTAGGGGTCAGAGTGGCGCTCCAGTCGCCCTCCTCAAACTTTTGCGCAACAGCCCTATAAACACCGGGTACAATGGCATAGAGAAGAGACTCAAGGTCAAAGGGTCCAGTCGGCAGCTGTCCCACGCGCGCGGGGTCATCCACGGAAACCGCGACGGTGGCGCCCCGCCGTAGGAAGTCCGTAATTAAATTCATGATGGCTACCGTGAGACCGTAGCCTTAAGGAATGAAGAGGGATCACCCCCACATAGCAATGTGCAATGGGAATGATGCAACAGAACAGATAAAGAACGACAGGGCGGGGGTCTGGGGGTACTCACCGGAAGTAATATGAAATGGAGCCGTATAAAACCTGAATGCAGGGAACATATGTGGATGCGAGGAAGGATTGGGAAATGCTCTGTATGCCTGGCAGTAGTGTACCTGTGGACTGGTCAAAATTCTCGAGCCCAAAATACAGAAATACTTAAATGCATAAACCAAGTTGTAACGAACCTAAGGGACAAAGGAGAACTGCTGATTGTGGGAGATTTCAACGCACACATAGAAGAGCTGGATGGACAGACTGATCACCAGGGACATGAACTAAAGAGATTCATAGACAGACACAACCTTACGCTAGGAAACCTAAGCAGTAAATGTGATGGAAGATACACATGGAGTGCCAGAGGACAGAGAAGCTGCATCGATTACTATTTCCTCTCCCCCCGGTTAGCAAAAAAAGTAAACCACATCCATATTGATGAAGAAGGTTTATGGAGTGTTGGCAGTGACCACAACAGGATATTAATTAGCTTCGGTAGCATACAACTAAAACGACAGGGTCACACAAGGACAACCCTCTACACGAAAAAGTAGGAGAAATTGCACAACAATTAGAAAACAAAGATTTAACAGACCAAACATATCAGGACTGGCTGGCACTACTCATAAACAAAGACAAAGTAAAAGAGACAGAACCTGTGGAAAACAGCAAAAGACTGAAGAAATGGTGGGATAGGGAAGCCAAACTTAGCATCAGGAAAAGGAAAGAAGCACTAGCCCAACACAGGAATGCACTAAAAAACCACAGAATAGACCTAATTGAGGAAGCTTGGCAAAAATACAGGGAATGTAAACAAGAAGCAGCTGAAACTGTGCAACGGAAGATCAGACAAGTGGATTTAGAGTTTATACAGTCGTTGAGAACATCAGGAAAGAAGGCACCAGCAAAATTTTGGAAATATCCCTATTGAAAAATACTTCAGAAAATCTTACAAAAGAAATTTTTCAGACCGCTGAAGGAATTTCTATGAGGTTATGAGACTAAATCTTACAAAATTTCTCTCAGGGTTTCTTACAGGGATCCTGTAGGATTCCAGGGAGGCTTTCTTAGAGGATTTCTTACAGGCAGTGCCAATGCAGCTTTCTTACAGGGTTTCTTACAGGGTGGCTTGTGAGGCTCTCTCACAGGATTTCTTACAGGCCTCGAGGCCCGCAACAAAGCCTGTGAGAAAGGGTAATGGGCCACCCTGCAAGAAACACCATAAGAAAGATGCATTGCCACATGAAAATTGAAGGATCCCAGACTTACTTGCTGAGAAGTATTGAGAGTAAGTCGCATGCCGTCACTCTAAGGAATGTTGCAGAACATTTGTGTCCCAGCCAATAAATTCAGAAAGGCATGACCCAACGCAATGTACTCGTATTTGAAATGTCCAATGCGAATTTATTCATGTGATTATGCCATCTTTTTGTTTTGCACCTTGGGAACGCGTAGGCTTTCTTGCGTAAAAGCACCACCTAACTTTCTCGAGACGAGAATGGGTTACGACCACAAACTCGGATCGAATGCGTTAATTCCCGCTGCCTGCCGCTTCTTACGAGTTTAACCTAGAAGAAATAGCATTTCAAAAAGCACGGTTACAACAGCATGTGTGTGCGTGAGAGATAAGCATAGAAATATGTAACATACCTTTTGCCCAAAGCACAGTTGCTATAACCATCTCACTGCATTCTACCTTCCGATCCACAGAATACCTGCGAACAGGGGTAAAGACGCATAAAGAATGGGAATGCATAGCGCGAGCGATTATATACCACACGCACACGTGCTATATATACCTCAAACGCGACGAAAATCCTGAATGCCAGGCGATACTTGCTTGAGATGCGTAGCTGCGTCCATGCGCTTCCTCGTTTCAAAGCAGACTCACTAACTTGCTGGCAGTTGGAATAAACGCCTTCACTAATGTACGATGGAATGTCATAACAGGTTATATAATTAATAGTTTCAATAGGAACGACAAAGCGGAGCAACCATGACACATCTACCTAAGAGGGATTATTCACAAACATACAAAATCGCACGAACTACTTTCCAACACGGACGAGATATCACTCTCTGCTGCCCGTCATTTCTTGCTTCATGTTCATCCGACAGGGAAATATCCTTCAGAATTTATCTTAATACTGAAGAGAAGTTCGTGAGAAAGTCAGTCGTGTATGAATCACGCTGTTTTCTCATAGAAATCACAAGGCCAGACCCTGAATTATCCCACAGGATATTTTCTCGTGTGCCTGTGAGGATATGTATACGAATCTGCATCCTCTGTAGGAAATTCTGAGATAAGAAGACGCTTCTGTAAGAAATTCGGAGGGAATGCTATGTTTCTATGAGATTTTCTGAAGTATTTTTCAACAGGGATATCAAATCATTGTCTCAGAAAAACCAATCATACAGGAACGGCCTTCAGACAGATCAATGCACAGAAAGAGAACTGGAGCAGTTACAAGTGTTGATGACACAACAAATGTCGGGGGAAACGCAAGCCAGCACGAAAGCGACAAATGGAGACCAAGGTACAAGTGAAGAAACAAGGATGGAGGTAGACACCATCACAGAGCAAGAAGTGAGAAGTGTACTCCATAGATTGGGTGCCTCAAGCAGTAGGGGCCCAGATGGGGTACCCCCAAGAGTGCTCAAAGAATTAGGTCCAAAAGGACAAGAATATTTAAGAAGACTATTTAATGACGTAATCGTATCAGGACAGATACCAGCAGAATGGAAGCAAGCACATATCACAATGATCTACAAAAAAAAGGCTTAAAAAATGATTTTAATAATTACCGACCAATTGCAATCACATCAGCTATCTACAGGTCATTTGCAAAGATAATTGGGAGTAGACTAGAAGAACAAGTAGAAGAACACGCGATCCTGGGGGAAATGCAGAACGAATTTCGGAAGGAACGAAGACTGGAGGACAATCTACATATACTCACACAGATCCTGGACATAAAAAGGAAACAAAAAGGAGAGATACATTTAGCATTTCTTGACATTAGGAAGGCCTATGACTCCGTACTACATGGACCACTTTGGCACCTGCTTAGGCGTCAGGCTTGGCATCAGGGAGAAGACGATCAACATTATCCAGGCCATTTATAGCGGGGCTACTGCATCAGCAAAGTGGAAAGGAAAATTAACCAAGCCAGTGGAAATTAGAAAAGGATTAAGGCAAGGCTGTCCCATGTCCCCAATACTATTCAATGTATACATAGCAGAGCTGGAAGAAAGACTGATGAAAGCAAACATGGGAGTGAAATTGAGCTACTGGGAGAATGGGCTGCAACAGATGGTGACAATTCCTGGGCTGCTCTACGCGGATGACCTTGTACTGCTGTCAGAGGAAAAGAAAGAACTACAGGAAATGCTTGATCTCTGCGGAAGATTTGCGGAAGAAAGAGGTCTGCAATTCAACACCTGCAAATCAGCCATACTGAGTATCGGAGACCAAAAGGGAGAAGCGGAATTCACAATTCAGGGCTCAGTTGTACCACATCAGGAATCATATACCTATCTCGGTGTTGATATAGAGGCTGCACAGTATGGATTCCAACAGTATGAACAAAAGCTAAGAGGAAACGTAT
The DNA here is from genome assembly GCF_037126465.1 of Ornithodoros turicata. Classification (NCBI taxonomy): domain Eukaryota; kingdom Metazoa; phylum Arthropoda; class Arachnida; order Ixodida; family Argasidae; genus Ornithodoros; species Ornithodoros turicata. Next base: position 37,736,629 of record NC_088205.1, on the reverse strand, counting down.
AAAGAGTAATTGGATATTGGATATCTGAATAGGACGGCACAATGGAGCTTTAACTACACACTAGTGGTACAGGAAGTTTGGAAAACCGTCGTGGTGCCCACAATAACGTACGCTAATGCAGTACTGTGCATATCTGCCAGTACTAGAGAATTTCTTGAACGGAAACAACGAGAAATTGGAAGAATGGCACTGAAAGGACACAGATCAACACCCAATGAAGCTGTAATAGGAGACCTTGGCCTCTCCACATTTGAAGCAAGGGAAACAAGTAGCAAAGCGACATTCGAAAACAGGCTGATGAACATGGAAGAGCACAGATGGCGAAGAATAATATACAAAATGACGTTGTTTGCGGGAATTTCTACTCTGTGGAATCTTATAACGCGAAAATTAGAAGCTAAGTACACTATCCCAGTTATGCTCCTAGAAAGGACGTCGCCAGGACTGTCGGACAAAGAAATTCTAGAACAAGTTGCGGCAACGGAAACAGATACATGGAGAACAAGCATGGAGAAAAAAAAAACGCGTTGGAAATCTATAGGACGGAGAAGACACGTATAGCAAATGTCATTGGGCTCTACGATAACTCCCAGGAAAGCGGTAGACTGTTTGAGGCAAGGTGTGGAGTGCTGCGCACATGGGAGTGGAGGAGCAAGCTTGAGCCCATCGATGCTCACTGCCAGTTATGCAAGGAAAGACTTGTGGAGAACATACTGCATGTTGTACTGGACTGCGCCTCCCTGGGAGGTAAACGGACATGCCCTATAGAAGAAGCACTCGGCTTCTATACGACCAGCGGAGAGGACGCAGAGGTGACAGCAACGAAACGCCGTTTGAGACGGTGGATGACACTGAACAGAGAGGAACGACAGAAACAGGAGCGCAGCAATGAGGATACCCCAGTACAAACAGGACCCAGCTCAACGACAACAAACTACGAAGTAGTACAGGGCAACGAAGGCAATTGTAACCTACACATACACGATTCAAACCAGTTCGAAGTATCCAGACTTGTGCCCGTTACCGAAAAAAGGAACTAAATACCGTTACCCGTTACTTCAGAAAAAAGTAACGAACTACGTTACTCGTTACCGACATACAAAAGTAACGAGTTCCCGTTACTCACGGGTAACGAGTTACTTTTACGTTACCTCCGCATAGTTAAAGGAGCCAACAAACATGCCGCCACACCTGGCAACGTGATTAGTGGCCCTTCGTTTTGTCTTGGTGCCCCTCTGCGTCGCATCTTGGGCATGGGTCATTGTAATAAACCTTTTGCTGAGTCTGATAATTTGTCGTCCGTCCTTCGTGTTCCGTGTCTCTCGGCCTCTTACCATGAGTCTATATCAGCTTGCCTGGACCCTCCCTTCTTTCCGAAGTGGGGGTGATCGGAGACTATGAAAACACAAGAAAAGACACCGGTTTTCGTGCCACCAATCACCAACGGTTCCCCAAAACAGACGAGGGGCTGCGTCATAATTTAGGGCGCTCAGACGCTTAGCAAAGACAAGAAAAGGCTAGAAGTCGAAACGCGTTTTTTGTAGCCATTCCACAATTGGTGCCCATTCTTGGGAAGGAGTGATGGTCGGAGATTACGGAAACAAGAGAAAAGACAACAACACATCCAGCGAGGGATGCAATAATACTTTGAGTCACACGTAGTCCTGGGTAACGCAGGTCAGATCTGCACACATTGCGCCACACGGAGTGCCGAAATGTGCTTCCCCACGCTGAAGAAAAGGAACGAGTAACGTCAGTAACGAGTTACCATTTTTTGTAGCTGATTCCGTTACTATTACCATATTTTAAGAAGTAACTGAATCGTTACTTCGTTACTAAAAAAAGTAACCGTTACCAAGTAACGAGTTACTTGTAACGAGTTAATCACAACTCTGGAAGTATCAAACAAAGTCAATGGAGAAGAGGCCGGCGCCGCCAGCTCCACCACATGAACCGGAAGCCAAATATGAACCACAGAAAGACAGGGACGCAAATGAAAAGGAACATTGAAAATTGAAAGCATTGAGTCATTGAAATTGAAATGCAGGAAACTTATTGGCATGTCCGCACAGTTCGCTGTTTGCTGGACCCTCGTTACAAAGAGGCCCGCCAGGGGTGCCCCTACTATCCATCCATCCATCCATCCATCCATCCACGGGGATCACGGAGGAGAAGTAAGGAGACCGAACTCGGCTGGAGAATGCCGTCCCAATTCCTCGAGCCTATTGTTGGCCGCGGCGCGGCGCTCGCGTTCCCTCCGGTACTAGCTCTGCGAAATCTCCTGCAAGGCAATGCGCTGTTTGTCCTCGAATACTCTACTAAGAAGCGTTAAAAACGAGTGTTTGTGTAATAAAAATTAACAATGATTTCTCTAATAATGAGTTAATGTTTTCTGGTCAGCTCCAATCTTGTTTTGCAATTTCTGTTGCCTCGTTTTCGTGTCATAGGTGGGACCTACTCCAAAGGAAGCAAAGGTTGTGCTGAAAAGCCACATTTAAATGGCGTGGAGGGAATGATATCTTTGAAGATCTGTAAAGTTTCCGGACGCGATCTTTTCGGAATATGTGGGCATTTCTATGCGGTGTTGCCTCATAGGCTGGGACTGGGAAAGTTTTATCTGCGTACGTGTAAAGCAATTAAGAAAACTTCGTGTATGGCGACGTTTAGTGACACGCTATGCTACGGTTTTGGGAACAGAAAAGAAAGTCGGTATGTAGTCTGTAATGTGTGTTGTCCAACACTGACATCTTGAATAACACTGACTTTGTTGTTCAGTTCCATGCCTAGGAGTTTCAATTTACTTCAGCACAAGCATGCTGCTCAAAACGTTACACCAGGTATTCCCCCCAAGCTAAAAAAAGCCCCAAATCCAGTAGATATGGGCTTCACACCTCAACCGGACACCAAGATAAATCGGCTTCGGGATCTCTTCCTTAAACTGTACGGACTCAGTACGTGTACTCGAGTCCTCTACCGCGTTTGCAAACCTGTGACAGAAAGTGCGTTCTGGCATCTTGGTATTAAATTCGTGTATGGTGTCATGTGCAATGTAACTCTATCCTCTGTACCTTAGCGGATGCTTCACAATTACGACAAAAAGCTCCCGTTTCCCAAAGCGTTGTGCACGCAAAGCGGGTGGTAGAAACGCGCGCTACGACGCTGTCGTGTAACAGCTGGAATCCAAATGTGCTCAATTACATCATTTCCTCACGCTGCGAGATGTTCGTGGGAAGTAATAATAATCAGTGCACACCATTAACAATGTAGATCTCGCAGGCGTGCCTTGCCAGCAGTCATACAACTTATACTACCATCGATCCTGTACGATGTCAAACAACAACCTTTATGCTCATTTGGGTGTCTTTTTATCTCAAATAAAACAAAACGTACTTCCGCGATTCTTAACAGCTTCTTAACTGCGAGAGCACTACGCTTATTTAGACATTCAAGCCTCCGAGCAAACGCGGATCCCCCTTGACGGCGGCTTCCCCACATTGTAAAATGAAAGCCTCCCGCTTTGCACCAACAAGAACTCCAGGCGAAAAATGCAAAGAGAGATCGTTCCTTGATGAACGACAATCGTGTTGCTTTATCAAAATATTTTTTCCTGCTTGCACTGGACACACTAGTAAGTCTGACACAGCGCATTACAAGCACGTCATTTCAGAGGAGCAAGTACCTGATGGAGCGCGAGCGCCGCGCCGCGGCCACAATTAGGCTCGAGTCGAGCAGCCGGCGACGGAGTTGGAGGCAGCGCGCTTTTCAAAGGTCAGTAAAAATTATTGCCTATTCACCTGTCAGTATGGGGAGGAAATCTCGAGAAGAGCAAATGATCCGCCAGTGCGACCAGTGCAAACGATGGATGTATCTGGACGAAACCGAATTTGACAACTACGGACAAGCCCAAGAATCGAATACCCGCTTCGATTGTAACATATGCAGATCGTTCGAAAAGTACAACCAACTTCCAGCACGCGTCTATCATGAAAATTGAAGAGTGCAACCAAACCCTAGAGAAAAAGATCGAGAAACTTTTAGCGGAGAACAGAGCAATAGTGGAGAAACTCGAAGCACTCGAGAGAGAAAACGAGTTGCTTAGGGAGGTATCAAGATCCACAGAGAGCCCGACAAGACCAAAATCCTCGAAATCACAACGGAAAACGTAACGAAAACGGAAGTAATAGAGTCTTTAATGAACAGAGCTGAGGTGTTAGAAAAAGAAAATGGCGAACTTCAAGCATTGAGACACAAAGACCCCATAGATGCGAATCTCGTCGGCATGGCGACCATTGAACGAGGTCAGGATGGTCCCACTACCGGGAGAAACTCAACACGTCAGTGTCACGTGGAAAATGGGGTCACCTCGGCGGACCTAGACTCCCCTAGTGCGCGTGCGAATCACCTCCAGGCGACCCATAACGCAGGCCCTCAACAAAGAAAACAAGTCAGAATAATCGGAGACTCAAACGTAAACAGGATAAAACGACCGCTCCTCAGGAAAATTTCGAGGGACAGACGGGTAACCATAATAGGAATACCAGGAGCCAAAACTGATGACATCCTCGACGAAATGACAAAAGGACCCGACAGCGAAAACGAAGATGCCCTTATAATACCCATGGCAGGCCTCAACGATGCGTTAAACGGGCTAGAACCTAACCAGATCACATCGAATGTGACGAGCAAAGTGAGCCAATGGCTCAGCGAACATCCTAGTCACACAGTAGGAATTTACTCCATCCCATTCACGAAAGAAAGGGGGCAGGACATTCAGAGCAAGATAAAAGAAGCGAACACGAGTCTACAAGCAGTATGCAGCTCAAACCCCCGCATGCTATTCCTAAATAGCTACCACCTCCTTCGGAGAATTCAGGCATCAGGCATGGTAGATATTCACTTTTCACCGGAAGGAAGCGACACAGTGGCGCAACAACTATAGCGCAGAAGATACAAGTTTTTTTAGAAGGAGAGACGACCATGCAACAAAGACGAAACTGGCACCGCGAACCTTACGAGGCGTTTCCACACCAATATTACTACACCAGATGGATGCCCCCTCCCAGGATGGACAGACGAGCGCGAGAATGGCACCGATGGGCGGACAATGGGAATGCCCAATATTCTCGTCCCCACAGACGCTACTAACCCAAAGAAAAAAAAGGAAAAGAAACCGACATCGGACCGCTGGAAGCCACTTTGGAATCGCAACATTAAACATACAGGGGGGGAAACAGAGTGAAGTGGACAGAACTGGAACTTAACGCTAAAGAAGAAGATATCGCTATCTACACGGTTACCGAAACGGACTTAAGAGACCAGGAAAAACCCCTTTTCGGACAACATTGGGACTGGATAGGAGTAAACAGAAAACACACTGAGAAAAAAGGCGGAGGGATTGGAATAATGTATAACAAGGAAAAGGTTGAACTACTATCGCACAGACAATGCTTTGAACACATGTGGGCAAATTTCAGGATATCGAAGAAGCACATCGTTAACGTCGGAGTCGTGTACATGACGACAGCAAGTGAAACACCAATGTGGAACCATAACATCTGTCAGTGCATTACACAAGATATAACTGAAATGAAACAAGCACACCCTGATATACCACTAATGCTGCTTGGCGATTTCAACTAGATATCGCATATACTAGATATGTCATATACTAGAACTCGACGGGAAAGAGAACAAAGCACAACCTAGATATTTTAAATCTACATGAGAAGTGCTCAGGCCGCGTTACCTGGAGTAGAGGAACCCAACAAACATGCATCGATTATGCACTGGCATGTACTCGCTGGCAGCAGCCCCCGCTAACCATCCACAAGATAGAAATCGACGACGAAAAGAAATTCAGCTGCGACGGCGACCACAATCGTATTAAAGTAACTATAGGTATACCCAAGAACGAAAAGCGACGTAAACTCCCAATGCGTGAACAAGAACCGCGATGGAAGACGGGCGACGAAGAAAACATGCGCAAGTTCGCCACGAAACTGGAAGAAACGCTGGTAACGTCAGGACCCCCCCGATTATACAACCCTCATACGTCAAATGGAAGAAACGGCGAAAGCTACCCTCGGGAAAACACGAGGAGGACGACCACAATCACGCAAACGAAACCCATGGTTCGACAAAGAAGTACGAGACGCGATAAACGAAAGGAAGAGACTGTGCCGAATACTTCGAGCAGCAGCAAAAAATAAGACTGTCAAATGGAGAAGGAAGCTTATGAAAACCAACAGGAAAAGACAAAACGAGTAATAGCAAAGAAATTAGAACAATATCACAAGTCGATAGAGGAAGACATCAGTACTTCCGTCCGGAAAAACGGACGCAAATTTTGGAATATATATTGAGAACATAAACAACCAACGGGGAACGACCACACCTGAAGTAACCCTCTATGAAAGCCAAGGAGGGAACAGATTTACAGGGAAAGAGGAAATCGAGAAATACATGAAGCAGTTCTTTCAGGAACAACAGGAGGACATACAGAACCGAATGAACACCTACGATTACCCTATAGGACCCCCAGCACCTCAGAACGGAAACGAAGATCAAGATATTTTGAGGCCAATAGAAGAGGACGAATTAACAAGACATATAAAAAAACTACTGAATGGCAAAGCACCAGGCTCAGACGGAATACCCAACGAGTTCTTAAAGGAACTGGGGCCGCTTTCCAAAGAAAGTCTAAGACGAATATTTAATATGATGTTAGAAACAAAAGAGCTGCCTGAAGAGTGGAAACAAAGCACTGTGCGACTACTATATAAAGGCCAAGGGAAACAAAAAAGACTTAAACTCGTACAGACCAATAACACTACAAAGCAATATAGCCAAACTGTTTGCCTCCATCATAAACAGCAGAATGATGACGCTATATGACCACAAACTAAGTGAATCCCAAAATGGATTTCGTAGAGACAGAAGAGGAAGCGACAACTTATTCATCCTCACCCAACTCGTAGAACTCGCACAGAGGACAGGAAACGAAATGTACCTCGGGTTTCTCGACTTAGAAAAAGCCTACGATGCTGTTCCACATGAGCTACTATGGGTAAAGTAACCAGGGTGTCGAACCGAACCCGAACCCGAACCGAAAACCGTACCCGAACCGTTAATTTTGCCAGAACCGTACCCGAACCGAAATTTTCATGACACTGTTGAACCCGAACCGGAGCAGAACCGTAAAAAATAATAGCTGTAACCGGTTCGCAACAAAACTGTTCGGACATAAAAGAAGTCAGCATAAAAGTTCCTCTCAATCCCAGAACGAAGACACATTGGTATCACCATCACACATCCACATCATGAATTTCGGAAATTATCAGTATGTATCAGTAAGTATACTCTCAGCGTCTGAAGCGCAGTTGTCCGTTAAATCTCTCCCGGACCTACAACAAGACAACAACGTGAGAGTGTTCAGGGTTTATTCTCCTCGTTCCGAGTCCAGGCTCGAACTGCCAGTTCCGTTCCTCAGTTCTCTTCCTCGTCACCTCGCCACGAGCAGTCCGTCGATGCCAATGCCTCGTCGTCGTTGCTGTTTCCCGGAGCTGACAACATGACACCTCCCTCCTTTCGAGTATGAAACCGTGTCCACGTTTCATGCGTGCTGATGAAGGCTGGCGAATACACATGAGGCGCACGAGACACTGCGGACTTAGAGACGACATGACCCTGAACCGGTTAGCACCTCAACTGATACGTTCCACGAACGACCCGTATATAATGTACATAAAGTTAAACCCCAAGAAGCAAAAGCAAAACACAGTTGACATTAACGTTATACTAAAATCCCGCAACCGTCCCGAGCAGGGAGCACACGTTATTTCCCACAATTGAACCCTCGGCCACTGCATACATTTCTCCAACCCTCGGCCCGATCAAGTGCACGATCTCGACAAGAAATCGGCAGCTACATTATCCTTTCCCCGAATGTAGTCCAGTTCTACGCAATACTTTTGTAATGCGAGTGCCCACCGGGTTAACCGCGCACTGGAGGGGGCGGCACGCGTGAGGTAAGTCAACGGGTTGTGGTCAGTCCTGACCTTTACCCGATTCCCGAATACCCACGTGTCCAGCTGCCCAAGTGCCCACACAATTGCGTACGCCTCACGTTCGATCGTTGCCCACTTAACCTGCGGGGAAGTTAGTTTCTTACTCAGAAACGCTATGGGTCTTTCGGCCCCGCCCTCTTGTGAGAGACAGCCAGCTACCGCCTTCTGAGACGCGTCGGTAGTGAGGATAAAATCGAGGTCTAGCCGGGGAACGGCCAACTCAGTCACTGTTGCCAGTTTTGACTTTATCTCCTCGAATGCCCTATCCAGTTGTTCATTCCAGAGCAATGTGTTGGGAAACTGTTTTTTGGTTAGGTCTGTCAACGGACCTACAAGTTCGGCAAAGTGTGGGATGTAATTCCTATAGTAATTCAACATCCCCAAAACCCGACGCAACTCTGTTTTCGTCGTAGGGGCGCGCAACCGGAGTACCGATTCTATCCTAGCAGGGTCCGGTGAGTGGCTACCTGATCCCACCATGTGTCCTAGGTATTTAACCTTGCTCTGTGCGAATCTGCACTTTTTCAAGTTCGCCTTCAACCCTGCCTTCCGCAGAGCTTTGAATACCCCGCGCAAGTGTACTAAGTGTTCTTCCCAAGTATACCGCTACATCATAGATGTAGGCGGCGCAGTAGCCTCTGTGTTCCCTTAGAACCTCATTCATAACGCGTTGGAAGGTAGCTGCCGCATTACGAAGTCCGAAGGGCATAACCTTCCACGCAAAAAGACCGTTAGGAGCCGCGAAGGCGGTGAATTTCTGGGAATCTGGGTCGACGGAAATCTGCCAGTACCCTCGAGTCATGTCGAGAACGGTTATAAATCGTGCCTTTGCTACCTCATAAAGTAACTCCGTGACAGTTTGTATAGGGTACCGATCCTGTTGAGTTACCGCGTTCAGCTGTCTATAGTCAACACATATGCGCACCGACCCATCCTTCTTCGCCACGCATACGATGGGATGCGCGTACATACTTTCTGTCGGAAAAATGAAATCCCACTGTAGTAACTGCGCAATCTGACGCTCCACCTCGGCCCGCATGGCCATCGGTACTTTGTACGGGGGTTGCCATCGGGGCACTGCGTCGGGGATCAGATGTATTTTGTGTTCTCCCACCGTGCACCTGCCGGGTTGTTCTGAAAAGCAGTCTGCTGCCTCCTGGATGACATCCTTCAACTGACCTGCTTGCTCGGCCTCAAGTGTTGAGGGCGTCTGCTCTAATTCCAAGAAAATTCGGCTCGAGCCTCCCCTCTCATCTGTCAGATCGGGTGCGTTCACCACCTGCCCGAACTCTTCATCAGCCTCAAAGATAACCGATACCTGATCAACCCGGGCCATGTAGGGCCTTAAATGGTTCGCATGCACCAACTGCTTTTTACCGTCCGCATGTTCAATTACGTAACTATTATTTCTCCTGCGTTCCGTAACTTCCACTGGCCCCTGCCATCGGGCTTGTAATTTGCTCAGTGTCCGAGAATCTAAGACCAGCACCTTGTCTCCCACACCGAACGTTTTAGCGCGAGCCCTCAAATTATATCGGTCAACGTAACCCCTCTGCATGCGTCCGCTCCGTTCTGTAACAGAGTTAGCGGCGTCTACCATCCGGTGGCGCAGAGTGTCTAGGTATTGAGCAGCGGAGCGATTTAGTGCGCAGGGAGCTGTCCACTCTCCCGACCATGACTTTCGGAGAATGTCCAAGGGCCCGTGTGATGTGCGACCGAACATCAACTCGAAAGGTGTGAAACCTGTTATCTCATGCGGCACATCGCGATACGCCCACAGAATGCAGGGAATCTCGCGATCCCAGTCACGTGACCCATCCGCGACGACATGCCGTAACATGTTCTTAAACGACCCATTGAAGCGCTCCACAATTCCATTGCTCTGTGGGTGATGTGGTGTGGAGAATCGCATATTGACTCCAAACCGTTCATTGAATTCCCTTGTAAGGGCAGAGGTGAAATTTGTCCCTTGATCACAGCAGATCAGTTCCGGGGTACCATATCTGGTAAAAATCTCTTGTAGCGCTTGACACGTAGCCTTTGCTGTTAATGCTCTAAGAGGAATCACTTCTGCCCAACGTGTGCAGAGGTCTACTAAGCACAAGGCGTAACGATGACCTCTCGCGGATGCCGGTTCCAGCGGGCCTATGCAGTCTATATACACGATTTGAAACGGTTGTTCCGGTCTGGTGAGCGGGGTGATTGGAACACGATCCGATACGCGGGGGTGGGCAAACGTCTGACACATATGACAGCTCGCGCAATATTTGTTCACATCTGCTACTAGCGTTGGCCAATAGAAGGAACTCCTTATTCGGGCTCGCGTTTTCTTTCCTGATAAATGGCCTCCAATCGGCCTGTCATGCGCTAACTCTAAGACTGTCTCCCTCCGAGACTGTGGTAGAACAAGTTGCATTTGTCTTTTACCATTGACATCTTCCATATGAAAGAGCACTCCATTCTCAATGAGCATGCCATGGGTCTTGCTTCGGGCCTGCTCCCACGCGTCCGAAAGGGACGTGTCTTCCCGTTGCTCCCTGGCAAACTGTAAATCTGAGGGTTCTGCACATTCGCCCGCTACCCCTACACTGTTTGCTCCTACAACTGCGCCGGCTTCCCTTGACTCCTCCGCTACGCTGTCTTCCAATTCTACGTGCTCACCCATCGTGGTCATCCCTGCACCTGCATCCACCTGGCGTTCTATAGCGAACATCTCTTCCGCTTCAGATTTGGCTCTTCGGACAGCCCTGGTGAGCTCCTCGTAATCTTGAGGCGTGATCAGGGCACCGACGTCATCCGACAACTCACTGGTAATCGCACATAAGATCCTACATTGAGAAGAAACTCCCACTCCCCTATTCTCCCCTTTCAGCGCGATATCCAAATATCGCAGTTCTGCCTCAACCGGAGCTCCGAAAGCACCCTTTAACTGTACAACACCCCCCGCTTGTGCCCAACACTTCGCTGGTACATCTCTCGGGTGCACCACCGTTACATCCGCGCCGGAGTCTACTCTGGCTGTGACCGCTCTACCTTCTATGGCAATGTCCACCCAGTCCGCACGATCCCGCACTGTTCCGTCTGTACCCTGGAACCCGACCTTTGCGACTAACCTCCGTGGACCATCCGCTCGGGATACAGACCGTTGCCCCTCCGATCCCCGCTGAAGCTCTGGGCAAGCCCTACGCATGTGGCCGGACCTCCCGCAGTGGAAACAGCGTCTCGGGTTCCCATCGTCACTGTCCCCTGTCCTACGTGGTCGTGCGGTATCCCTGTCCGCCCTAACATGGCCGTTCTGATAATCTCGCGTGACCCCATCGCATCTTCTCGCATCAACTACATCCTGCCACGACTCCTCGAAATTTTCTGCGGCTGAAACCAGTTCCCTAGGACGTAACCACTGATTTACTTCACCCTGCAAAACAAACCTTTGCATTTCCTCAGACATTTCCTCCTTCAGTCTGTCTGCAGTTTCCTGAGGTCATCCAGCGTCTGAACGCCTCGACTGTCCAAGTAATACCTCAACAACGTCTCTACTCTAGTGGCAAACTGATTCCAAGACTCGTCCGTAGTCTTCGTAGCGCTGTTAAATAACCGCTTGTACGTGTTCGCCGTTAGCCTTAACTCTTTAAGAATTAACGTCTTCAACTGCCCATAGGTTAGGATTTCTGTGGCCGTCTGGGAAGCCACGAAAGCTCGCATCCGCTCATTCAAGAAAGGGAGGATCACAGCGCCCTGCACAGACTCAGGAATTTCCAGGGAATTACATAACGCGTCAGCACTCCGAAACCATGCTGGCACCAAGGCATCCAGATCGGGCATCGGGGGCAAGGTAGCCCGTAGTTCTGCTGCGTACTCGCCCATGCGCCTTCGCGTACCTCCAGCCGCGCTTTCCCCACGAGCCTGCACCTCTGTCTGCACTGTCGCCAACCTTAACCTTTGCAACTCAATCTGCAACCTAAGCGCCTCCAAGTCCCTTCGATCCGCCCCCAGATCAGCGGTCGCGTTCACCATCTCACCACTACTCTGCCTCACAGGGTCTCCGCGCATGCTGTCCTGCTCAGAGTCAGTCACCCCTTCCATATGTCCAGGAGACAATGGAGTCTGCTGTGCCCCTTCCGGCGCGAGATCCCTACCCTGTTCTGCCCTTTCCATCCCCTTCGTCCTCACCATTGACCTGGTCCTTCGGGAGAAAATCAATTGAGGTTCTCACCCGTCCCTGGACTCGCCACCTGTCCTCCACTGCAAGAATTCTGCTGCTGCAGCCGATGCCACGCAGCCCACGGTGGTTGCCGTTGCCTTAGCTCGGTAGGCCAGAAGTCCGATCCGCCGAGCTGCCGCTCCTTCGGAGTGGTCCGAGTAGTGACGTAGGATGGCCGGAACACTCTGTCCACCTGTCCTGCCAGGAGCGTGACGCTGGGTGATCCTGTCGGGATCCTGTCGGCTGCGCCAGTTAAATCTCTCCCGGACCTACAACAAGACAACAACGTGAGAGTGTTCAGGGTTTATTCTCCTCGTTCCGAGTCCAGGCTCGAACTGCCAGTCCGTTCCTCAGTTCTCTTCCTCGTCACCTCGCCACGAGCAGTCCGTCGATGCCAATGCCTCGTCGTCGTTGCTGTTTCCCGGAGCTGACAACATGACATTGTCCTTGTGAGCGCCGTGTCTAGCGCCCCACGCACGCGCTGCGGCGTCTACTCTTCAGAGACGAGGCGCCGATGCGGACGAATGAAACAGGAATGGAGTAGGCCAGTTATGTAGCTCTATCGGACGAATATGTGATTAAGTAGGCTCCCAACATTTCCCTTTACACGTGAGCAGTAAAAATTACACAAGTTAGAAACATGAGAAGTGGAAAAGCAGCGTACGCAGAACAGTGCCTGTTTGTTTGGTCGTGGTTTGAAAAGTAAATGCAGTTCTGCTTATTGGTAGTGCAGTTGTGTCGCCTGTTGCCTTTGTGTTGTGGATTAACTAGTATACTGCTGTGAGCTCGGACAGAGTAAGGCTGGCAGGCTTCCTTTAAGTGTATCTTGCTGGCACTGTGCGTGTGAAAAAAGATTTTAGGAACAGAAAGTAGCAGGTCTACGACGCTTCATCCATTTCTCCTTTCTCTCGCTAAAGGGAGTACCTGACCGCTAAAAACATCAATGCAGACAACAGCGGTACGCTATTAGCCACGCATTTCCTGATAAAAGCAGTTTTATGGAACATATAAAATAGCAGCGTTGAACCGGTTCGTGAACCGGTTCGAGGTTGAGAACCGGTTCGATTTTTGGCATGGCCGAACCGGAACTGAACCGGAACGAAATCAAAGCAACGCGAACCCGTACCCGAACCGAACCCGTATTGTTTGCGGTTCGACACCTTGAAAGTAACGCGAATCAAGCCTCCCAGAGGGCATGCTAACTATCATCCGGAATATGTACACGGATTGCTACTGCACATACAATTTAGAAGAATTCAAATCAGAGAAGGTAAAGCAAATTGTAGGTCTCAAGCAGGGATGCCCACTCTCCCCAACACTATTCAACATCTTTCTGGATGAACTACTAAAGGAACTACAAGACAGCAACAAAGGGATCAGGATAACTACATTGGACACAACAGGAGGACAAATTCACACTCATATAGCAGCGCTTGCATTCGCAGACGATATCCTTCTTATCTCAAGAACAGCAGCAGACCTACAGCAGCTGCTCGACATCTTTACCAAAGTGGCAGACACCAACGGGATGAAATACAGTAAGGCCAAAACACAGTGGATGAAGATCGGAGGAACCAATAACAACATCGAAACTTTCTCACTTCAAAATTTTACCATCGCCCACACCGACCAGTAAAAATACCTAGGGGTGCTCTTGGAGGATCAAACGAACTGTCTGGAACAATACGAAACATCCATAGTAGCTACGACAAACAAAAAGAAAGGACACGTGTGGCACCTGGCTCGCCATTCCTATAACCCGTACACGGTCGGTAAACTACTATGGAAAACAGTTGCGGTCCCGCACGTTACGTATGCAAATGAGGCTATGCTATAGCAACACCACCGTAAAAGCCCTGGGGCCCTATTCCGAGCTACCGATTGCGCGTGACCGACACTGTCGGTAGGCGAGGATCGCTCCCTCTCGATTGACCTTGTGGGAACGACCCATGCAACTTTTGATATTCCGACGGCGCGTCTAACGATAGCGTGGACATTCGAAGACGAAGTGTTCTGCTGGCAGCCACGCCAATTCCTTCGCTCTACAACTTTGCTTAGTCCTAGTATAACACCTCCATCCCTATAGAACTGTACAGACTATTTGTGCTCATTTCGCTTCGGGAAACCGGCAGCCTGAAGCGCCTTTTCACACTGGCCCGCAAACCGCAGGAAGAGTCTGAAATGGAACCGACGAAGGAGATCTGCCCTTCAAACCACCAGGCCCTTCAAGCCTCGGCTACTTCTCCCCGACCAGTCCAGTCGCTAACTAGCAGCTCCAACACGGTAGCACCCTTCGTTGCTCCCTTGGAATCCACTGTGCAAAGAAATGTTCCGGACAGCGGTAGCGACCTCGACTCTCGTCCTAGCGACGACGATATGGTCGACTCATCAGCAACTGAAGTAGGCGACTTCGTCTTTCCTAGACGTCACCTGAAGCGCAAGCGCCAACTAGAGCGACGCTCTTGCAATTCTGGAAGCTCCAGCGACGAAACGGTGAAACGTGCTCGTCGCCTTTCGCCCCAAGAAATAGCCCATCGCACCGTTCTCTTCCGTCCCTTTGGTGAGGGAGTTAGCGTCAATTCCTTGAGACTTGCGAAACTGGAAGAATACCTCGAGTCAGAAGCACCCGGTGAGGTCACCGAAATACGAATCAACGTGTCAAAGAACATCGTCGCCGTCGACGCAAGGTCATCTGGTGGTGTTAACAAGCTCCTAGGGCTGTCGCGCCTGTGCACAATTAACGTCAGTTCGTTCCTTCCGGCCTCAACCAGCACAGTAACGGGAATGATTCGCGTTAAAGACCTCTCCATGCTTGATACAGACATCTCTCAGCGGCTGCGTTCACCGGTTCCCGTTATGGGAGTGCGACGCCTTGGCAAGCAAGGCGAGTGGGTTAAGATTCGCTTTCAATCTGGCCCCCTTCCTCAAGCTGTACATATCGGTACCGTCAAGTGCCTAGGGAGCGCGTACAAGCCACGACCACTACAGTGCAACAAGTGCTGCCGTTTTGGTCATGTCAAGGCCACGTGTCAGCGTAGCCAGTCATGTGTGCAGTGTGCAGGCGAGCACAGCATGAAAGACTGCCAGGAAGGCAGCACAACGAAATGCGTGAACTGCGGTCAAAGCCCTTCAGCATTAGACAAGGCCTGCGCAGTTAGACAACTAGAAACGGCCGTGCACCGATACAGCCTCAAACAAAAGTCTCCTCGCGGGAAGCTCGCAAGATAATCCTAGAGAGTCAGCAACGCAGGCCAAATAAAGCAGAGCACACCAATGACCAGGATGTTCCCAGCGCTATTCACACCCTAAAGTGTCCCACTGATCGTCGACAACCCGGTGCACAAGTCAAACCCTCCTACAGTGAAGCTGTGGGCGGCAAACGGGCTACGCAAGGACCTCCGCGTGCCGCAGAAGACGGAAAGGAACCCGTGATGGAAAGGGACCCCCCAGATAACAGAGCTCCCTCCGGAAACGGTCCTTCTCATTCAGCTACTACAATAGGAAACATACTGAACCTAGCCTTCACAATGCTGAGGGCACTCATTGCGAGCTCTTGGCTTCCAGCCGGCCTTCGCTCGTTTTTCTTACTCCTTCTACCCTTTGAGGAGTCACTTGTCAGCTTCCTCAGGACGTAGCTCCTGGAAGCGAAGCATCCAACGTGCTGCAGTCACTGCGCTAGTCAAGCTCTTACATCCCTGATGGCCAGTACAACTACACATGCGTCTTCCGCTCATCGCTCGGCAACCGTGCTACAGTGGAACTGTAACGGTGCTCGGGGTAAACTACCTGAGCTTCAGCAACGGCTCCTGAAACACTCGGTACCCGTTGTGGCTCTCAGCGAGTGCGGACTACAGGCATCAGCAGCTATCACAGGCTACTCGAAGCTGACGTCGCCATCGATCCCGACATACCCCACTGGATGCGTCGCCCTCCTTATTAGAAAGGATATTGTACACTTTCAAGTAGACCTAAGTTCCGCCTGTAGTCCAGACGCAGAATTTGTCGGAGCAAGAGTGATGCTCCCTAATCTGTCTCGCGATGTTGTGTCAGCGTATGTCCATCCGGCAAAGAAGGTCGACGTATCTTCCTGCCTTGACCTCATCCGGAGCAGGTGCCCTGGCCGTCTTCTGGTGTGCGGTGACTTCAATGGTCACAACACAACCTGGGGGAGCGCTAAAACAGATGCAAGAGGCCGAGAAATCCAAGAAGCTGTGGACACACTGACACTGATAGTCGCAAACGACGGCTCCCCTACCTTCTACCGGCCCCCAGACAAACACAGTGTCCTAGACTTGAGCATTCACTCACCAGATGTCCCAATATCTTGGTTCGTCGAAGCAGATACATGGGGGAGTGATCACTTTCCCATATTTATTACACTGAGAGGTCACACTGCAACAAAACACAATAAAGACAAGGTGCTACGAAAAGTCGTAGTCTGGGACCAATACAGGCACCAGCTGGAGGTAGCAAAGGGTACTATTGCCGATGCTATTCCCGCCTGCGTACTCAGTGCAACCAAGTTCTTCTGGTGCAGACGAAGTGACCCTTCTCCTGACCTCAAGTTTCTTAACTTGGTCGCCGCACGCCGCAGGGCACAACGCCGGCTAAGAAAATCTGGCACTCGCACAGATCTCGCTCAGTACAGGCGTATATCAGCCGTCGCCAGGCGACACTGCATCGGTCTTCGCCGCCGACAGTGGGCTTCCTTCTGCAGCTCACTTGACCTACGCACTCCAAGGTCCCTTGTGTGGAATACCATAAACGCGATGACAGGAAAAGCCAAGGAAACCCGTCTATTTCCAACCCTAGCAGCGCGACTTGGATTGTCGTTGGATGACACAGCTGAAGCTCTGGCCGACTCCCTCATCAGTACAGCCGCGCCCCACCCGGGGCCAGACCTGGCGCATCCTACTGCTGCATTCGCCGATGACCCACACATCCTAGACGAGCCCTTCACTACGGCAGAACTCACACGGGCACTGCAATCATGCCGTCGGCGAAGCGCACCCGGAATGGACGGGATCTCTTACCAGGCTCTGAAAAATATGGGTGAAGACGCTAGGACCCGGCTTCTCAGCTACTTAAATGGAATATGGGAATCCGGTGACATTCCGACCTCGTGGAAGCACTCAGTTGTGGTTCCCATCCTTAAACGTGGGAAGCCTAAATTCCAGTTGTCCTCTACCGTCCGGTGTCGCTCACTTCGTGTCTCGCAAAGCTTATGGGACGGCTCGTACAATCTCGGTTACAGTGGTTCCTGGAATCAAACCATGTGTTACCGAGCTGCATGACAGGATTTAGAAAGGGTCTGAGTGCAGCCGACTCTGTTCTCGAGTTTTCATCGGCAGCGGACAGCGCCAAGAAGCGTATGCTCGCAATGCTTGCGGTGTTTGTGGACGTTCGTCAAGCTTTCGACAACGTCACCGGCACAGTTGCTGCCAACTGTCTCCAGGTTACCGGCGTCACTGGAAGGGCCCTCCGCTTTGTGGTCAGCTTGCTCACTGGCAGAACTGCACAGGTGCGGATAGGTCAAGTCCTGAGCACTCCTCGTTCTGTGGGCGGGTTACCACAGGGTAGTGTGTTGAGTCCCACGCTGTTCAACGTCGTACTGGCTGCTCTGCCGAGGTGCCTCCCAAAGGCCCGCCCACGGATCTTTCTATCAATATATGCTGATGATATAGCCCTCTGGTGCATTGGCTGTAAAATGGGACAAATGAAAACTCAAATGGAGGCTGCCTTAGATGCGACAGCGGATTACCTCGAAAACGCTGGCCTGTCTATCTCGACAGAGAAATCCAAAGGGAAACAGGAAACGCCGCAGGAGAATCGAGATCAAACTTCGCGGCCACACTATCCCTCATGTCAAGACCCATCGCTTCTTGGGCGTCACCATTGACGAGAAGCTCAGTTGGAGTCCGCAGGTCGTGGCTATCAAGTCGACCATCGGAGCCTTCCAAAGTGTATTGAAACGACTCCGTGGTACCGACTGGGGATGCTCTTCCAAGGTGTTGTGCACGCTACACAATTCGCTTGTCCTTTCCCGCATACTGTACGCTCTCCCATACGCCCTGCCGCCAGCAACACGGCTAGTTCAGCTCGAGGCAGCTCACCGCATGGGCCTAAGAAACGCTCTGGGTCTCCCGCAGCAATCATCCAGCGAACTTGTCTACGGTGAGGCAGGGTCAATGCCCGTTCGTCTGTTTGCTACTGAACGTTTGTTACAACAGTATGACAGACTACACAGGTCACACGCTGGGAAGAAGATCATCCGCAGAATACGCCGCCACCGCGGATCTCGCTTTAAGAAACTGGGGAGGTACACCTACAAGATGCTCGTTGGCCCTAGGCCGAGCTCCAGAGAGGAAGAGCCACCGTTTCTTCGACAGGGACCGCGATGCTCTTGCTCTCTTCGGGGTCTCCGAAAGAAGTCACATGTCCCAAGCATTGTGGCCAAGGCGCTTGTACAAGAAGCCGTCCTTGAAAAAAACGAGGGTGCACTGGAAATCTACACCGACGGGTCCACCAATCCCGTTACCGGAAGTAGTAAGGCAGCGTTCTGGTGTCCTGCACTCGAGCACTCGTGGGGCGGTCGCATCGACACTCAAGTGTCTTCAACCTTAGCCGAGCTCGTAGCCATCAAGCAGGCCTTGGAATTTTTACTCACGGTCGCAGAGAAGAGTGCTATTGTGCTTACAGACTCCAAGTGCTCTCTTCAGCGAATATGTAACCCCCGCATCGACGACCCCATAGCACATACCATACTAGAGATATGGAAACAACTCAAGAACAACGGTACTGTCGTGGGTTTTCAGTGGGTTCCTTCCCATGCAGGAATATTTGGCAACGAAACAGCTGACCGGATCGCCAACAGCTACCACAAGCTTCCTTCTGAGGTCCCTGCACCTCTGGACCCACGACATAATAGGAAGCAGTTCTCTGCGTACGTCCGAGAAATCCGTCTCACTGCTTATCCGGAAGTGCGGCACTTCTCCCAACCATGCCCCGTGAAGGATCTCAACCGAAAGCTATCTACCCTTCTTCACAGACTCCGATGCAAGTCCGTCATGACACCCGCCTTTCGTTATAAACTGGGTTTCGCGTCATCGCCACGCTGTGAGGCTTGTTTCTGTTTTGGTGACCTGGCGCACATCATCATGGACTGCGCAGAGTCTCAAGCAGCCAGAGACACCTTGATCTCGAGTTTCAGTGCCTTATCACTTCCCTGTGGCTCTCTAGACGAGATTTTGTACCCGCAGGGTCCCACCCACATCCGTAGAAAAGCGCGAGACGCGCTCCTAGCTTTCGCTTCCTCTGTGGAACTGTCGTGACCGCTTTCCTTCTCTTTTCCTCCCTTTACTCTTACCCCCTTCTTAGTATTTCTTTATCTATGTTTTTAATTACTCATTTCTTCTAATTTCTGATCCTCTATACTTTCTCTGTTACTTCCCCTTCTCCCCCTCCCCTTTCACAAAGGAGTGAAACTTGCCACCTTGTCTGAGCAGGCAGACCTAACTCCTCTTCCTTATAACATCGCACCACCACCACCACCAACGATAGCGTGCTTGAATCGCGAGGTGCACCGCACGAGCAATCGAGCTGTTTGCAACCGATGGCACGTGATGCGTGATGTCACGTATCGACGGCACCGAGCATTTGGTATTTCCTTGCCTTCTAAACGTGTCGCTTGTGAACGATGGTATCGGCTGAGTGTCGGTGCACGAGCGATTTCTCGGACCCAGTCGTTTGGCCTGTCGAGTAGCCAGAGTGTCGAGTGTCGAGTAGCCAGTGCTATCGAGGCCAATGCGGTGGGAACCTATGTGCACGTCGACCTGCCTTCATCGCTCTGTGAGGCAGAAGCTGCCTCGGGCGGTGCCATATTAATTATTGTTGATGCGGACTCCGAGACCGGCAGTGCCCGTATCCCGAGTATCCTGCATCCCGGTCGTCGCCACTTGCCCAATCACAGAGGCGAGCCGCTCCTCAAGCTCAGAGAGCGATGCTTTCGGTGGGGGATCTCTTCCCGTCTCCCGCGTGTGATGTGAGATGCGAGCTGCCTTGGCTTTGGTGGCGCTTTTCCAGTTGGTCCACGTCTAAAAGTTCCCATTGAACACAACTTCAATCAAGTAGTGGGATATTGCAACAAAAACAACGTATATATTCTGATGATTCAGGGGGGCAGTTTTCCACTCTATGAGTGGAAAGCTACCCCATAGCTAGGGGTTCTAATGTGAGTGATGACAATGAGAGATGACGGGAATGATCGGAGCGGTGATGGCGATGATGAACGTGATCGTGATGGTGGAAATGTCCGAGAGCGCTGGTGGGGTCATAATGAGTTCCTTTGGCCTGTCGCCTCAAAAGAGCCAACTACATGACGTAAGGTCGCCCTGGAGTGGGCCGCGGTGTCCGAAAGGCCGATGACGGGGATATTGCAGTCGTCACTGCTACCGCGAATTTTGAGATTTTTGTTGGTGTTTCGTATCTCATACTAATTTACGCACCTTTCTCCACCTCTCAACGGGTTTCACTGCACCACCGCTGGCGTTCAAACATGTAGCCAGCTCGCACCACTCCCTATTTCTGTCTTGCGATGTGTAGCCAGCGGACAGCCCACCCGTAAAGAGATTACGGTGCTCCCCCACATAGTCGAGCACAATGTGAAACTGCTCCGAGGTGGGACGTGAAGCGCGTATCGGTGAATCCATCGCAGATAGAGGAAATTATACGAAAAAAAGAAAAACAAGCACAGCTTGTTTCTTTTTCTTTTTTTTTGCGTCGTCTTTTATTGCCTATGTTTGCTTTTATCTCAAATGCACAAAGTTATATTTGCGAACGCGCTCGTGCAATCGCTTTGTCGTCGTCATCTGGGATGCGCGTGACAGTGACGTTGAACCCGTCGACGGGCTGAACGATTGTAAATAACCCAAGCGCGCGATCGTTAGACGTAACCCGAAATACCAAAAGTGGCAGGTATCGTTCCTGCCGCCTCGATCGCTTCGCCTACCGACACCATCAGTGGTCCGGAACTACATGTGGTAGCTGCTCAACGGATTGGGAAGTTGTCAGTGGTTCCTTTGCCTTTGCCTTTCGCACCTCCGACTCGCACCTCGCACCTCGCAATAGGGCCCCACGCCAACAACGAGGAATAGGAAAGTGGATTTTGGGTGGAAACCTGGCCACAGCAAATGCTGCCATTGAAGGAGAAATGGGTTGGTCCAACTTTGAGTACAAGGAAGCACGTCCGAAAACGCGATACCTGGGACGACTCATCCACCTTCCAGAAAACAGATACGCAAAAAGAATATTCGACCACGTACGATTCACAGGCATAAAAACAAATTGGATAAAGCGAATGAATCGAATCGACTCCAAGTACAGCAAAGGGACAAGCCGTCACAAAAGCCTCCTGACCGCAAGACAGCGGAATAAACAGGTCAGCAGAGAAATGAAAGCAGTTGAAAAGGAGTACTGGAACCAACGGATGAAGCAAAAGCAAAACATGGAGCTATACAGAATATACAAGGATGAGCCCGCCCCGTTTCACCAATACAGAGGAGACCATCAAAGCGGACTTTTATTTCAAGCTCGAACGGGGGCCCTCTTAACACGGGCGAGAACCTCAAAACTGTTTCAGCGCAACGATACTACATGCATACTATGTGGCGCCGAAAATGAAGGCATGGAGCATGTCATATCCCGATGCACGGCTACGAGCAAGACGCGACCGAAGGAAGTTGACACCGCGACTGCACTGGGACTGACTCCTCCCCCAAGCGGAGTAAACGGCAGCGACATCGTCGAGATGACGAAGCGACACCTGGTCAACTGGGAAAGGTAAACGAGAAACGCTTTACAAGTTTTGCAGGTTTCCTGTGACAACTAATCCAGTCCCAGTGGATACCCGTGAGGGAAAGCGTGCATCGAGATGAAACTAGCCCGAGCCCATATCCGGAGCCTCAGGCCAACCCGACAGCCAGCCCAGCCAGCCAAGCGGGATTCATGGAACATCTTCAGCGCCATCTACAGACCGCCTCCCCGATTAGGGGGAAAAGGGATTAGGCGCAAGGGAAC
This sequence comes from Ornithodoros turicata, assembly GCF_037126465.1. Taxonomy (NCBI): domain Eukaryota; kingdom Metazoa; phylum Arthropoda; class Arachnida; order Ixodida; family Argasidae; genus Ornithodoros; species Ornithodoros turicata. The sequence goes on along the minus strand of NC_088205.1, from coordinate 37,714,288 downwards.
CTGAAACTACGTCACCGTACCAAGCATCGTTACTCCTTTTATTTAATCTTATTTTACTTTTGCCTGTGATGTCGAAAGACATCTGCCCTGATTTAAAAGGGATTAGGCATAACTGAACCTGAACCTGAACTCGAGGAAGCGGGACCATACTTTTTCAACGGCGGCGCCGGCAGAGTTCGGTCTCCTTACTTCGTGACGGGGATAAAGGAGGGTCACGTGGTTAAAAGATCACGTCACTTCCTCTCCTCTCTTTCTTCTGCCCCCCCCCCCCTCTTCCCGCATTTGGAGATCCTGAACAGTGAGGAGGTCGGCAAGCTGGAAGACTGAAGTTTCGAGTGAAGTTTCGAGTTATCGAGTGAAGTTCTTAGCTGTGTTTTAATGTGTGGTTGTGTTATCTGTTGTGTTGTGGCGAACGTGCTTCGTGCACTTTGCGTTTCGCAGCTAGGGGGAATTGTCATCATACTCCCAGCAAAATACCACCGGGAAGGAAATCCTACGAGGCAACGAGAATGCACGTTTTAAAACGCCAAAGTGAAGCGGAAGAAGCAGAGTGAACGAAACAACATCAGTTCATGTGATTACGTCAACTTACCAACTTTTTTTGGAGGAAGTGCGCGTTTATAAGTTTCGGGTGTGTCACGGTGGTTGTGTGCATGCAGGGTGTGAGGCATCATGCAGTGACCTAATATCGATGTAAAAAAATTATGGTGTTTCTAATGCCACTTTGCGTGTAAGAGGCAGCTTGAAAGCAGCAGCTGTACTTATATGCAATCCGATAAACATAGGAAGCATGCAGTCGCGGTTGGTGAACGATCGACTGTAAACAACGAGATTTAGCCGAGGCAGACCAACAATTAGGGACGACACAGACAATGATCGACTGTGTCTGCGCGTCTTTCTCTTTGTCTTGTTATAAACTTTCCACGTATAGACAGAGAAAGATGATGCCTCAGGTGCCATGGGGGTCGATCAGTGGCGTGGGACCCCGTTCAATTGCTGCTGTCTTAAAGCTGCATGCTGTCTTGCAGCGTGCAACCTCTCTTTGTCTTCTGTGACCCACTCCTGCCGTCTGTTTACTCGCAAAGCTCTCTTACAGCCATATATTTTGGTTTGAAGTCACGCCTGTCTCTTGAAAACATAGGTTATTGGGCCCACTGACTTGCAGTAGCAGTCAGTGTGTCCGATACGCGGTTGTTAGCTCCCAAAAGAATTTTTGGTGAAAACATTGTTCGAATTATAACAATCAACAACATTCTTACTACCCATTATTTAGATATCTTTCGAAATAGACATACGTAATAGAATGAATGATGGTGATAAAACATTGTATGCATTGACCAATGGACACGAAGGGTTCATCGAAACAAACTACAGTGTAATAAAATCTTTGAAATTGTAAAAGTAAAAAAATGTGGTGGAGTCCCAAAAGCATGTATATTCACACTGTCCTTCACATGTCCTGCAGAGGAAGCACCATGTTTACTGCTTTCCGGCACTCCTCAACTTTTTTACCCACCCTCCCACGACTACACCAGTGCTCTGCTTTGTTGGGCTGAGCTCTTCTGAGGTGTTCCAGTGAGGAATCATGATGTTCCTTTCGCTTTGCTGCTTGACCAGAACAACCCTTCGTTGGTGAGCCTCTAACAACAATACCACTTGTCGTTGTAGTACATTCAAGCAGTTCCTCCTCCAGCTGTTCAAAGGCACGTGTGACTGCATCAACCTTGTCCTTGTCAGTGCAGTAATGAGAAATGTTCTTAAGCCGTTCTGCGGTGTCCTGAAGACGTCGTTGTGCACGTCCCAGTGAGTGGGTTTTTCGTTTGGGAATACTTTCTAAGTGAGCTTCTCCGTTCCCATCTTCTAATGAAGTGCAGTCCATGAACTCTGTGCACTCTTCGTGGTTAGAGGCAGCACTCTGTCCACAGTGGTTGCTCAGAGTAAGCTGCTCCCCTTCACGGTATGCAGCAGGAAGTTGTGAGAAAAAACAACCTTCAACTTCATTAAAGATAGCACAGAAGTGCTTGCATGGAAGCTTGTGAGTTTTAAAGTCTTGGCATGTGCAGGACGGTGTACGGAAACATACAACATGCACACCCGAAGTGCTGGACTTCACCTCAAACACTCCTTCAGGAGATATCATCCCAATGTCTTCTGCTGTGTAGTCGGAGGCATTTGTAAGCCTGCTCATAACGTGTTTTACAACATGAAGTGGCCTGTTATGCAGGTATTCTGGTACAATCGAGTGGTATTTTCGGTACTGCGACGACCTCTTCATGTTTTCCTGGTGGAAAAAGCTTTGTCGGTCTGGCATAAAGTGCTTAACAACAGTGGAAATCAGAGCTGCCAGCGTCTTTTTACCTGCACTGTTACTCTTCAGATAATACTGTTTCAGGAGTTTATTTTCTGCTTCCGTGCCATTGTTTGTGGTAAACACCACCCCAAACTTTTGCCTCTGGTATCGCACCCATTTCTCAGCATGAGGTATCCGCTGTGCTCTGATGTAGGTCCTGAACCTGGGGTTATCCCAGAATGGAGATTCCTTTAATGCATTGTAGGCAGCATCAAATTCATTTTGAGAGGCAGAGTGAGCCATCCGTCGAAGTAATGACAAAGCAGCAGTACTGTTTTCGATGCCGTTCTCTTTTCTCTTTACCCATCTTTCCCATGCTTTCTCTCGGTGAAAATCACATAGCATAATTTTGCTCTCTCTGAAGGCCGAGCCGATTGCTGACATTTCAGCCTGAGAAAAGTCTATCATCCAGTTGTCTGGAGAAAAGGTGGGACGCCAACCCCTAAAAATAGACAATGCTTCTTCAATGCAGCTTATAGTTTCAAACTGCACGATAAACACTCCAGCTGTCATGTAGGCTACTGGTGTTTTCACGACTATCAGAAAGAGTGGCAAAGCATAGTTAGTAGTTTTATGGGTTGCATCAAGAAGAGCACCATACTTCTTCATCAGCTCTTCCATGAACAGGGATAGATAGCAAAAGAGCAGAGTGTGTTGATACTCCTTTGCTGAGAGCTCTTCTCCATTGCCTTCCTCATCTACTTCACATAATGCTTCAGTCCTCCGCTGATATGGACGAAACAAGATCTTGGCATCACGTTCCTCATCCTGAAGTTGTTTCACCAGAGCTTCTGCATTTTCTTGGTCTACGTTACTGTCCCTTTCTTCCCGGAGTGCTGCCTGGATGTGGTTTGAAATATCACCTCGGGTCGGGAAAAATGCCCTGCACGCTGCACTTGGCTTTCACTTTCCTGCAAAAAGCACATCTTGAACATAATACCTCAAGCAGTGCTGCACATCCTTTACTGATGACAAGCCATTACGGACAAGCTCCCTAATGCGTTTTGCAATGCTGGGGTCAACAGTTTGCCCAAAAGTTGTAAAATCGTCAAAGGCATGCTCCGTGTGCTTTGGCTTTCTTGTCATTGTGATATAGCCTCTTTTTTCTGATGCCAGTTTCTCGCTACCACCCAGTACTCGTGACAAGTGTTGCAAGGCAGTGGACTTCATCGTCTTCAGCTTGTTCGGAGTGCAGCCAACAGGAACATCAACCTAATAAAATTAACAAAGGAAGGACAGGTGCGTTAAAATGTAATATTAAATTTTGACAGAACACTATACGTATACCCTCAAATCTGGAAAGGTTTCAATGGTTTTTAGTTGCATGACAGCAACGCAGCCCTTTTTCTTTGTACCTTGGAGCTTTAGCTTCCTTCTTCTGAGCGTTTCTGCACTCTAGTCTGCCGCTGATGTGGCAGCAGATGTCTTCTTTTCATTTGTTTTGTGTTTGTCCTTTCCAAAAAGGCACTGCTTCTCTACGACGGACAGAACACGAAATGGCACATTTAGAGATAGTGGCGTCGTCCCCTTGTTCATGGAGAACATGAGTCTGCCTGAAAATATATTGAGTGGACATTAGAGGCAGACTTTTCAGTGCATACTTTCAGATGATACAGGGAACAGAATTAACACAGTCCAGTTTCGATGGCACAGTTTTTAATCACAATGCAAAGTTTAAACACGACACAGTTTAAACATAAAGGATGCAGCAAGCCTGTGCTTCATTGGGTAAATTGGGTACACACTGCAGGATATATACAGGGTGGCCGGACAAGTACAGGGGTTTTCTGTTGGACACAAATATTCTTATTAAATTTAGCTAAGAGCTACTTTGGTGCAGCTTTCAGAGTCGAATTATTTGGCTCGCCAACCTCCCTCTGGTTTCTCCCAAAATATTTCACGCAAATTTCCAGATTTGCAAATGAAAATATTTACTTGCACTTACATTTTCCTGCGCTCTCCAGCTTCTCCGTTGGGCAGAAGTGTGAGCCCACTGTTTTAAATGAAACTCCAATAGTGAGGAGGTCTCTGTCGAGACTGGCCAGTTTCTCTTCAGACTCAGCGTAGCCAGTCCAGCTCTCCGTATCAGTTTTCAGGTCGGTCACCCACCTTCGCAATATTGTTTCCTCGTCTGCATCCAGGAGGCGAAGCAGAGAACAACAAGAAACGCGAAACCACGGGCGAAACGCAAGAATCGAAAGTGAAATGCGCGCCAAAGTACGTCGGCAAGTGAAAAAGAAAAAAAACTGAAACACAGAAACAGGAGAGTGCAGTCCACTCTCCTCTCTTCGCGTCATTGCTCTCTCCCGATCTGGAAATGTGAGGGAAGGCCGAATTTTGTGAAGAGAGAGAAAGTCACGTGGTCTTTTAACCACGTGACCCTCCTTTATCCCCGTGCAAAGATGGCATCCCGCAAACCCTAGTGCGTAGTTTTGACGATTATGCTTCATGGATGTGTCATTACATTACCAAATTTGTGGCCAGTTCGACGTTTCGCTCCGCTCTTATGTGTGAACATTGTCTCAGCTCATGAAAACGGAAAGAAATGTTGCTTATTTTGTTCTACTCCTCGCACTGAACTAAATCATTTCAAATAATTGAACCTCTATATGCAATAAGGGGATAAGTCGAAAAATCCCAAAATGAGAAAAGGGGCCTGATATCATTGTCCGTCCCATTGAGACACATGCATTTCCCGTTTTTTACCATGCTGTAGCGGGCCAACAAATCGCAATAAGGTCCTAAGTTTTCATTGTCAGGTGCATACTGGTATGTAGATGTCATTGCAACAAAAATAGTAAAAAGAGGATAAGTCGACTTATCCCCTTATTGCATACAGAGGTTCAATTGTACTGTGTGTTTCTTTTTCTTTTTCCTTTTTTTTCTTTTTGTAAGTAGGTACGCAAGTATGTAAAAAGGAAAGAATGTTGCTGCTTGTTCTACTCCTCACACTGAACTAAATCCTTTGAAATAATTATACTCTGTTTCCTTTTTTCCCTTTTTGTAAGTAGTTACGGAAGAAAATAATTGTACTGTGTGTGTGTGTGTGTTTCGTTTTTGTAAGTACAGAAGTACGTAAAAAGGAAAGAAATGTTGCTGATTGTTCTACTCCTCACACTGAAATAAATCATTTGAAATAATTGTACTGTGTGTGTCTTTTTCGTTTTGTAAGTAGTTACGGAAGAAACTGTTTCGTTTTTGTAAGGGATTCCGGGACATTTGATCGAACGTCGTTTGGTCGAAAGCTGTTTGATCGAACGCGGGACATTTGGACGAAAGCCATTTGATCGAACACCGTTTGGTCGAAACGGCAGCGGTCACGAAACAGAACACACACACAACGTGGCAAGATTAAGAGGCAATTCCCCAAGGTCCTGATACCTTCTGCATATTTCCGGTAGATATGTTGCAAAAACGCAGCGAACCACATGTCTCACGTTAGCGTGGGCGTAGGAAAAAATTGTCCCAGTTTGCGGAGCATTTTACCAAATGAAACGTTTGCGCGTACTTTTAGCAATACGCTGAGGCAGTATCAGCCACGAGGACATGAGAGCGGAGCTAAACGTCTAATTTTACTTTCAAAGCTCCTCCAAACACAGTTTCAGCACTTCATGCAAATAAATAGTAACAAAAAAAAAAGAAAACAGAAGGCACATCATCGGATCGCCTTCTGGATGCGAAAAAGTGGATTAAGTTGAGGAATGTGTTTATGGGCGAGCGGATTACACAGAGTGAAATATTCCTTGGGATAACAGCATTTAGAACTGAAGCTTTCTTTTGTTGTTTTCTTCTTTTTTGTTTCATCAACGCTCCAAGCGAACGAATAAAAGAATCGATCAAACGACCACTGCCGTCTCGATCAAACGATGTTTGATCAAATGCCTTTCGACCAAATGTCCCGCGTTCGATAAAACAGCTTTCGACCAAACGACGTTCGATCAAATGTCCCGGAACCCTTACAAAAGGAAACACACACACAGTACAATTAGTTTCTTCCATAACTATACTTGCAAAAGACAAGAAAAGACACACACACACAGTACAATTATTTTCTTTCGTAACTACTTACAAAAAGGGAAAAAAAGAAACAGAGTATAATTATTTCAAAGGATTTAGTTCAGTGTGAGGAGTAGAACAAGCAGCAACATTTCTTTCCTTTTTACATACTTCCGTAACTACTTACAAAAAAAAAAGAAAAAGACACACAAACAGTACAATTGTAAATGATTTATTTCAGTGCCAGGAGTAGCAGCAACATTTCTTTCCTGTTTACATACTTGCGTAACTACTAACAAAAAGAAAAAAAAGAAACACAGAGTACAATTATTTTAAATTATTTATTTAAGTGCGAGGAGTAGAATAAAAGCAGCAACATTTCTTTCCTTTTTCATGAGCTGAGACAATGTTCACGCATAAGAGCGGAGAGAAACGTCGAACTGGCCAAAACTTTGGTAATGTAATGACACATCCATGAAGCATAATCGTCAAAACTACGCAGTATACTTGCGTAACTACTTACAAAAAGAAAAAAAAAGAAAAAAGAAACACACAGTACAATTGAACCTCTGTATGCAATAAGGGGATAAGTCGACTTATCCTCTTTTTACTATTTTTGTTGCAATGACATCTACATACCAGTATGCACCTGACAATGAAAACTTAGGACCTTATTGGCGATTTGTTGGCCCCCTACAGCATGGTAAAAAACGGGAAATGCATGTTTGTCAATGGGACGGACAATGATATCAGGCCCCTTTTCTCATTTTGGGATTTTTCGACTTATCCCCTTATTGCATACAGAGGTTCAATTATTTGAAATGATTTATTTCAGTGCGAGGAGTAGAACAAATGCAGCAACATTTCTTTCCGTTTTCATGAGCTGAGACAATGTTCACGCATAAGAGCGGAGCTAAACGTCGAACTGGCCACAAATTTGGTAATGTAATGACACATCCATGAAGCATAATCGTCAAAACTACGCACTATGGTTAGGGTTGCCACCTTTCGTAGTGAAAAATACCGGCTGAGGGAGAGGAGGTGGAATAGAGGGAAAGGAGGAAATGTTCGCGGGAATGGGAAGTGGGTGAGGGGTGGAGAGTATACAGAGAGAGAGAAAGAAGGAACCAGCATACTCGCTCAAGACAACAATGATAATAATAATGAATAACTAAGAAACCGACTGTTGACTACGGAGTTAGGTCTGTGCTCCAGATTTATTCAAGCTGTAGTGGAATGTTGAAAGGAAAATTCTGTAAAAGCCCCTATGAAAGGTGTTGAGCCGCAAATACCGGCAAAAGGCTGCCGGTATCATCTTCCTACCGGCAACTGGCCGTGCCCGTATAGGCCTGTTGCGGTGGGCCAGGTGGCGCAGCAAACCTTGTGTGTCAGCGCCGCTAGTGGCGACTTTTACAACACACGGCCGCTCCCTAGCAGACGACACTCAATCTACGCTGGCTAACTTGGTGTGGCGTTATCGTTTATCATCTGTTTTCCGGATAGAAAAAAGTCAAAAGGAGCGACAAATTATTTCTAAAAAGGTCGCTGAAACATGTGTACAATGCGCGGCACGATGTACATGTGCAGAACGCGTGTATGTCGCGAATGACGCTGTTTGTTAGGGTGTTTAGTGTCCCCAAGAACACGCTGACATCCCTCACTTATCCTGAGGATGTCATTGCGGGATAGCAGTGATATCCTGAGAATAACCCCACATGATCCTCAATTTGTTAGAAAAGTGTTAGAATGAGACTCCAGAGATAGTCCTAGGAACAACATCTGGGGACAAGACTGGGATACTCTCAGGAGCACTATAGGATCATGTAAAATTCTCCAGTATATCTGCTTTCATTTCTCACTTTTAGAAGTGTGCAGACGTTTACAGTGGAAACGGACTCTCTCTTTTGCAGTTTTCAACCTCGGCCACCAGCTTGTAATTTTCCGTCTCTCATTTTTGATTGTTTTTTGATGACGAACAATGGGTGCCGTGGTATAAAAAGCAAAAAAAAATATAAAAGGTCATGTGCCAGACTGAGAAGTTTGCCAGTAAGTGAAAGACTAAGACAGCCGACTTTGAAAGGAATATCCAACAGTGGCATTTCCTTTCGCAGATAAATCATATACTATATATTGCTTACTTTGCGAACTTCCGCATGTGCGAGAGTCCTCCTAGCATCGCAGTCAAAACCAAGGGTGAGGAACCTAAGTTTAATTCAATTTCATATATAAGTAACAGACCAGTGACGAATTCCTTGGAGTCTAAGGATACAACCAAGGTAGCGTCCGTGTTTCCTACTTAGTTGATTTAAAACATCCACCGAAAGTCAAGCACGCGCTGTAATACGCCATCACTTTTCTGTATCTTCCACGGAAATGCTCCGTGCAGCATCCTGTCAGGGACCTTGCACGGATGTTCATGGCAACGAGGTCACAATGAAAGGTCTAGCAAGCTATATTTTATCGCACATTGAACATAGTGCATGGAGTATCCGTTGAAATCATTCAATTTGTATTTGTATCCCTGTATTTTCTCTTTCTATTTTACTATTCTCTCTTTGTAATATTTTGTAGTTTATGCATGATCACTGCTGATTTGGTTCAATTTGGTTATGACAAAGAAACCGAAACGCTAATTAATGGGCGCAGGCATAGAAATGCACATCGCATTATTAAACTAATTTACTTCTCCTATATATGTCCTCCGGCTGGCGGCCGCAGGATGTACGCAAATGACTATCACTGGAAGATCCCATGATGACACTCTCCGGATCTCCTCCGGACATTTCATCACGGACGAGGACGCGATGACACTTTGAGGACGTCCTGAGGATCGCGAGTGTTCTTGGGGGTGCTTCTCTGGTGCACTGGGGGTGCCAAAGTATAAATTTCATTCTGAGAAAAATCAGGCTTAACAAGAACGTGGCAAAGATTAATTCGCAGGGTGCTCATCGAATTCAATGGAGTCTTGACAAAACGCTCGCCGTTATATTGAAGATAGTTGAACAATATTAACGGGACATCTAAAAGAAACAAACTGTTTTGTGGTTCAACACACAAATAGTTGCTCTTGCTGCCCCGACTGGCAGCCGGAATAGCGCTGCCAGTCGGGGACATTTCTTTGGGGGACATCTTTTCTGGGGACTTTTCTTGGGCGGGCAAATTTTTGCCGTAGCCATCTTCTTGCTGCTATGCGTACGACACAACAGCTGTTTGCGATTTTTAGTAGAGTTCGATTTCATTCGAGTACAATTCGATTTCGGAAAAAAAGACAAAAAAACGGCGCACTCTTTGACGCGTCCTACCCGTTGCTATCAGTTATGCATACGGGGCGAGAGCGGCCGCGTGTCGTAGCATTCCGACGGTAGGGGTCAGAGTGGCGCTCCAGTCGCCCTCCCCAAACTTTAGCGCAACAGCCCTATAATACCGGCCTGGTGGCAACCCTAACTATGGTTTGCTATCGCCGCGTCATCGGAATTTAGGTTACCGGCCAGTCTCAAGGTCGAGGCTCAAAGTTATGGCAACCACACATGCACTTACCGAGCTAGAGTCACTGTACCCGGGTGACTCTATACCGAGCGCCAATGTTGCGCCATCTCTTACGCGAGAGCAGAGGCTTCAAGGTCGTAGCTCGTAGCTCTACCGGAAGAAGCAGACGACAGCGGCTCACATATCCCGAGCTGAGCGCTACCGATGCGCCATCTATTAGGCAAGAGCAGAGGCCGCAGCGCTCCGCCTCCCGAGTCCTCCTATTGGCGCGCCATTTGGAGGCGGTGCCTCCCTCGCTCAGCAAACCCCGAGGCTGAGGGACACAAATTAACGACACCAGCTCGCCTGCTTCATTGCCACCTTATACTATTGTTACATAAGCTTGAAGTCACCAGTTGAGGTACCTGGAAAGAAGCAAAAAGCCCCAGTAGTCACGTAACATGCCCTATATTTTGTAATAAAAAAAACGAGAAGTAATTGGTACTATTTTAAATAAACTGCTTTTTGGTCTTCTGGCAGAAATCTGCCTTCTTTGTAAAAGAACTGTTCAATTTGCCACCTGGACAGAGTCCTCAGCTGTGCAGGCTCCACCGAGGATGTGGACCCACTTGTATATGTGTCAAGGATGAGGGCACCAGGCTCAAACAGCTGAAATGTCGGCATTTAGTTCAAATAGTACCATAACTAATATACATAAGACTTAATAACTGTAACATCTACATATACACATTATATGCTACACATGCATAATTTTTATGCATATGCAAACACAAGATGTATTCTGTTTTACACTGTCACACAGCTGTATTGGCACCAATGTTACCAGCAAATAAGGGCTAAAGTAGCTGCACAGGCTTTACAGGATGCCCAGAGCAAGTTGAACTTGTTGAACACAGCAGAGCACCACTGGTATGGTAATGGTTGGTAAGGTTATTTTTGGTAATGTAAAACAAAGTGCAGAGTTGTAGCAGGAACAAAATCTCCTGAGGACATAGTGCATCAAACTTAGGTTTATTTATTTTAGAGGTGAACTGCACAGCACTTGCTGTAGTTTTTCTGGCATGTTATGCTGGTGAAAGACTTCAGCTGCCATACACATGGGTCGCCCTGGTTTGAGAGAAGAAAATGAATAACACAGTATGCAACTCCAGTTCGGGTGAATATAAATGGATGTAGTAATCCACCTGAGTAATGATTATAAGATAAGGAACAAAAGTGTGCACCTCTTAAAGGCATCCTAGCTTATTCAGGCGTAAACAAGAAAATGCCCCCTCAATATCATATTTGTGAATATGAAATCAGCAAACTGAAATCAAATAATAAAAACAAGAACTTATGAACAACACACAGAGCCCGAATCGTAGGCAAGACAATGCTGCAAAGAGGAATCTGGAAGGAGTCTGCATAGTGGGTTGCAGTGATCATGCTGTCTCACTTCGGGGGTTTCAGGCCCCGCTGAGGAAGTTACCTGTAAACATGAACATGAAAGCAGATGATTGAAGAGAAAAGAACCGATTCATATGTTCAATATATTACATAAATATTCTGTTAAAGTATGGTTTGCTAAGATCATGCTAAACGAAGTCTGTTTTTATCAACACTGGACCACCTGAGTTTAGTGACTAGATTCGGTAACTTCTATTTTGTCTTTCTTTTACTCTCTCTCACTCTCCCTCTTGTGTGCCGTAAGCGGCCGCAATGTTCCAAGTCACGCCAATGAGAATTAACCCATTTACGCAATCCTGAAATCTGTGATAGCATTTGGACCACACGGACTGAGAGATCTTTGTTAGCCCCAATAACAAAAGTACTCACACTTTTGTGTCGTTTAGGTGGATATGTTCTTTCCCCGGTGTGGACACGTATTGTGATGATGCTACATCTTGATTCAAACGACACTGTGAGCTCGTTATCCAGTACGTTGAAGAGATTCAGCGTCCCCTTCGTAGTCGCAATCATGGAAATGTTCGCTACAAACACAAGCAGTCGATGGCACCCATAGCACCGCACAGTCTTTCCGTTCCGGCGGTCCGATTGCTTCGTGGCATCAAAGGATGTCTGTCTCGTCACTGGGAAGCATATGACATTGGATGCCCGGCGCATATTGACGTGAATTAGGGCAACCAACCATCCAACATCGTCTCGGCATGTCGACGAAAACCACAGGATGCGACTGCGATAGACCGCGACCATCGCGTAGAAGCTGGCGTCATCCGTCGGAAGCTCCCGTTTACGCAATGGTCCAGGGAAAATGGAGGGCGCCCAAACCACGTGATCTCCAGGAACCACTCACAGCGGCCCCGAGATGCAGCGCGGGAAAAAAGCTGGAGCCCAGTGCGCATGCACTCTTAAAAATGAACTTCACCGCATAGCACGCTCTTAGCCAACCATCATCTCAAATGATATCGTTATCTGCCCTGATTTGTTGAAAACGGGAGGCGTACGCCTTTTTTGTGACACTTATGCTGTTCATAATTGTCACAGAAAAGGCGTATGCCTCCCGTTTTCAACAAATCAGGGCAGATAACGATATCATTTGAGATGATGGTTGGCTAAGAGCGTGCTATGCGGTGAAGTTCATTTTTAAGAGTGTGCGCAGACCGACCTCCTTTCCCTTCTCTCCTCGGGTTTTTCGTCTCTCCTCTTTTCCCCCCTATCCCCCCCAGCCTCGTCCGTTTGTCTTCAGCGCTTGCTGTCTTGCTGTAGAGCAACGATCATGCTGTCCCAAAGCAGAAAATCAAAAAGCGATGGTGTATGACAAATCAAGTTTATTTGTCCTCGGGAACTGCCTCGAAAAAGCTACAGTACATATCTTTTTCGTCTTGTAACAGGCTTCACTGGAGCTTTAGGTGCCTCGACATAGAAGGGCAGTTCAGAAGCCAATGCTGAGCTATGTGCGTCGTCGTTGCCGATGGCTGCGGGAGAACTAAAACAAAACAAAAAAAATCTATTGATGATCCGTAACTCTGCACGAAAATCACTGCTATCATAGATACTGTAGAAGTGTTTTTTTTTCGCGCGGAATTATTTTTCGCGTTTTTCGCGCACTCCTCCAGAATAGCGAATTTAAGTTCCCGCGAATAACTCTAGCCACATGAGGGCGAAAATCGTTCGGCGTTCGACGCTGTACCGTGACTACCTTGGCTCTTTCTGCTCCATGCAGTGTAGGCAGTTTAAGCAAGCCGCAGAAGATTGTTTTATCCCATCAGGCTAGATGTAAGGAAATGAAATTCGATCACCCTACAAACCCCTACTCCTACAAACCCGTTGCACTGTACATACAGTGTACCACTATACCACGAAGCCTTTTCTCGCATCCTCAAAACCAGCTTGTATGATACTACCACACCTCAACCGAACTGTTCAGTGCCTGAGTGATAATGAATGAGAGCTGCTAAAATCAAGTGGCTGACCTGCACGCGGCCAGTACTATGACATCCTGTAGGGTCCCTAAAGGCCATTGTACGGGGCATTTCCTCCCATGTCTGTGAGGAGAAGAAAGGAATTGACCTAGAATGCCGCCATTAACGTGAACAACGGATGTCTTAGTACTTGCCGAAACATGCCGGAGTGTTGACGGCGGCACGATATGCAAGAGCAAAGCACCCCCGGAAACCTGTGTCGCGAATTTAACTTCTCGCGAATAACTCCTCAAACCAGCTCTGTTCGGAAACGCGAAAATATTTTCCACGCGGAAAAAATGACTTCTACAGTAATCGATCTTAATTTCGTATTTGAACACCAAAGCGCATTTGTCACGAATGTTCGTAGATCACAGTGAATGAACGGCTGCGACGTGCATGAGGAGCAACTAGCATAACCACACATAATTTGATTAGCGGCATATCAGAAACGTACAAGTTACGGCAATGCACTGCACAATGAAACGCCGCTAACGTACCGAGTGACTCGTAAATGTTGTACGTAATACACTTAACGTGATAAACCTGCATTACTTCCTTCGGTCACAAAAAAGTAATCAAATTTCTCTTACCGTTCACCTGCAGTACGTCGGAAAGAGTGCAGACTTCCTCTCTGACGATTTCTGCGTCCATTGGAGGTGCAGGGATTCCATGTCATGTTCGTCTTCCCGCTGTTGTGATGATCAGGTGGGTGTGCCATTCCGTTCTCACATTAGCAGTTCGCCACAATCTAAATCTAAAGCATTCAAAACCCTCAAACTACCCCTAGCGTCTGCGTGCACAACGGTTGCATACAGTTCGAAGTCCGAGAGAACATGCGTGGCCGGACAGACGCGATGTCTCTTCTGTCGTTTTTCTTTCTCCTCCGTTCGACCGACCTTTTGGATACGCGCGCCTCAATCAAATGACTATCGTCCAATCAGCGCGAAGGAAACTGACGCCAGTTCTTGGAGACCAATGAGCATCCAAATATTTATACATATAATGCGCAGCCAATCAGAGATCTTCCGAGCTCGCACGCCGGTGGCGACAATATTTTCGAGGCGGTGCGTTTCGCTTTAGAGCCGGCGGCTGCTGGCGTCATGGAGATTTCCACTCCCGATGAACGCATACGCGGGATCCTACGGCGCATGCTCCTAGCGGGACCACGACACGTCACGATGACGTGTCGCGCGTGTCACGTGACTAAGTTGCTCGTGTGTCTGTGTTTCCGCGCGGCAGATTGCCACAGCGCGGCGCATGACGAAGGTAAAATTTTGGTTCTTGACTCAGAAAAATGTTTTCTTTCTGATGAAAGCGAGAAAAAAAATCATTTCATACTCCCTTTAAGAGAGGAGTGAGACCATAGCCTTAAGTGACCTGCATTGAACTGCGTCCAGAGGTGGCTTTGTACTAGGATTTGCAAGGAAGAGCTTGACGTTATGCAATGAGTTGCATGTGGTCGTTTGCATTGTAGTGGTTATGGTCCGGCGGGGTGATTAGTTCTGGCCGACACGTGGGACCCCGATTTCCTCCTCCGTCCATTGCTATATAAGCTGGCGAAGATAATGCAAGGAAGAGGAGAGCCGACTCAACGTAAGAAGATTCTGCCACCAATCGCCTCACGGCCAATGGACCTCACGTCCACCAGCCAGTAGGTTGCCGTACCGCCTTCCGGGTTCCAGCCGTCTGTCCGTCATCATGCTTTCATCGTGGCCGCCCAGTTACGGACTCTGCGGTACCGTCCGGAGACGCCATTCACTGCTCGATCCGAAGGATCCCAGCCGCCGTCTACCTCGTCATCCGCGGCCCGGTCTCAACCAGGAAGGCACCATCGCCAGGAAAAGCCACGCATACGTTGAGAACGTTGACATCATCACCGCACAAGGGGTCCTCATTAGGCTAAGGCTATCATTCTTTCGGTTCTGACCACGTTAGTGCAGCGATCGTATTGCTATACCGCGCGTTGATTATGGTCTTACCTCTGTGAGCACTGCATTAAATATATGTTGACCTGTTCGCTTTGACTTTCTCTGCCTCTGCGGGTACCCACACTTTATTTCCCGAGCTTCTTGCGACCCGTCCTTCTCTAGAAGGGAGCGTCATAAGTCAAATTACTCAAATTGACTGTTGTTTTGCCCACACCAAGCAGACGATCTACTGACTGCAGCGCCACCGCTAGAGTGTGACGTCAGGCGCGCAAGCTGGTCTATATGACACAGGTGTGGTGCTACGTACGCTATACTATGCGGCAGAATGGAATATGAACTGACTTACCTGTCATCGAGTAGGTAGCGGAAAAACGCAGTATTGGTTCTTCTTGAATCGTTGTCGCACCAAAGAATCAAAGCCGGCATGCCTTCTATGTATCTTTCAGTGAATTGACTTGCAGAAGTATCTAAGTGCCCCGAGCTTTTCAGAGTTTCAATACCGAAAACGTGTTAATGGCAGGACACTAAAACCCCCCTTAAAATCAGTGCCGACATAGCTGCGTTGCTCGCGTCCTTGCTGCATCCACCATATTTCGAAACTTCACCAACTTTACGCCGAAGCTGCTCTGGCACCGCCGACGCGGCGTCACCCGGCATCACCGCTAGCCCGGCCCTGGTATGAGTTGTCTTGGTGTGAGCTGGGGTAGAGCCAGATAAACTGGTTTGTCAGTTAGTGCTCCTTGTGTTCGTCCTTTTTTGTTTGCTTGATATTTATTGTTGATATTTTATCGTTTTACGTTAAAAGCAAGTATACATCCTTACCATATTCTCAAACAACACAAATGTATGTTGTTGTTGCCGACACAGCAGTGGTTCACAGCAACACTGCGTGTTACAGATCTGCATTTTAGGAGCAACCAGGGCCGGCGATAGGGGTAGGCGAGTAAGGCGACCGCCTTAGGCCCTGCACTTGCATAGGCCCCGTGCACGAAGCCCTCAACCAGGGATTACTTTTTTAAAAATATCGAGTATGCACTTAATCGCACGCGCGATCTTCGACTAAAACAGAAACGAGAGAAGAATGTGTTATTTGCCATTCCGTCATGTGATGAGAAAAAGTCCCACTTTTAAGAAAAATCCGCCAACCTTGCAAACTACACCGAGGATTTCGCACCCTTCTCTCCAGCTGAAATTTTCCGTACTGCTAAAATCTCCCACTGCGAAAATATTATAATTTCTTATATTTTCATTACTGCTGGTGTTAAACAGGCCCGCGATGTGCCTTTGCCTCAAGCCCCGCGCAACCCTAGCACCGGCCCTGGGAGCAACATTACTGCAACTGTAGCATACTGTACTCTCTCTGTTCACTCATCGTATACAGCCTAAAATGAAAGCTTGAGGTTACTGGACGACAAAAATCGCGTACAAGGAAGCCTACAACTGCCAAGGACGACCTCAAAACTGACACGATTGAATGAACGCAATAGCTGCGAGGAGGAAATACCTCGCGCACTTGGGTTGCAGTTTTGTTCAGTTTCGGTTTCGAATTTGTTTTTGTAAATCGTTGTTCCGATCTTTCACAACGTACATTACGTCTGAACCGTTTCGCGAACCGGTAACCGCCTGAATTTATTTCGGTCCAGTTCCGGTTAGGCGCAAAGCGAGAAAAAAAAACATTTTGGTTCGGTTCAGTTTCGGTTCAGCGAAAATACGGGGTTTTAGCGGTTTTCGGTTCAGGTTCGGTTGCGATCCCTGCTTCGAATGGAGGGAGCAGTGGCGGTCCCAAGGGGGGGGGGGGCGGTGCCCCCCCCCCCAAAAAAAGCATGGCTTGGTCCAGTTTTCGTCTCTTCCTCAACCTTTTCTCGCTCGAAATCCTATCACTCCCCCCCCCCCCTCGCACCCAAATGGATAGCGACTGGCTAAAGGCTCGCAGACGTCGCAGCCCCCCCCCCCCCCAAAGTACTTCGCTGGGACCGCCCCTGGGCCAGAGAGAGGGGATCCGAAAAAAATGGTCCCGGAAAAAAAGGTCCCGGAAAGAAGGGTCCCGCTGGCAAAAGGCGGAAGAAATGGTTCCGCAGACGGGCCATAAACGTCTACCCGACAAACGTCATCATGACGTTGGTAGACAGACCGAAGTCAAAACAGATCGGAAGGGGAGAGATGGGTTCCACGAATGGGCAATTGTTCGCTGAAAGAAAAGTAGGATCGAAGGTCGCGTCCCTTTCAGAGACCTTCGTAATCCCCTCAGGGCCGTGGCTTTCGGACGCGACCTTGTTCGCCACTAGCTTTGAACGTAGTTCAACTCTACCAAACTCGTGGCGCTGTCGAACATTATGACGTCATTTGTTCATAAACAGGTAGAGGTCTATAGCTTTGCCGTCGCTTAAACACACATCTTTGGTGTGACAGAGATATGTATTATATTTTGTGAATACGGCGTTTCATCTTCCTCTTTTTTTTTTTTTTCTTGCTTCAAATTGCATAGTAGTAGCACCTGACTACCTCGCTTGATTAAAACTGCTATCCCAAAGTTCGCAATAACTCGATCGGTGCGGGACAGATGACATTAGTGCACAAATACGCTTGGATTTATTCAGGAACAAAAACAGCGGCCAATTATATATCACACTGCTATAGTAAGACACGAAAAACTGGTCCCGGACACAGTCGTTATTTTCTTTCTCCCGCACATTCTTCTGAACACTCTTAGCACATTCGTGCATACCGTGCATGAACAGTCTATGAACTAGTGCTGAAACAAGTTTTTTATTGTCAGTCCCGTGTTCTTTTCTGGTTTTAAGGAACAGCAAACCGGCTTTGCACCTGGCAGACCATTCCTTATAGTTATTATATATTTTTAAAGTAAACATATACCCCCACCCCACTGGTACAAACCAGACACCTTTATTCAAGGCCTCCTCCTGACCTCCTGACCACGCCTAGGATAGAGTAGGTTACACAGACAATAAGAACTCAGGCCAAAGCTGGAAAAGATGATGAAGTCAAGTGTAAGCGCCAACGGAAGCACATAAAGCTTTTCACCAGGGCAGTACCACGCCTAGGCTAAGAGTAGGTTACACATTCAAAAAGTTCACTGACCTAGGTCTAAGAACTCGGGCCGAAGCGGGAAAAGAGAATGACGTCAAGTGTAAGCCCCAACCGAAGGACAGAAAGCTTTTCACCAGTACCGCCGCTCAACCTACGGAGCTCTAAACGTCAGGTGAAACATCGGATCTCATCCATCCTCAGTAAGTCACTGGAAACATTTTTTTTACTAGTAGACGTGGATTGTGAAACTTGTAAGAAATTTTAGTTTCATTTTCGTTTATGTGTGCATTATGTAAGAAATGTTATTTTAGCGTCATATCCAATTTTATATTTGCAATTAAGAATGGGCAAGGGTCAGTTCTAGGGCCACTACTGCTTTAATGACTTCGACAAGTCGATCACACTGAAACTTTTTCACAGTGCTCTCCCCCAAGTAATGAAATTTTTACACAATTGCAGACACCCCTGAGTGGTTACAGCGATGGAAATCATCACATCAAATAAAGGACGTGAGAAAATGTGTTTCGATGGGTACGTGTACGTAAAGCACAAGACTGTGGTCTGAGGCGTCCGCTGGCGCTGCGTGAGAAGAATAGAAGCCTGCAAAGGGCCCTGATATGTGAAACAACAGGACAGGGGGGGGGGGTCAGTGTAGCCCATCCTCCGAATCCCAGTGATGTCAACGTGACAAAAGCTCGTAGCACGATGCGAGAACTTGCGATGTCTACGACGGAGAACCCTGCAGCGATTGTAGCCCGAGCGATGTCACGTCTTACACCAGCAGAGAAGGTGTCATTGAAGCAAGAGGACAGCCTCAAGCGGTGTATTCGTGCTCAACGATCTTCTGTGTACCCGCCCCAGCCAGCATCTCTCACAGAACTTGTGATCGACGGTGACTGGGCGCTAACACGAGGGGCAACACAGGAGCGTTTCCTCATATATGACAGTGGCCCCGACTCGGAGGACCGCATGAGTGTCTTCGCAGGCTCTTCCGGACTCCGGCTTTTAAGTGAATCGACAACATGGTTCATGGACGGGACCTTTGACGCAGTGCCTGAGCTCTTCAAGCAACTATACGTCATTTTAGCACCTCTCGGTACAACCGCAGCACCCGTCGTGTACGCCCTGATAACGAGGAAGACACAAGAAGCGTATGAGGAACTTCTTCAAGCGGTGGTCGACGAGTGCGCTTCACAGAACATGGTACCATTGTAGTGGTCTTCCTCTAGTGGTCCTTCCGGCCCGTGTGTGATGACGAAGACATGCCTCTGCTGCCACGCGCTACGGCGCTGGCACGCCATTTCCTGATGCCGTTGTCACTGACTTTGAGAAAGGAGCCATGAACGCAGTTAAAGGGACTGTCGCATCCAGATCCGTGGGTACGAATCCTATACCAATTTGTTCAGCACACTACCACGAGCTATTTTCCAAATTTTCTCCTCCTAAAACTGCCCGGGTGATGAGAAATTGTATTTAAAAGATCGGGTTTCGTTTTGATCCTCGAAAGCGCCAGCGCCAACAACATCGTGTGACGCAAGGTCGAATCTGGCTAATCCGCGGTCAAGGACGCTGTCGTCTGCCGTCAAGTCTTGGGCTGCTTTGTTTTTTCCTGCACGTCGCCCGCGTTCACATGTCAGGTTCACTTTCCAGTGACGCGGGTACTCTTTGTGAATCGGGAGAATCTCTGCGCTTTCATCGTTTGCGTGAGATGCCGTCCGGAAACCGATGCAGCGTTCCCGGCTGCAGGAAAACTTCCTTCGAAAACCGCGACGTTGATTTCGCACGCCTAGGGACAGCCAGACGAAGCGAAAGTGGGAAGCAGCTATATCACTAGCAGGTATCCAGATGAAGCAAGCAGTATTCATGCTGTCCGCGTATGCTCCTCGCATTTCGCCGATGATGCGTACCTGGATGAGAACATCATGCAAGTGCAACTTGGATTGACACAAATAAGGAAAAAACAGAAACTTGACGTCCTTCCGACAGTGTTCCACGAACAAAGGGAGCCAGCAACTTCGACAGTAAGTCACAATGTCTACGTACTTTCCCAATCGGATCTGTCACTCTGTCATCAGTAGTATGGGATCAGCTCAAGTATCCGGAGACTCACACAGTCATCTGGACGCCATTAATTACCAATTAGAGCTAATTGGGACCCCCCACATTAATCAGCACCCTCCAGGGAGTCATTACACTAATTGGGGAGCATCTAAGACGTGTCCAGACCACTGTGTGAGTTTCCAGATACTTGAGCTGATAAAAAATAAAAAATAGGTAGAAAATAAAATAAAAAGATAGAAATAGAGTGGAGAGAAACAATTTATTCGAAAATCAACGATGCCGTGACGAAGAAACGGATCCGGGGTGACCAGCGCTTGTTGGCGTCGGGTAGTTGAAGAGATCGACGACAGGTAGCCACTTAGTTGCAAGGCATCATACCAGATGGCGCCACCATCATAGCTCTATGTGAGAAAGACAGCACAAGACACTAGCGGCAGGTAAAAAATGGCAACACTACTAAACAAGTCTAGGCATGCAAGCACTAGCGGCAGGTAAAAATGGCAACACTGCTGAACAAGTCTAGGCATGCGAGAGAAAAGGTCTAACCGCTACTGCTAAACAGCACGGAAAAAACAGTACACATCGGGGAAAAGGCAATCGACTAGGCCTAACCACAGCGTCACAACACTACGCGGCTAACACAAGGCGGGAACCACTAGCCACACGACGGTAAACGTGCGTCAACAGGCTTGGTACGGGACACCGCTAAACAAGTCTAAACATGCGCATACAGTGGAAAAAGGCTTAACACGAGCACGGTAAAACAACACGCAAACATCGGTAAATCACCCACCTTTTTCCCCTGCGATTGCTCATCAGCCAGGCAGAAACCGAGCGAGCGCGGAGACTGCGAGGCAACCGAGCGCGCGTCTGTTATCCGCGACAGCCAGCCAGAAACTGAGCGAGCGCGGGGACTGCGGAGCAACCGAGCGCACGTCTGCTCTCCGCGACAGCCAGCAAGAAACTGACTGGGACGCCGCTCTGCGGCCGCTACTCATGCGCGCGCGCTCTTAGCGCCCTCTGCGGCGACCACCTGCAAGAGGCTAAGACAGAAGAGGATTCCTGCGCCCCTGCTGGCCGTTCTCATTGGTCGTGACGTCATCCCATTTTCCCAAGGCTACACCGTTCTTTTTTTTTCACGTGGTCGACACAAGTGGACAAGGTCAATCTGCAATGAAGCCGCGGTATGACGTCATCATGCACCTGCGTGGCTCAAGGACGCGTACGCTCTAGACAGGGGGCCTATTATTTATTGAATCACTATCCCAAGATTATTTTCTTTTTTCTACTATAACGATTGCATAGGAAGCTATTGCAGAAGAGCACCATGTATGAAAGCTGATCGTAGGAATTTCAAAGTCTTACTAAATGACACTTGCAAAAGAACAAAATATCCTAACACGTAACTCCATCAATGGCTAATAAGAGAACTAGGCACTCAACAAATCAACACAGAGTACGAGTACCAAGGAGCGCAGAACGGTGCGTCTACTCCATCGGATAGCCAGGCACGGAACTTACGGTTCATTTCTGAACTAATTTAACCATAAAATTATTAAGCATAGCGCTATTCCCATTCAGGGCAGCACTATCGACATCGTCAAGACAAGAATGTTCCTTGTCGAAAAAAAATAAAAAATACAAAGCCTCAACAAAGGAAAGCATGCATGTCGGTCATGTCAGGACAAATCGCACGACTGCTGGGCAACAGAGGAAAACAAACACTTGAACAGAGTGAAAAGACGCTCACCATCATCGGACACGTACACTACATTCCCTCATTGTAAATCCGCTCGTCACAAAATCCACCTGCATCAACGAACACCATTCACCAGTGACGAACCACACATCCGCACCCCATCAGAGGCAGACAGAACCCCACCGAAGCTACGCTCCCTACTGACGGCCAACGCAATTGCAAGAAGCAGAATTAGCGTGTTCACACCCGTCAGTGTTCAAGAGAGAAGTCAATCCTTGCGCCCCCTGCAGGCCGTTCTCATTGGTCGTGACGTCATCCTATTGTCTCAGGGCTACACTGTTTTTTTCCACTAATGCTCCTCTAGACAAGGACAACCTGAAACAATAGTCTCGCGGTATGACGTCATCATGCAGGTGCGTGGCTCAAGGACGCGTACGCTCTAGACAGGGGACCTGTTATTTATTGAATCACTATCCCAAGATTATTTCCTTTATTCTACTATAATGATTGCATAGGGAACTATTGCAGAAGAGCACCATACATGAGAGGAGATTGTAGGAATTAAGCATTTCATTCCCAAAGTCTTATTATACAGGAAAAAATAGAATAATGGTTCAGCAAGACATGTCCATCGCAAAAGTATTAAGAATAGCACTATTCCCATTCAGGGCAGCACTATCGACATCGTCAAGAATGTTTCTCTTCAAAAAGGAAAAACTACATGTAGAAGGAAAGCATGTCAGAACAGGCCCAGGCATGTCAGCGCATGTTTGTCAGACAACAAGGTGGAAAAAAGCGAAAAGAAACACTTGAAAAAAGAAGAAAATCAGTATCAAACTATTTCTAAGCACACGCACTCCTCTTATTCAAAAACAGTGTTCATCATAAATCTGTCCAGGGCAATACACACCATTTCTCTATTGCTACACTTTTTTACAGTAATGGTCAACGCATTGCTACAGACTGCGTGACGTCATCACATCCTGTCTGAAGGAGAGAGCGGCAAAGACTCCTATTAATTATTGAATCGCAAGTGTATTTCCTATTTCCTTTGTCCGATTCTTAATGACGTACACTTTTACAATAAATTTAAAAAAAGCACCATGCGATTTTAGCGATTTTTAGCGATTTATTTTTAGCGATTTTAGCGATTTTCACCAGTAAACTACCACTGCTCTTTTAAAATAATAAGTGAGACCACTCAACATCATCACCAGGCTTATGTAATACATGACCCTTTCTATGCTCATACATTCGTTGTCTGAGGCTACACCTGCGAGCAAAAAGCCGCAAACGCCGGAGGGGCAAAGTTCTATTCGCGCTCGACGGAGGACTACACAGAACGCCTTTACGGGAACACGATGGCATTCCACCATATTAATGATTATTGCATTGCAGTCTAGAAAAGCTACTACAAAACTATAATTTTAAGAGCCTATTAAAAGTCTACTTTCTATGGAAACTATAATTGCCCTATTACTTGGATCGCCATTATGAAGCGTTCCAATTTTTTCTCTCTTCCAATTTCAGCCTTGTCATGCAGTGAAGCAGACTCACATCCAAAATAATTAATTTACACTGAGGGTGCTGTGCTTCAGGAATTCCTATCCTGCGCTCAGATGCAAGCGTTTCTGCACGAATACCTATAACAGCGTACTTCTTCAACATACCGAGGTCCTAACAACATCTAACAAACAATAAGAGAAACCCTCTTCTCAGCTGTACCATGCGACTTTCTTCTGCGTAAAATCGGTGATTTGAGAAAGAGAGCAGCGAAAAATTGTGCGCACTTGTGCTTGACTTCAAAAAACTGAAGGATATGCTAATAAACTAAGAAAAAGACACTCATGTCTGGTATCTGATAGTGCCACATACACAGACGCATTGCCCTTGCGTAAAGAAAGCACAGGACAGAGATACACAATTTTCCTTTGGTGAGCAGGGAAAAGGCTTAAGACCTCAGGTCACCACACATCGCCACGCGGCTAGCACAACATGACACCAACAAGATACTAGCAGCGGGAAGAACTGCAACACTGCTAAACAAGTCCAGACATGCCATGATGACGTCATAAATCAGGAAAAAAGCACACGCATGCACGCACAGAGGACAACGCATTAGACACACGGAGCGCTCAGGAATAATCGTAGCGTTACCGCACATCGCTACGAAGCTCAACGTCTAACACAAGACGACAGCAAGAAGATATTAGCGAAGGGTAAAAATTACAACACTACTGAACAATGATGGCATTCCCACCATATTAATGATTTTCTACCTTGCATTGCAGTTTAGAAAAACTACTACAAAACTATAATTCTACGAGTCCATTAAAATTCTACTTTATATGGAAACTATAATTGCCCTATTACTTGGATCGCTATTAATGAAGCGGTCCAATTTTTTCTCTCTTCCCATTTCAGCCTTGTCATGCAGTGAAGCAGACTCACATCCAAAATAATTAATTTACACTGAGGGTGCCGTGCTTCAGGAATTCCTATCCTGCGCTCAGATGCAAGCATTTCTTCACAGATACCTTTAACAGCTGACTTCCTCAACATACCGAGGTCCTAACAACATCTAACAAACAATCAGAGAAACCCGCTTCTCAGCTGTACCATGCGACTTTCTTCTGCGTAAAATCGGTGATTTGAGGAAGAGAGCAGCGAAAAATTGCGCGCACTTGTGCTTGACTTAAAAAACCTGAAGCATATGCTAATAAACTAAGAAAAAGACACTAATGTCTGGTATCTGATAGTGCCACATACACAGATGCATTGCCCTTGCGTAAAGAAAGCACAGAACAGGTATACACAATTTTCCTTAGGTGAGCAGGGAAAAGGCTTAAGACCTCAGGTCACCACACATCGCCACGCGGCTAGCAGAACATGACACCAACAAGATACTAGCAGCGGGAAGAACTGCAACACTGCTAAACAAGTCCAGACATGCCATGATAACGTCACAAATCAGGAAAAAAGCACACGCATGCACGCACAGAGGAAAAAGCATTAAACACATGGAGCGCTCAGGAATAATCGTAGCGTTACCGCACATCGCTACGAAGCTCAACGTCTAACACAAGACGACAGCAACAAGATATTAGCGAAGGGTAAAAATTGCAACACTACTGAACAAGTCCAGACATGCGACATCGCATACAAAACACTGCTCATCGGGGAAAAGTGCTAAGCCTGCGGCGGATCATAATAGAGCATACACAACTTCATTTTTCTATTTCGCGTAAACTAAACGCGGTCTGCTTGGAAAACGACGTACAAATTTTCTTAGGGAGCAGAGAAATATAGAAATTTCTACTCCGTGTTCAGAGACCAGCATTTCTGCTCAAAAACCTGCAAAATTAAGCACTGCTTACTTCGTAAAGATATCGAACACCCAACAAAATCAAACAAACAACCCCACTTCCACTGATAGAACACTATTCAGCTTTTACGCAGGAGGCTTCCTTCTACATAAAAGTAGAGAAAATAAGAAAAGAGCAGCGAAAAATTACACGCACTTTTGCTCGCATAGCTATAAGAGAAAAAATAAATAAATAAAATAACGACGCACACGCTAATAAACTGTGACAAAGACACCCATTTCTGCTATCAGATAATTATTGCATAATGCTAAATATTCATTTGCATTGTCCCTGAGTGAAGAAAGCACAGGACAGGGATACACAATTTATCTTAAGCGAGCAGGGAAAGTCACTTCTACTCGAACAGCTTAATACCATAAAGTCTGAATTTTTGCAAAGAAAATAAAGCTTGAACAGCGCTACGAACGTGACAGACACATACTAACAAACAAACAAACTTTCTATTCATTTCTATTGATAAAGGCGTAAACCACACTACAAGAACAAAGCACACTGCTTCAGGAAAGCGTATCAAATGCAACGCAACAGGACCGGCTCTCATAAAATAGCCTTCATAAGACTTCACCAGGTTCGCGAGGCAATTCCATTAAAAACGCTGTCGGTCTATCCTACAGATAGCAATGCAAGCGCTGTTACCCTTATTTTTTAAACCACTATTCCACGCAATAGTACATAAATGTATCACTCGTGTCACATGAAAAGGCACACACAAAGAACTTACTTGTCAAGTGGGATCCCTGGTTCAGAAAAGCGCGCGCGCACACACAGACACACTCACATTTTCACACTCACAAACACAAAGTCTATTCTCACAACCGCATAAATCCATATTATTCCTCAGGTCAATAATTATCCTACCATCGTGAAAAGATGGCTCACTCTTGTATGCGATCGCAAAGCGATAGGTCCTCGTTCCGGATGTAATAGGATATCGCCACTCGACCGAAGCGAACCAAAAAAGAAAGAAAGGAATGCACGTTCGCTATACCTCCACGAAGAAAACGGTGCCGTGCTTCTACGCAGCGATCATCATACAGGAGTGAACTGTCTTCTTTGTTTCCTTTTATTTTCTTGCACCCATATATTTTGCAAGAATACTATAGAGACCCAACAGAGCAGTGCGCTCCCATCAACACACCTTGGGCTGACCTTACACACCCGAAGCCTTTTCTGAATACATTCTGCTGGCACTGGAATAAAACGATTTATCGCCAGGGTACAACGATGTCAGCTCTGCTGCCGTTTAGGTGATAAAACAGTGCGCCCGAACCGCGCCCCACGCGAGCCGCACGCGGGCCCGTTCTCGCGATGCGACGCGCGTGATTCCCCGTGCGAGCGCAACGCGAGCCCGTTCTCGCGGTTTGGACGCGCGCGATCCGTTACCCCGAGCTGGCGCAGTGTTTTATCACTTAAACGGAAGCAGAGCTGACATTGTTGTACCCTGGCGATAAATCTTTTTATTCCAGCGCCAGCAGAATGTATTCAGAAAAGGCTTCGGGTGTGTAAGGTCAGCCCAAGGTGTGTTGATGGGAGCGCACTGCTCTGTTGGGTCTCTATAGTATTCTTGCAAAATATATGGGTGCAAGAAAATAAAAGGAAACGAAGAAGACAGTTCACTCCTGTATGATGATCGCTGCGTAGAAGCACGGCACCGTTTTCTTCGTGGAGGTATAGCGAACGTGCATTCCTTTCTTTCTTTTTTGGTTGGCTTCAGTCGAGTGGCGATATCCTATTACATCCGGAACGAGGACCTATCGCTTTGCGATCGCATACAAGAGTGAGCCATCTTTTGACGATGGTAGGATAATTATTGACCTGAGGAATAATATGGATTTATGCGGTTGTGAGAATAGACTTTGTGTTTGTGAGTGTGAAAATGTGAGTGTGTCTGTGTGTGCGCGCGGGCGCGCGCGCTTTTCTGAGCCAGAGATCCCACTTGACAAGTAAGTTCTTTGTGTGTGCCTTTTCATGTGACACGAGTGATACATTTATGTACTATTGCGTGGAATAGTAGTTTAAAAAATAAGGGTAACAGCGCTTGCATTGCTATCTGTAGGATAGACCGAGAGCGTTTTTAATGGAATTGCCTCGCGAACCTGGTGAAGTCTTTGTTTTGGGCAGGCTATTTTATGAGAGCCGGTCCTGTTGCGTTGCATTTGATACGCTTTCCTGAAGCAGTGTGCTTTGTTCTTGTAGTGTGGTTTACGCCTTTATCAATAGAAATGAATAGAAGTGTTTGTTTGTTTGTTAGTATGTGCCTGTCACCTTCGTAGCGCTGTTCAAGCTTTATTTTCTTTGCAAAAATTCAGACTTTATGGTATTAAGCTGTTCGAGTAGAAGTGACTTTCCCTGCTCGCTTAAGATAAATTGTGTATCCCTGTCCTGTACTTTCTTCACGCAGGGACAATGCAAATGAGTATTTAGCATTATGCAATAATTATCTGATAGCAGAAATGGGTGTCTTTATCACAGTTTATTAGCGTGTGCGTCGTTATTTTATTTATTTATTTATTTTCTTATAGCTATGCGAGCAAAAGTGCGTGTAATTTTTCGCTGCTCTTTTCTTATTTTCTCTACTTTTATGTAGAAGAAAGCCTCCTGCGTAAAAGCTGAATAGTGTCCTATCAGTCGAAGTGGGGTTGTTTGTTTGATTTTGTTGGGTGTTTGATATCTTGACGAAGTAAGCAGTGCTTAATTTTGCAGGTTTTTGAGCAGAAATGCTGGTATCTGAACACGGAGTAGAAATTTCTATATTTCTTTGTTCCCTCAGAAAATTTGTACGTCGTTTTCCAAGCAGACCCCGTTTAGTTTACGCAGAATAGAAAAATGAAGTTGTGTATGCTTTATGATGATCCGCCGCAGGCTTAGGACTTTTCCCCGATGAGCAGTGTTTTGTATGCGATGTCGCATGTCTGGACTTGTTCAGTAGTGTTGTAATTTTTACCCTTCGCTAATATCTTGTTGCTGTCGTCTTGCGTTAGACGTTGAGCTTCGTCGCGATGTGCGGTAACGCTACGATTATTCCTGAGCGCTCCGTGTGTTTAATGCTTTTTTCTCTGTGCGTGCATGCGTGTGCTTTTTTCCTGATTTGTGACGTCATCATGGCATGTCTGGACTTGTTTAGCAGTGTTGCAGTTCTTCCCGCTGCTAGTATCTTGTTGGTGTCATGTTGTGCTAGCCGCGTGGCGATGTGTGGTGACCTGAGGTCTTAAGCCTTTTCCCTGCTCACCTAAGGAAAATTGTGTATCCCTGTCCTGTGCTTTCTTTACGCAAGGGCAATGCGTCTGTGTATGTGGCACTATCAGATACCAGACATGAGTGTTCTTTTTCTTAGTTTATTAGCATATCCTTCAGTTTTTTGAAGTCAAGCACGTTAAGTTTGTTAGATGTTGTTAGGACCTCGGTATGTTGAAGAATTACGCTGTTATAGGTATTCGTGCAGAAACGCTTGCATCTGAGCGCAGGATAGGAATTCCTGAAGCACGGCACCCTCAGTGTTAATTAATTATTTTGGATGTGAGTCTGCTTCACTGCATGACAAGGCTGAAATTGGAAGAGAGAAAAAATTGGAACGCTTCATAATGGCGATCCAAGTAATAGGGCAATTATAATTTCCATAAAAAGTAGACTTTTAATAGGCTCCTAAAATTATATTTTTGTAGTAGCTTTTCTAGACTGCAATGCAATAATCATTAATATGGTGATAATGCCATCGTGTTCCCGTAAAGGCGTTCTGTCTAGTCCTCCGTCGAGCGCGAATAGAACTTTGCCCCCCCCTCCCCCCCCCCCGGCGTTCGCGCCTTTTTGCTCGCAGGTGTAGCCTCAGACAACGAATGTATGAGCGTAGAAAGGGTCATGTATTACATAAGCCTGGTGATGATGTTGAGTGGTCTCACTTATTATTTTAAAAGAGCAGTGGTAGTTTACTGTTGATGTGATTCTAATGACCATGATGAGCCTTTGGGGGTGAAAATCGCTAAAATCGCTAGAAATAAATCGCTAAAAATCGCTAAAAACGCATGGTGCTTTTTTTAATTTATTGTAAAAGTGTACGTCATTAAGAATCGGACAAAGGAAATACTCTTGCGATTCAATAATTAATAGGAGTCTTTGCCGCTGTCTTCTTCAGACAGGATGTGATGACGTGGTGGTGGTGGGTGGTGAAAGGGCTCGCCGTTGTCGGCCTCACAGAGGTGGGCAACGTTACGACTGACGCCCTGGGGGAATGTGCGTCCTGGGCCGACTTCTAAGGGAACTGTGCCGACATATGTCTGAAAACGTCTGAGGAAAACCCAGGAAAAACCCCAGACAGCACAGCCGGCACCGGGATTCGAACCCGGATACCTCCCAGTCTCGGCGTGACATGGCCAGCACGCTAACCACTGTAGCAACGCGTTGACCATTACTGCAAAAAGTGTAGCAATAGAAAAATGGTGTGTATTGCCCTGGACGGATTTATGATGAACACTGTTTTTGAATAAGAGGAGTGCGTGTGCTTAGAAATAGTTTGATACTGGTTTTCTTCTTTGTTCAAGTGTTTCTTTTCGCTTTTTTCCACCTTGTTGTCTGACAAACATGCGCTGACATGCCTGGGCCTGTTCTGACATGCTTTCCTTCTACATGTAGTTTTTCCTTTTTGAAGAGAAACATTCTTGACGATGTCGATAGTGCTGCCCTGAATGGGAATAGTGCTATTCTTAACACTTTTGCCATGAACATGTCTTGCTGAACCATTATTCTATTTTTTCCTGTATAGTAAGACTTCGGGAATGAAATGCTTAATTCCTACAATCTCCTCTCATGTATGGTGCTCTTCTGCAATAGTTCCCTATGCAATCATTATAGTAGAATAAAGGAAATAATCTTGGGATAGTGATTCAATAAATAACAGGTCCCCTGTCTATAGCGTACGCGTCCTTGAGCCACGCACCTGCATGATGACGTCATACCGCGGGACTATTGTTTCAGGTTGACCTTGTCTAGAGGAGCATTAGTGGAAAAAAACAGTGTAGCCCTGAGACAACAGGATGACGTCACGACCAATGAGAACGGCCTGCAGGGGGCGCAAGGATTCACTTCTCTCTTGGACACTGACGGGTGTGGACAGGCTCATTCTGCTCCTTGCAATTGCGTTGGCCGTCAGTAGAGGAGCGTAGCTTCGGTGGGGTTCTGTCTGCCTCTGATGGGGTGCAGATGTGTGGTTTGTCACTGGTGAATGGTGTTCGTTGATGCAGGTGGATTTTGTGACGAGCGGATTTACAATGAGGGAATGTAGTGTACGTGTCCGATGATGGTGAGCGTCTTTTCACTCTGTTCAAGTGTTTGTTTTCCTCTGTTGCCCAGCAGTCGTGCGATTTGTCCTGACATGCCCCGACATGCATGCTTTCCTTTGTTGATGCTTTGTATTTTTTCTTTTTTTTTTTCGACAAGGAACATTCTTGTCTTGACGATGTCGATAGTGCTGCCCTGAATGGGAATAGCGCTATTCTTAATAATTTTATGGTTAAATTAGTTCAGAAATCAACCGCAAGAGGGACAGATGCATGACTTTATAGAGGAGAAAAAGCATTGCGATTCAGTTCCGTGCCTGGCTATCCGATGGAGTAGACGCATCGTTCTGCGCTCCTTGGTACTCTTACTCTGTGTTGGTTTGTTGAGTGCCTAGCCCTCTTATTAGCCATTGATGGAGTTACGTGTTAGGATATTTTGTTCTTTTGCAAGTGTCATTTAGTAAGACTTTGAAATTCCTACGATCAGCTTTCATACATGGTGCTCTTCTGCAATAGCTTCCTATGCAATCGTTATAGTAGAAAAAAGAAAATAATCTTGGGATAGTGATTCAATAAATAATAGGCCCCCTGTCTAGAGCGTACGCGTCCTTGAGCCATGCAGGTGCATGATGACGTCATACCGCGGCTTCATTGCAGATCGACCTTGTCCACTTGTGTCGACCACGTGAAAAAAAAAGAACGGTGTAGCCTTGGGAAAATGGGATGACGTCACGACCAATGAGAACGGCCAGCAGGGGGCGCAGGAATGCTCTTCTGTCTTAGCCTCTTGCAGGTGGTCGCCGCAGAGGGCGCTAAGAGCGCGCGCGCATGCGTAGCGGCCGTAGAGCGGCGTCCCAGTCAGTTTCTTGCTGGCTGTCGCGGAGAGCAGACGTGCGCTCGGTTGATCCGCAGTCCCCGCGGTCGCTCAGTTTCTGGCTGGCTGTCGCGGATAGCAGACGCGCGCTCGGTTGCTCTGCAGTCCCCGCGCTCGCTCAGTTTCTGCCTGGCTGATGAGCAATCGCAGGGGAAAAAGGTGGGTTATTTACCGATGTTTGCGTGTTGTTTTACCGTGCTCGTGTTAAGCCTTTTCCCACTGTACGCGCATGTTTAAACTTGTTTAGCGGTGTCCCGTACCAAGCCTGTTGACGCACGTTTACCGTCGTGTGGCTAGTGGTTCCCGCCTTGTGTTAGCCGCGTAGTGTTGTGACGCTGTGGTTAGGCCTAGTCGATTGCCTTTTCCCCGATGTGTACTGTTTTCTCCATGCTGTTTAGCAGTAGCGGTTAGACCTTTTCTCTCGCATGCCTAGACTTGTTCAGCAGTGTTGCCATTTTTACCTGCCGCTAGTGCTTGCATGCCTAGACTTGTTTAGCAGTGTTGCCATTTTTTACCTGCCGCTAGTGTCTTGTGCTGTCTTTCTCACATAGAGCTATGATGGTGGCACCATCTGGTGTGATGCCTTGCAACTAAGTGGCTACCTGTCGTCGATCTCTTCAACTACCCGACGCCAACAAGCGCTGGTCACCCCGGAGCCATTTCTTCGTCACGGCATCGTTGATTTTCGAATAAATTGTTTCTCTCCACTCTATTTCTATCTTTTTATTTTATTTTCTACCTATTTTTTTATTTTTTATCAGGTCAAGTATCCGGAAACTCACACAGTGGTCTGGACACGTCTTAGATGCTCCCCAATTAGTGTAATGACTCCCTGGAGGGTGCTGATTAATGTGGGGGGTCCCAATTAGCTCTAATTGCTAATTAATGGCGTCCAGATGACTGTGTGAGTTTCCGGATACTTGAGCTGATCCCATACTACTGTCATCGTCATCATTTATTGTTGTTGTACGTGAGCTCTCCTTAGGAGCAAACGACGAAATCGGTACAATATAACGTATCCCCTAACCCATCATTAATAAATAGATAAATAAAACAGAATAAGTAAACGAATGTGATGTCATTCATATGAAAGTGATTTGCTTTTCTCCTCATCGGACGCGTTATCATGGAACTTTCCCTGTTACTGAACCTGTGACTTTCGTTCCCATTGGTGGAAAGTGGTAGATATGATTGGTTTTCATCTGTATTACAGGACCGCACAGGCAGCTCGACAGAGTCAAGCGCAAGTGGTAGGTATATTACTAAATTACATATACTATGTGTTTACAATTATTGGACAGAGAACAATTCACAAACTAGGAACCCAGATCACTAAAAGGAAGACCTGACGCTATTTCTGTGCTTGTGTTAGAAACAGGCACTATATACATGCAGTATCGTCTGTTCATAACATAAGCGACATAAAACCACTTCCCAGTTTCCTTCTATCTCACCGTTCGTGTGTTGTAGAGAGGCGGTTTTTGCGGTTGTCGTGGCCAATTTCAGGTGCACTTTTGAAGTTCTGTATGATAGAAGGACCAGGTG
This sequence comes from Ornithodoros turicata, assembly GCF_037126465.1. Lineage (NCBI taxonomy): Eukaryota > Metazoa > Arthropoda > Arachnida > Ixodida > Argasidae > Ornithodoros > Ornithodoros turicata. The sequence goes on along the minus strand of NC_088205.1, from coordinate 37,681,241 downwards.
CAGCTGATCCAAGCCCCATCCATCCATGGAACGGCATCACACAAGGTACGTGCGTGCACGACAATTTTGCTGAGAGACCTGGCTTGTACACTGAGGCCTGTACGATGCCTCTGACAAATTAGGATCTTCCAGAACAGTGCTTTCTTCATCCAGGTTCAAGGAGTAAAGAGAATGGGGAATGACTTGATGGCTTCCACAGACATCTCACGTCTCACAGCTACATGCCAGGACAAAATAACTTGAAGGAAGGAAACGAAAAACAAACAAGAAAAAAAGGCTCTTTTCAGGTCCACCCAAATGCTTGTGCAGAGTCTGACAACAACTACTTTATTGTGAGATGATGAATGATGCTGACGCAGCGTTGAGATTAAGCCCTTGTTTCCTTTTTTGCAATGCTACACATTACTGCTGGTTAAATGTAAAATGATGCACCTATCTCCAAACATTAAGGGGGCTACCAGAGATGTTGTGTCAATTCGCCAGAAAAGATTCATGTTCTATACGAGGCACCGTCACATAGGCATTGGCCAAATTTGCTTTTCTGCGAGCTTTGATAGGATATGTCATAGATAGTATAGAGGCCTCTTACTATAATGGGGAGGTGCAGTGTTCGAGCAGTGGGGCTGAGGCATGGGAGTCATTTCAGGATGTATATATACTAACTCTTCCAAAATTTTACGCACGGTTGCGCCCAGAGAAGAGTGATCCAGATCCCCTGCAACACACCCAATTTTTTTCCTGTGTACCACCGTTATAATGTAACTGCACCCCCAGTTTTTTTTTTTTTTTGTTTTTTTTTTGCAACACCCCCCAAGCTTGCGGTTCTGGATAAACTACTGATTGTGCCCTTGGGAAAGGTAAGTGAAGGTGGAACTTGTCTACCCCATGTTAATTACCCGATCTTCATGCAACAGTCCAGAAATGTAAGGAACACACAATTCTCGATTTTCATTGCCACCACAAGTTCCATTGCAGTTGAAACCCTTACGAAGCTTTTTTTTTTGCGAGTCCCCGCTTTAGATGCCAAGGGACATTGCCAGTGTGCGGCAGGGAAATTGATAACTGTCTGTGCATAGCCAATAAGAAATAATAATAAATATCTGTATGCATGAAGAGTTGGATGTGGACCTATGCAATGGCTCTTGAATGGACAACACTCAGTCAACACAGACAAAGATTTGTTCACATTTGCGTAATTTATTGGCTGCCATTTTAATATTTATTATAATACATAAACAAGAGGTAATGCTCTGCAAAGGATCTCTGAAGTTACAGCCTTGCAAACTGTTTTCAAAACAGTGGCGCTAAAAAAATTGGATCAATGACAGGTATCAAAATTTGTTTTGCTGTATCAAGGCAGAACAATCTTCCATGGGAGTGACAAATTGTGGACATTCCCAGACAGATATATCATTTACTATGATAACGAGGTGTAACTGAACCATTGGTGAAGCTATCAAACGTTACCTGAAATTATTTGACATGCTATGTCCATGACATGCTATGATACTGTCAACGATAAGAAGCATGACACTACCATCAACAGCATAGCTGTCATTTATGACCAGGTATTCCATTGCTCCTGCATGTTTATTTGCACTTCTGGGGATTACTGTGGTAACACAGGTTCTGTTTCTCACTTCTCAGTTAGAAACTGCACAAATTTATTATGTTGTAGGTGTGTACAGGAAATGAGGCACACAAACGATGATAGCCCTGATAGGGCGGGGATGGAAAACGTTGGCGAATCATGCGGACGACACAGCGAGGTATCTGTCGTCTGTTCCTGGATCCAAGGAATCCCCAAACCCAGCTTGTAGACACACAATAAGCAGTGAACCTGAGGTAGCTGTAAAAAGAAAGAACACTCATTCTAACTCAAAGCCCCCTAGCCAGGCCCTTGAGTTGCACAGTTGGTTAGAGTCTTCGTAACTTTCATGGTGCATTCGTCGTGTGTGCAAACAACGACGAAAATAAGGATTGCTCAACGTACCTGTAACGTACCTATTCTCTCGTGGGTGCAGTAGGTGAAGACTATGATCGTCGCTGCAATACTGCGGTGGATACACCACCAGAACAGAGATCTGGGAACAGAGTTGTAGCCAGCCGGGAGAGACGAGGAAGAAGAGGAGTAGGTAGGAGAGAATAAAGGAGAAGGTTCTGAGACAAGAACTGCTACATTGGCGCAGCCGACAGGATTCGAACCTGTGCGGGGAAACCCCAATGGATTTCGAATCCTGTGTGCTGCGTGCTACACTGTACTTCGCCGTCATTGCACAACTCTGCCACTTTATCAGCACTGCAGCATAGGCACTCATCCGGTTCCTGGGGAGCACAGACGTCGCACAAACACTTGTATTGTTTCCGGCGTTGTAGTGAATGTCACGGGATCAAGTATTGAGCACTCTTATCATAAAGTTACCTAAATCCGTGGTCCTGAGGCTCGTTCTGTTGCGCTAACGCAGCTGCGGCACACATCACCAGCGACTTAAAGAGCAAGCGGATCAGTTAAATATGGGTCGTCATCAAACATGTATTCGTCACCGGAACTATTACTAAAAGCATCTGAACAGCATGATTCGCCACTTTCGCTTTCCGAGTCCGACATCTTCGTTTGTGCGTTCGCCTTCCTGACCTTGCTCATGCAAGCTGCAAGCCGCACGGAGACTCTGGCTCGCCGCGTCCTTATTGGTCAGATTCATTATGACGTTGCTAAAGAACCTCAGCAGAGAGTTCCGCTTGACGCCCATATCCGTCGTCTGCTCTAGCGCCGCTTACACACGAATTACGCAAAAAGTATTCCGTCGATCGGGATGGGACTTTCGAAGTCACGGTCAGTGAAGGACGGGGCATCGCATTTCACTGTCGTTTCGGAATCGATCTATGGTCGATGCGACTGTCCCTTTAAAGCCATTCTCGGTGATGACGTCAAGACTATGGGCTGCTTTTTTCACCTTTGTCAAAGTACTTGGTCGAAAATTCAGGAAACCGGACTGGTACCGAAGTACGAGGGGTGTTCAAGTCAAACCGAGACTTTCTCTCCTGAGTGTACAAATGGCTCGCGCTACTTCTTTTTCGTCATTTTCACACGCGACAGGCCTTCGCGTTCACCACGTGGTGGTCCAAAGTTTGTGCAAAACAGAAGACACGTGCTGGACAAGATGGCCGACAACGTTGTGAGCGCGCACATCGAACAGCGAATTGTCATGAAGTTTCTCGTGAATGAAGGCGTAAAGTCATCTGAAATTCACAGAAGACTTCAGACTCAGTGTGACCACGATACACTTAGCCGCAGCAAAGCGTTTGAGTGGTGCAAACGGTTCCGAGACGGCCGTACATCAGTGCAGGACGATCCCGGCCGGGGCGGCTCAGAGCCCAGTGTCAGAGTTCCTGAGAACATTTAAGTTTTCCACGATTTTCTGGGACAAGGCTGACGTCGTTCATGTTGATTTTCTGCCCAGTGGTACCACCATCAATAGTGCATATTACTGTCAGGTTCTCAGGGATGTGCATAAGGCGCTGAAGCAAAAGCGGACGGGCCTCATCATCAAAGGAGTCCTCCTCCTACAGGACAATGCACGCCCGCATACCGCGCATCTCACGACACGCACCTTACAGGAACTTGGCTGAGAGTTGCTGCCACATCCCCCTTACAGCCCAGACCTCGCCCCCAGCGATTTCCATCTCTTCGGGCCACTGAAGGCGTTCCTTGGGGGCCGCCACTTCAGCGGCGATGACGAGGTCAAGAATGCGGTCCGATCATGGCGGCTACGTGCCGGTAAGGATTTCTACGCTGCTGGCATCCAAGCCCTCGTGAAACGCTCCCAGCATACCATCAATATCCCATAGACCTCCCAAACTGGTCTCACACGTCACAGATGTCACGTGTATCCTCACAACGTCTGCTGTATATCCACCATGAGGCGTCACAAATATCTCCCAGTGAATATTCTGTGGATATACTACGAATATCACAACAATGAGATTTCTTTACATTACAAGGATTTCTTGTGTCAATAGCAGCCATTTCCAGCATTCTCAGAATGCGTGACAATTTCATTTCATTTCATTTTTTTGCATAAAAAGGTTATAAACTATCTTTAAATAAATAACTTCTCACTTCAGACATGCACAACAGAACAAATAAAAAAGCTCTCACAGAATAAGCTGCAAGTCAACACCGGCTGTTGGTGTAACATAGAATGCACGTTGTCTAATGTTGAGTAATGTTGAACAATGTTGTATGTGGATAGATAGTGCTGAATCAACGCTGTTTCAACTGTACCTGGTCAATGGTAGATTGTGAACATAAAGAACAACGTTGATTTTCCAAGAGCCACTCAACTAAAGATTTACGCAGCAAATATTTGCGTCGGTTCTACATTGTACCTTCAACATATTGTCAACCTTTATCACGAACGGAAAAGTCGTTGCGTCTTTACTCAACATACTGCGCACCCAATTTGTTCATGTGCCGTTCGCATGTAGGGGAAGGCCTGTTTGATGTGGTACTTATCTCACTCTTTCCTCTTAATAATAATATTTATTTTACACCCTCATAGCCATACCTTTTCTAATCATATTTGTAACGACTCATCACGTATCGCACCATAGTCAATAAACAAAAGAGAGAGAGAGAGAGAAAAACATATTTTGCCTTTTCCACGGGAATTATAATGATCGGTCACGTATGCTCAGGGATATAACAAGAATGAAGTTCCCAACAAGCGCGAGCCGAAGCTAACGACGTCTGCCTCCTCGCCATCGACATTCTCCAACCGCCGTTTCAAACAGGCGAGGCGCGTCATCGTAGCGGTTCGGTAGGATATAGGAAGCGAGGAGGGTCCAGACGGCGCTGCTGCGCCCCCTGCGTTCAGCGCCCTCAGCGGCGGTTTCGTCACTCTTGTCGGGAGAGGTGAACTGGGGGACGTGTGGTTGGAGTATTCTGTTTCGAGTACCTGTATTATATGAAAGCTCCCCCAATGACACAGTGTCAGATACAGGCTGGTTTTGCTACGCTTTACGATGTAGAAAGGTACTTCAGAGGTGGTAATTTGAGGAAAGGCCAGTTATTAGTTGACGCCGGACACGTGTATAACTTGCGAGAGGTCCATGAGGGCGACGAAGCTCACATTGAAGGGTGTTGTGTGCCACAGACAAGAATTAATGACCGCAGCCATCACGTGACACATCATGTAAGTATAACATATTTCTGCGCGCATGTAACATTCGCGCGACCTCAAGCCAGAATGTGCACGAACGAGTTTCGAAGTTTTAACCAGGTTTCAGTGTCGCTTGCCTACCATATGACTAAAATTAAGGATCAATCTCCGCTTTGATCAGTGGACTCAGAAGCCTGCGCGGAGCAACATGTACCTGCAAGGCGGGAGCTGCTGGAAAGTGCAAACACGCTGCTGCTGATGCACTCTACGTGCAGGAAGAAGACAGCTCGACCAGGACAAGTAGAGCGCGACAATGGGGTATACCTGCCCGCTCGAAGCGAACGAAGTACCCCAAATTTGCTCGAGCATCTGCAGGCTTCGCTGAAGGTGAGTGACCACCATGCAGATCCCTTATATAGTTTACTATGCCATTTGCCAATTGTGAATTAATGTTATGCACATAGTGGGACACTGATAGCTTATCCAGACTTTCAGGACATGTTGTGTGTACCATAAGAGCATATGCAAGTATAACCTTTTCCAGGGCTGCATTGTTCGTGAGGTCCCCCTAACCCGCATTACGGACCATTTCGGCGGCATTGACTGCCCAATGGTAGCCATGTTAAGTGCCGAATGGACCAGAGCGCCAAATGTTTTGGGGGAAGCAGATGCTGAAGGAAGAATGGCAGAGCGAGATAGTATTCCGGTGTACAGCTGGGAGCTGTCTAGGCCAGCTTTTCCAAATTATGCAAGCAGTATATAACTGCGAAAGGAGTGCTGCTCAAGAGGGATTCTACGATTGACAAGGTTAGGAAAGTGGACAGAGCCTTCTACACCGAGAAGGTGTCCGTCACCAAGGATGACATTTCTGCGATCTGTTCCGCGACAGCCGCGGACACGGAAGGGTCTTTGGAACTTCAGCATCATGCGTATTTTATACTGGAATCTCGGGAGCATCGAGGCTACTGGCCAGTACGCCGGGCAACTACAGTCGACCCGCGTTTATCCAGACTTCATTTATCCGGATCCTGCGCTATCCGGACAAAAAAGCATGGGGACGGATTTCTCCCCATGTATTTCGCCCTCGTTTATCCGGACTTCAGCTTCCGGACTCGGACGAAAATTCCAGGGAACAGAAGTGACTAATACCCAACAATCGGCTTCAGTTATCCGGTCATTGTCCAGGAATGACACTTGGCCCACACTTAGTCAAGCGAGGTCGAAAACCCTGGTCGTGGCCTCCTTTTTACTGACACAAAACGGTGTTGCTGGGAAGAATTTTCTCCCTTTCCGACTTTGCACGTTACACAAACGTAATCCACCTGAGCAGTCTGGTCATTTCAGACTGAGAAGGTCCGCAACGAGGACCCGTCGCTGCAATCACAGATGACGACATCATCAGTGTCGTCGCTTCCGATAGTGTTCAAAAAGAATCTGATGATGAAAGCGTGGATGCACCAGCTGTGACGGTACAAAATGCGCGGGCGGCACTGAGAACAGCGCTATTATTTTTTGAGCAACAGAACAATATTTCGCAAGTCAATGCCATTAGCAAAGGTTTGCAGGAACTGGATGCGTGTATTAGAATGAAACAGATGACAATGGATAGTTTTCTGTGTAATGGTCAATAAAGATGTCCTTTTAGGATCACTCTGGATTTTCGTGTTTCACTTATCCGGTTCCCCCGCTATCCGGACATTTTCACGGGAAACGAAGCCGTCCGGATAAACGCGGGTCGACTGTACGTTGTGCATAACAACGGTTGCCGTGGTGTGCGAGAGCTAGCGTTCCTTTGTTCTCCGGCTTTGGAGTTAAGGTGAGTTCGTTCTTCCTTTTGCCTCACTTAAGATTTGTGCGTTATTGTTTTTTCAACAATCACATGTGGTAGAGGTGTGGAGCAATGACAGCTTTGTATCTGAGTAAACAGCTATAGTTTGCTTAACCTGCGGAGTCTGGTGCGTATCGCTGACGCACTCGTGCAAACGGTGGAACTGTGTGAGATTGTGTGTGTACAGGTCCAAAGTGCAAGTACATTTCTTCACATCTCTTTGATTCAGGTACTATTTTATAAGTCCTTGTGATATCTTGCATTGGGGATGATGAAAGCAATATTGAAGCAGTTCTATGAACTATGCGTGGCCTGGTAGTAGATAAGCTTGGCTCAGCTACAGTTGTCTTTCATATAAAGAATAGCAGTTATGTTTTCACGTTTGACTGCACTGTTTTTCAAAGTTCCTTGTTTCTTGCATGACCGCTAATTTTGCTTGAATGTCACATGAACGCGATCTGACTCTAGATTAATAAAACATGACTGTTTTACAGTATCCAGACACACACCCATGGATAGCCTCACACATGTGTAAAGTTCCTGGTGTCTCTACAACACTGAAGAGCCAAGTATAAACAGGAAGACGTTGCTTGGGTCTGCCAGTGATTAGGCTGCTTCAGCATGTAACCATCTATACTCTGAAAGAAACTGCGGTAAGTCACTGTCTTGCATTTGTTCCCACTTTTTGCAGAGTGTCTGTTTTTTACGCCTATTTATGGCAGTGTTTGAGCTGCTACCCCAATAGATGGAATTAACGATGTTATTGGTTATCTTTCAGGGATGACGGTTCCGAAGTGGCGTAGCAATCACGTGATTATTATTATTATGACCATTATCGTCTTATTATGCGTCTTATCAGTGTCACCCTATATTGTTAATAATTAGCCTATTTATGTTGTAATATCATATTTTGTACTATTAGAAACAGCGTTTTTTACAGTGCATGTAACATCAGTGTACTTGGTTTGTGTTCAATAAACAGAGTTCGTTGACACCATGTTCTCTGTTTCAGAGTAGTATTTTCCGTAGAGTAAGTAAAAATTGCAAAAAAGCAACATAATACAATAATAATAATACGTCCTGTATATGTCCTCTATATGTCGAAATATCCCTGACAGACATTCCTGGAACCTTCCCTGGATCAGCAAATGCAGAAGAAATACGGGCCCTCTGTCTGTCCCAGAGACGTCAACGGCTATTCAGCCTAGTCCCTGGGATATCCCAAAATCCCAAGTGGGATATCGTGTGGACGTTTCTGAGACATATATGGTTTACTGGGCTGGGACAAATGCATTAGTGCAGCTGGAGATTACGTTGAAAAATAAAACTAATTTCTCGCCTGTAAGTTCATTTTACTTTTGCAAAAAATGAAACGTCTCGGTTTGACATGAACGCCCCTCGTAAAAAGAAGACGAGGAGTTTCGGCACTTCATTGGCATGCTGGATGGGTTGGCATTTCTTCCCCTCAGTGATGCAAGCCCTACTACCACCACCACCACCACCCCTCAGTGATGTTCCTGACGGGATGGCATTCTTGAAGACAATAGCCCCAGACGAAGCGGAGCCTATTGTGACGTACTTGGACGAAACGTACGCCAACGGGACTTACAGTCATAGAGTCATTATATACAATCCACGACAACCCACGCATTCGACGTACACCAGCGAGGTTTCCTCCCGAAACGTGGAATGTCCACCAAGTCACACTAGAGGGTGGAGACAGGACAAATAATCACGCAGAAGCCTGGAACCGAAGAATCAGTTCCTTAATTGGGCACTCTCACCCCAGCGTGTGGCGGAGCCATTGACGCGCTGCGTCTCGAGCACTCAACGGTCGACGGGAAGATAGGGCAGTCAACAGCTGGTGTCCCAGCAACGAAAAGAATAAAAACATCAACACTGCGTCTCCAGGGACGTCTTCATCAAATCTGCGAGGAGTACGTAGAAGGCAGAAGAACCATGGACAGTTTCTTCAGGGGAATCGGCTACACAATTCGCTTCGGCATGTAAGTGTGATATGTAATTGTCCCCTGTTTCTGTTCTTGAATATAAATCCAAGCGTATTTGCGCACTAATGTCATCTGTCCCGCACCGATTGAGTTATTGCCAACTTTGGGGTAGGAATTTTAATCAAGCGGGGTAGTGAGGTCCAACAACTAGGCAATTCAAAGCCAAAAAGAAAAAAAAAAGAAGGATAACGTAACATTCTTCTTTGTTAAACGCAAATAAAACACCGTATTCACAAAACATAATACATATCTCTGTCTGAGGAGCATCATCTGTCACACCAAAGACGTGCATGCCTGCGGGACCATTTTTTCCGCCTTTTGCCAGCGGGATCCTTCTTTCCGGGACCCTTTTTTCCGGGACCGTTTTTTCCGGGAACCTTTTTTCCTACACCCCAGAGAGAGACCAGAAGGGAGGAGCTTCAACTTTGGAACTGGATGGCGACATAGCTAGTATATACTGAAATACAAATTTTTGGGGCACGTTCATTAAGTAGAGTAAAACGTTTGTAACGGTGATGAGGATGGATGCATCTTCGCAATAGACCTCTCCTTGTTTGTAAACAAATGTCGTCATAGTGTTGGACAGTACCACCAATTTGGTAGAGTTGAACTATACGCTCGAAGCTAGGCGCGAACACCACGGTCTTGAGGGTGTTGGGAGCTCTAAAGAACAGTGGCGAGAGCCCAACTGATGTTTTAATGATCGTGCTCGTGAGATGGTGCCTCGCACCAGTAGCGATGTGGATGAAAGTGCTGCACTGCTACATGGCCCTCGCCTTAGCGAAGCGGTCGACAGTCATGGGCAGGCGGTGGCAAGGGGGAGGGCCCAGCGGACGTGGCTAGGTGAGCGGGTAGTTGCTGAGGTGGCGGGTCTGGAAGACGGTGAGCAGGGAAGCTCGACGGGGGAAACGACTCCTGAGGTGGGGGCAGAAACCGACTCGAAAGAGGAAGGGGAATCTCCGGGCTCATCCAAGAATGCCGGCTTCAAACGGTCGATGGACACTGTGTCCTGACGGTTTCCGAGCTGAAGGGTGAAGAGCTTCTGAGAGCGCTTGATGACACGGAATGGTCCATCATAGGGATGTTGCAGAGGCTTGCGGGTGCCATCATGCCGGACAAATACATGGGTGGCGGACTCAAGAAGTGGGTGCTGGAAGGAGGGTCGTGTGCAAGGTCGCGAAGGTTGAGGGCGAAGTTGGGCCATGGTGTTGCGCAAGCGGTCGACGTAGAAGGTCAGCTGAGTCAGCGATGGGAGGATTGGCTGGAGTAGGGAAAAAGTCACCGGGAATACGGAGCGTGGCGCCGTAAACAATTTTCGCCGGCGTGCAGCCCAAATCTTCTTTAACGGTCGCACGAAGCGACAGGAGCACGAGAGGCAGCACTTCGGTCCAGCACGAACTGCCATTGGCCTTGAGGGTGGTCTTGAGACGACGATGAAATCGCTGTACCATGACGTTCGCCGCAGGATGGTAGGCGGTGGTTCGAGCGCGGTGAGAGCCGAGTATGGTGGTAAGGTGGGCGAAGAGGCCGGACTCGAACTGCCTGCCGCGGTCGGTCGTTATGGTAGCCGGGACGCCAAATCGGGCGACCCACGTCTGGACGAAGGCTGCAGCTACAGATGAGGCTGTGATGTCAGCAATCGGGGCGACTTCAGGCCAGCGGGTGAATCTGTCTATGATGGTGAGCAGATAGCGAAAGCCTTGCGAGGGTGGAAGTGGCCCGACGATATCTATGTGAATATGAGCGAAGCGAGAGTCCGGTGCCGGGAACTTTGCAAGTGGAGATGACGTGTGCCGGGATATTTTGGAGCAGTGGCACGGCAGACAGGATTGGACCCAGCGCTTGACGTCGCGTTGCATGTTGAGCCAGACGTAGCGAGCCGATACCAGCTTATGTGTAGCCCGGACGCCGGGATGGGCCGCGCCGTCCGCGCCGTGGAGTTGGTCGAAAACAGCACGGCGGATCGTTTGCGGGAGAAAAGGGCGGGTGTGCCGGTAGACACGTCACACTAGACGGTTGACGAAGCTCCAGGCAGCGCGACGTTCCTGAGGTCAAGACGTGTTGGCGAGGAGCGGTAAGAGGCCAACTCGGGATCGTGAAGCTGCAGATCGGCGATGACGTCGGGTGACAAGGTAGAGGTGGTAGCGGCGGCGATGTCTACGCGACTGAGAGCGTCGGCAACGGAGTTTTGTAGGCCGGAGAGATGGCGTATATCGGTCGAGAACTCCGACACAAAGGCAAGGTGGCGTTGCTCTCGTGTGGTGTAGTTGGCACCGGCCGAACGGAAGGCATAGATGAGGGGTTTATGATCCGTGAAGATGGTAAAGACACGGCCTTCGACAAAGTGCCGGAAGTGTTTGACGCTGAGGTATATGGCGAGCAATTCGCGTCCAAACGTACTGTAGCGTGTTTCCGCAGGGCGCAATTTGCGTGAAAAGAAATTGATGGGAGTCCAATCATCCGAGTCGTCAGACATCTTCTGCTGGAGCACGGCGCAGTAGCCGAAGCGTCTACCATCATGCAAGTTGGGGCATCTGGGCGAGGATGGGCAAGGAGGGTGGCGTTTGCCAAAGCCTCCTTGATTCTGTCGAATGCAGCGATGGAGTCGGCAGTCCAGGCCAGTGGTTGGGACGCTGGAGGCTTGGCGGTGAGGAACTGATCCAATGGGCGAAGGATCTGAGCGCAATGCGGGATGAAGCGGCGATAAAAATTCGCTAATCCCAGGAATTTGCGTAGCTGGCTTAGAGATGTTGGCCGGGGAAACTCGGCGATTGCCTTGACTTTCGATGGGAGTGGTGTGAGGCCATCCGCAGAAATCCTATGACCCAGAAAGTCCAAGGAGGAGACGCCAAATTCGCTCTTGCTGGCGTTAATAATAATTCCGTACTCGGAGAGACGAGAGAAAAGCTTGTGCAGATGGATGATGTGCTCCTCTTCGGATTGACTGGCCACGAGGATGTCATCGATGTATGCAAAAACAAATGGCAAACTTCTGGTGACGGAATCTATAAAACGCTGGAATGATTGGGCGGCATTCCGTAGCCCGAAGGGCATCCGTGGGAATTCAAACAAGCCAAACGGTGTTGTAATGGCTGTTTTTGGGATGTCGGCTTCCGCAACGGGTATCTGATGGTAAGCGCGCACCAAATCAAGCTTCGAGAAAATCGTCGCGGCGTGAAGGAATGCCGTGAAGTCATGAACATGAGGGATGGGATACTGATCGGGGATGGAAACCCGATTAAGCGCTCTATAGTCCCCACATGGCCGCCAGTCACCGGTTTTCTTTGGGACCATGTGGAGAGCAGAGCTGCTTGATGATGGACGAATAATGACCATTTCCAACATGTGGTCAAATTCGTCCTTCGCAATTTTCAGCTTCCCCGGCAGTAGTCTACGGGGGCGGCAGAAGACGGGAGGACCGTTTGTCTCGATGTGGTGGACCCAGTGATTTCCCCAGAAATTCACTGCTGGGGGGGTCTGGGGGGGGTGCCGAGCTTTCAAGGGGGGGAGAGTATGCTTGGTGAAGGTTCCACTTGCGGAATTTTTCTTAGACACGGAAATAATCGTGACACAATGCTGACATATCTGGACAGCTTTCCCGCTTTATTTGTACATGTTATTACGTTAGAACACAGTACATTAGAATACAGATTCATTATGAACGGCATTGAAAGACTAGCGCCTTGTCTCAAAAAGCTCAATGAATACCTAGCAACCAACGGTGAAAACCTTAGAAAAAGAAAGAGCAGAATACCTCGCTTGATTGAGTTGGGCGCGAATGGTTCTTGATGATGCACATTGAGTTTGCGTTCCCGCACGCATTTTTGCTCGTATATGCGTGCAATATATGCATTGAACAGTTACTTTCAAATTATTTTGGACAAATGCATGGTACGATCATCTGCATGCCTGTGGTCCTACAGCTCAAGTTTGATAGTACAGGATGTAATTCGCTGCGCCGGACTCACTACCAGAACGTGTTGGTGGCCAGCTGGTTGGGGTCACCTGAGAAATTTCAGGGGGGTGTTGCAAAAATGTAGGGAGGGTGTACACCCCCCTGGGGGGTGTAGGGAAATCCCTGGGTGGACCACACTGTGCGGGACAGGCTTCGACCAATCTGGTGGGCGCGTGAGTTGAGGGAACTCCTTGAGGACGGCAAGGTAGGGATTACCGTCAGCTTGAAAGACTGACACGCCCAGGGACTGATGGGACGATCGTATGCCGGAGACAGTGAGGCTGGTGGCAGAGTCAATGAGTCGGTGGTTGCGCATATCGACGAGCAGCTGATGGTTATTAAGAAAGTCGGCGCCGAGAATGGGGTGAGAGACAGCCGCAACCGGGAGGGAGCGTTGAGCGTACACGGAGATCTTAGATCCGTTAACAGCGGTGAGGTGGAAGAGAGGTGGCTGTCGTCGTTCGTTTCCGCTCGCGGGCAATACGCTGACCTCCGCGCCGGAGTCCACAAGGAAGCGGCGGGATGATGTTTTGTCCCATATATAAAATAGGCGACTGGACTGGGAGGATGGACAATTGGTTCCCATCAATGGCCCGCGGGCGGGTTTCCCTGCTGCCGAGAACATGGTAGTAGGCAATGATGGGCCCCAGCGCCAAACTTGCGATGGTACTAGCAAATCGTCGCCGCCGGGCTTCCATCGCGGTCTCTGCTATTCGAGCGGCTGGGAGAATAGCGCCGTGGACTCCGACTGAAACGGCGGCGACGGTAGGGTTGACGAGTTTGCTGCGGTGGAGCATGTGATGCTGCAATTAGAGAGGCAAGCGCGCGGAACTCGCGGCAAAGGTCTTCTAATTGCGGAGAGCCAGAAGGGCTTGCCGCTGCAGACGGTGTTGGAAGAACGGGGTGTTGTGGTGCAGCGGTGGCAGCGATGGACGGGGTGGCGACCTCAACAACCGCATCTGCGAGCGTAGCCAGCTGGTCGAGTGACATGTTCGCTGCTGTTGCCAGAACCATTTGGGCGTTCTGTGGCAGACGTTGTAAAAATAATTCAAGGAGAAGAACGTCGTCCATGGTAGCGAAATTGTCGCCAAGCAGCTGCCGCATTCGGCGAAGTAGCTGTGTGGGGCGGCGGTCTCCCAGCGGATAGCAGTTGTTGAAGGCGGGACCGGCTGGAGGAGGTGGTGCGTTGCAGGAGGGCTTGCTTGAGCTGGTCGTAAGGCGTGCTTGGCGAGGGGTTGGCGAGGACGTCGTACACCTCATCGGCCGCAGTTGGGGTGAGGGCAGAGGTGACCTGGTAAAATTTCGTCAGTTGTGATGTTACGCCAGCGAGATGAAATTGCGCCTCCGCTTGGATAAACCACACGGCCGGGTTGCGGTCAAAAAATTGTGGTAACTTGACAGGCACTGCAGATAAAGATGGGTTCGATGGAGGCGGCGGGTGGGCTTGATGGTCGACGGACATGACGGTTAAGGACGATGTTCGATCCTTACGTTCGACGTCCGGGTCACCAAATGTTGGGAGCTCTAAAGAACGACAACCTGTTCGGTTAGTGGCGAGAGCCCAACTGATGCTTTAATTATCGTGCTCGTGAGATGGTGCCTTGCACCAGTAGCGATGTGGATGAAGGTGATGCACTGCTACATGTGCTGCACTGCTACAAGCCCAGTAAACCAGATTTGTCTCAGAAACATCCACACGATATCCCACTTGGGATTTTGGGATATCCCAGAGACTAGGCTGAATAGCCCGTTGACGTCTCTGGGACAGACAGAGGACCCGCATTTCTTCCGCATTTGCTGATCCAGGGAAGGTTCCAGGAATGTCTCTCAGAGATATTTGGACATATAGGGGACATATACAGGACGTTATTATTATTCTGCTGCATTTTTATTTTTATTTAGGTTTTATTTATATTATTATTATTTTTATTTGGCTTATTTTGCGATTCGCTACGACGACACGCCTCGCCTGTTAGATGAAACGGCGGTCGGAGAATGTCGATGGCGAATTCCCGTGGAAGAGGTAAAATATGTTTTCTTTTTTTTTATTCGCTCCAAGTCTTTCCTCCGATTTTTTTTTTCAGTTAATTACTACTACTACTTTTCTTTGTTTATTGACTGTGGTGCGATACGTGATAAGTCATTACAGATACGATTAAAAATGGTATGGCTATGAGGGTATAAAATAAATATTATTAATGGAGGAATGCGTGAGATAAATACCACAACAAACGGCTTTACTCTACATGCGAACGGCACATCAGAATGTAAAAATAAAGCACGGTGAGAACAAATTGGGTGTGCATTATGTTGACTAAAGACGCAACGACTTTTCGATTCGTGATAAAGGTTGACAATATGTTGAAGGTACAATGCCACAAATCCACGCAAATATTTGCTGTGTAAATTCTCATTTGAGTGGCTCGTGGAAAATCGACGTTGTTCTTCATGCTCACAATCCACCATTGACCAGGTACAGTTCAGACAGCGTTGATTCAGCGCGTTCTGTTTACATAAGCATTAGTCAACATTAGACAACATAGATTCTACGTTACACCAACAGTCGGTGTTGACTGGCAGCTTATTCTGCGAAAGCTTTTTATTTGTTACTGTTGGACATGTCTGAAGTGAAGTTATTTATTTAAAGAAAGCTTATAACATTTTGATAAAAAAATGTAATTGTCACGCATTCTGAGAATGCTGGAAATGGCTGCTATTGCCACAATAAATCTTTATTGTAACGTAAAGAAACGTCATTGTAGTAATATTCGTAGTATATCCACCGAATATTCACTCGGGGATATTTGTGACGTCTCCTGGTGGATATACAGCGGACGTAGTGAGGATACAGGTGACATCTGTGACGTATGAGACCAAGAGATCAACTGATGTTCTGAGGCTGGTTCGATCCCTACAGCTGGCTAACCTTTTCAGTGACTTTCATCTTTCATCGTATGAGACCAATTTGGGAGATCTGTGGGATATTGATGGTTTGCTGGGAGGGGATTTCGAGGGTCCATGAAAGGGACGCGACCTTCGGTCCTACTTTTCTTTCAATAGACCGTTTACAGCAGCCAGTTGCTTCGGGCGCTAGTAGATGGCGCCACAGTAGCCACGCCATTGCTTGCCTTCTGCGAGAGCCTGTGTACCTTTGCCTATGTGAGTGTTTCCGACTTTTTCTGCCGCTGTGCTACAGTTCTGTGCAAAATCTGGAAAAGCAGAGGGAAAACCTGTTCCGTGATTGAGTGTAGAAACTGTGACAGAGATCTGATCGTGTGGGACGAGCTGTTTGTTAAATTCACGAGCCGTCGCTATACAAAGACTGCCTGCGTTCGAGGCCTTTTGCAAAGCACGGGTTTCCACAAATAGAGAAAAACAAACTGATTCGACAACAGTAGGTATCGAATCTTCAGAGGAGGGATTTCAAACCGGGAGAGTCAGCGAGGGTAAGTAATGCAGCCCTCAAAGTGGCGCAGCATTTCTGCCTGAGCCCCAAACTCCGCTGTAGTCGTTGGCTGCTGCTTGTGAGAATAAACTTTCCCCATAGTTGCAGGGGTCACGTTCCTTGCAGTTGAACGGTTCCGTGTACATGCCTTGTCAGTGCACGAAGCACTCGATCGTGAGCCCCTTGTTTGTCGCCTCTACAACATTGATGAGCATGTGCATGTGCATGTTTCCGCCAAAGTGGGCCCGAAGCTAGTCTCTGTACTACACGTTCTCCTCATTGTTTGTGTAGACCTGATGTCGGCCTTTAAAATTCATACACCATCGTTGCACTGGCGCAGTACTACGCCGACATGGCCGCTGTCAAACAGCTTCGTTCCCTTCGCAAGTTCTCTGTAGCTCAGCGCAGGCTTTCCGTCTCCCTGTAGCTCGTTGATCATGTGGTTGTATACATCTGAAATCAACAACAAAAGTATATTACTTCATAACGACAACATAACAGCCCTTACATGCATATCTTTCTCAAGCAGTTGTACCGCAACTCTGCGATAAAAAGCAAGAAATCACGATCTTACGATATTACATTATGAACGTACCCACAACGTAACGTATGCGCAACAAAAGGAGAGGGGGGGGGGAAACCCGCCAAAATATGTAGTAACTCGAGCATAGTGGGGCCGATCATCTGGGACGCACGAGGACAGAAATATCACTCTAAATCAAGCAAATGCACTCACCTGACCGTTGAAGCTTCGGCCAAAGCCTCGTGTCATCCTTCCATCCGGAATTAATTGCAAAAAATTTAAAATCGGAGAAAGCGTCTCTGAGTTGTTACCGCCGTGCTACGTGCGCCGTGCCAACAGGCAGCCGAAAGAGAAGGCAAGCAGTGGCGGGCAAGGTCACGTGCGCTAAGATGGCGGCGCCCAGATAACTCTGCTGTAAACGGTCTATAGGGAGGCAGGGAACAAGTGGCCATTCGTGGAACCGAGCCCTCCCCGTCCGATTTGTTCCGGTTTCAGTCTGTCTACCAAAGTCATGATGACGTTTCTCGGGTAGAGGTCCTAGGAATTCCTGTACATCTGCATCGAGTCAAGGCATGCCCAACAACAGTCCTGATCGACATTCGTTCCTGTCAAATACTGTTTTTTTAAGTCATGTGATCGTCTCTTATGTGATTACCTGCTCAGAACAGCTGCAAAACCAATAAGTTAATTTCCTGTGTTGCTTGAAGAATGTTACGTAAACACTTTGCACAGACAGCGCCAGCACGCGAATGTTCTCATTTGTTCATCCTATATTGCACGCTCAGACAAGTTATTTGTTATTGCTCCCAGCACTATCGAAAAATTACTACTAAATTGATAGAACAAGATTTCATAAACGTACCACACATCCGTATATCTCTAGAATGCATCCTGGTGATGTTCCTGCGGCGTTCAATCAGTGCCTGACATCGTGGTGTCTTGGATGTCCCACGAAAGTCCCCAAGATAGGCAAACTGCTTTATACATGGGAATTCAAACATCCAGAGCGCGATATCCTGTGGACGTACCTGGGGCATCTGTTGTTTACTAGGTAAAATCACAACGCAAATGTCGTTCTGGGATATCCCGTACGATATCCGGATATTCAGTACGTTTGCGACCATATAGGGATGTCCCAGGGATAATAATGGTACCAAGCGCTCTATTTATATATTTATCCAACTGTTTTGTACTCATATGAATATGTATAAAATAGGCCATCAAGTAGAGTGCATAAAAGTGTAGTAAAACGACGTAGTAAAGATTAGCATCTTTGTTGTTTTGTCGCTGATGATTTGGTGTTTCATAGCGCAAACGCAACTCTGGCCATGGTGCTGTTTTCTTGTCTTCTCTTTTTTTTTTTTTTTTTGGTGTGTGTGCTTTCATCATTTTTACCCAGGCAGCACACTAACTTGGTCACTTATTGTCGGGACACTGGAAGTGCCGGTCTTATAAAGAACCATGTATACCATTATTCTTCCTATAATTGTTGCAGCATAGGAATATTGATCCATTGACAACAACCGGTCAATATTGACTGGTCACTGGAAATATGGTCGCCATCCTTGAGCAAGTCGACAAAAGAAAGGGACACAGAGAACGACGACGCAAATGTAGCAAACAGGCGATATTGGCTGAAGATGGACAATGTGGTCTGCATATAGCCGAGGACCAAAATACTGTATCGAAGCGGCCCGAATACAGCCGGCGACCAAACAATATTCACTGAAAGTGGGCAATGTGGTCTACATATAGCCGTCAGCAAAGCAATATTGCCTGAAAACTGGCAATATAGTTTGCATATAGCCGTCTGCCAAACAATATTCCATGAAAGTGGGAAATAAAGTCTACATATACCCCGCGACCAAACAATATTGGATAAAAATGGGCAATATTGGTGTACATGTAGCCGTCGGCAAAACAATATTGGATGAAAACGGGCAATAGACATATAGACGCCGGTCAAGCAATATTCCATGAAAATCGGTCGATGTGGGCAATATTGGATAGATGCGATGCCACTATTGGCCCAATTGCGCAACTGTAAACTGGTCCAAGGGGGGTCGGGTATCGGTATGCCTGTTTTCGGTTCAGGTATGGCCACTGTATTTCCCATACTGTACCAATTAGGGCAGTACCGGCATCCCATCTATCCGTATTTGTCCAGCGTGGGACACGTTCACCTCGTTGTACAGCAGGAAGCCAATACTATACTTCCACACTGGCCAAATGTTGGCAAAATTGGCCTAATTTTACAAATGAAACCCTGCCCTAGACGGGCCAAATATTGGCATCCCCTTATTCAGACCCCATATTGCCACTGCAGTTCCTACCATGATATGGAAAACATTTCTTGGTACCTTGATACGTAATAGGTTGTCACAAACAGGTAGGGTGGAAAAAATCTGGGTATTTTAAAAAAGATTCTCTCCAGCGGGCTTTTTTGGATAAAACCCATATATTTTTTGAGAATATATACAAGGCTAGAAATGTGACAGAGTAAAAAAAAATGTGCTTTGCTGTTCTTGATTTCAGGTGACCTCTCATAGTTTCTGCTTACGAAACTGCCTGTCCCAGCAACATTGTATCAGTTTCTATTGTTTTCCGAAAAGTGGAGTTCCGTGCACGCGCGGTTGAATAGTGTGGATCCTACACGCCTGGATTAGCTGTCGTGTTTCGGCGCACTTTAGTTACAGTGCCTCCAGGAGCGGAAGAAAGTCTCTCCCTGGATGGGCAGAAGTATAAGAAAGCGGAAAAAGTTAAATCTGAAAAGTTATAATTTAAAAAAGTTAAGTTAAAAAGTTATAAAGTTAATAAAGTTAAAAGGAAATGTTGCGCGTACCTGGGCTTTTGCAAACAGCCAACACTACAAGAAAATAAACCAAGAGTTTTCCGTGTGACGTTGAATTCATTTCAAAAACACGGCTCTGGTCAGGTACAGAGCCATATATTAAAAGGGAGTCTGGCCATTGGGAGGAGTCACAAAAAGAGGCTCGACCTGTCAATCACAGTTTCGCTCCTCTGATTGGTTTGCTTTTTACCAAGGGGGTCGCCATGACACCATACTGTCACCCAAAATGGCGACGAAAACAAACACAGTGAAGCGAGGAGGCAAAAAATTTTCACAGACTAACCTGATTTTACGCTGCAAATGTACATCCTAATATTAGTTTCTCGGAAATTAGTTTCAACTTATGCTCATCCATCAATATCTAACTGAAAATAATACGTTTTGTCGCCGGTGTTAGGCCTAGTGAACACGGTGATCACAACAAAACAAAAACAAAAAGAAATTATAACAAAAACAGCGCTGTGCTGTACAATCTTATATTTAATTGCTGGATTTCATGGATATAAACATTCTTGCCTCTTATATTCCAACTATTCGTGTAGATTTGTTTAAAAATCATACCGACAGCAGAATGTGTCCCAGCAGGTGGTTCTGCCGGCAGCGGTACGACGGAAGCAGACGACAATTCCCAGCGTGCCTTACGCTCCCTAGGTGGCGCTCATCAGATTTGCACCAACAATTCACTACTTTTGCAGATTATACTTCAGCAATTTCAGCACTTACTATCATGGTTAACTATAGCATTTCCTCGTAGTAATCCGCCAAAACTAGCCAAAAATTCAAAGCAGTTCTTTGGAGCTTCAGCTTTCTGGAGCCCTACGTGGCGCTCCGCTCTCATCTTCCTCTTTGGCTCCGCCGAAGCTGGTCACGTTTTTCCTTTCTCTTACGGAATTGTGCAAGTTTTGAACTTCCACTCGAGGAGAATATTTTCAGGTAATAATATATTGTTCCCTCTGTAATGGGCACAGTACGCGGAATATTCGCTACCTCTAACTTGCCCTTAATTTTGATCAGTTTCTGAAATTAGCTATTCTCGGTTTCCGTTGGGAGGACTGTTGAGCGTAAGCCTCGTGTCACCCCTTTCATCTTCACCGCAGAGGCCTCACTCCGGTCTGTTCATATTTACACCAAGACGTTTCACTATTCCTTGCTGTTCCTAGGAGCTTGGCTCTCCCTTAAGCGAACACACAAGAGGCGATCGTAGCGCTGGCGCATATTGCGATCTGCTCACACCACATGTCAAACAAGAACCTTGCTGTTCGTGGGAGCCTGGCTCCAGGCAAGAGGCGGTTGTAGCGCTGGCGCATATTGCGGTCCGCTCACACCGGATATCGATCAAGAACCTTGCTGCTCGGGGGAGCCTGGCTCTCCCTTAGGCAGAAACGCAAGAGACAGGCGCATATTGCGGCCTGCTCATATCAGATATCAAAGGACAACCTTACTGTTGATCAGGGTCAGGGTCTTCCTGAGAGGCAGGTAGGTAAGAATTGATCCTGACACAGAAGTGTCACTTGCAATCAAGAATCTACTTGCATTCTTTTTGTGTGCCCTTAAAGGCTTGCACATACTCTGGCAGCCCTTCAGGGAAGCTGGAACACTACTAAGTACCTGTCACTGTACATAGATGTAGTTGCCCGAAGCTCCAGAGCTCTGCCCACATGGCGGCGACATAACAGCCTTTTCGGGGAAGGGACTGCTGTATAGGGGACCCTTTTCCAAGGCATATCCACTAAATATTATCTTTTGGTCTCGCAGCATGTCGGAAACAACCCCGTCCCGCCTCAATGTTCTTGAGGGATCCGTGACGTCGCTGCGATCGGATGTGGCCAACATTTCAGCAAGCCTGAACAATTTTTCGGCCCTACTGCAGGAGCTACTGGCAGACAGGGCGCAGTCTCTCTTGCATACGCCTCCACGTGCCAGTGGTAGCCTGCCTTCACAGGTGCCACAGGGGGTTGACCAGACCGTAGCGCTGGAAGAAACGGTTGAGGATGACATGATCCACACGTTAGACCTGGGTAAGACTCAGGAGGGCCTCCAAGCCCCCAACAACAACAGTAGTCTACACTCGAGGGATTCAGCTGATGAGCCTGGAGAAGCTTTTCTGGAGGATTTGCCCATTCCGAAATCCTCCTCGTGCCCCCCATCTGTAGCCAAGTTCATTGAGGAACACTGGAAGGTGGAGGGCCGTGCTGATCGCTGCAAGGGAGGCTTTTCCCGAACTGGGCATTCCTACCTTGCAACCTCCAATATTGGACAAAGAAATCAAAGAGTTTGGGACGAGACGCAACTTTGCTATCAATGTTTCGAGGGACCGCAACCTCCGGTCCCTCCATGCTGCCATCCTAGCGGCGCTTCGACCGTTAGGGGCCCTACTGGCGGACACCATTAAGGCACCTCCATCGAAGCCAACCGTGGCCAAGCATGTCGGGGCAGCTGTCAATCTTCTGGCACATGCCAGTGCATTGGCCCTCTCCGAGCGACGAGAGTCGGCCTTGGAGAATTTCCCTCCATCACTGAAATCCCTCGTCGACAATCTACCAGAGCCGGCGGGGGATGACATTGGAAAGCTGTTTGGTCGTGCCTACCTGACACTCCTACAGGAGAATGCGCAGGTTTTGCGATCGCTGGATACAGCGGTAGAGAGTGCCAAGCGTCCGGCCACAGTAACCCAGAGCACAGCCAGTGCTAAGAGGCCACGGTACTCCCAGACAGACATGGGCGGCTCCTCCCAGCAGCCCTTTCCACCCAGCCTCCCCCTGGCCAGTGGATCTCGGGGGCGGGGTAATTTCTACAGGCGCAGAGGTAGGTCCCATGCCACACAATCCAACAGCACACAAACAGGCAGGACAAATATCTCAGTGCATAGAGACCTGGCAATCACTAACAGACGATCCGTGGATCCTGCAATCTGTGCAAGGCTACTTCCTCGACTTAGTTGCAACCCCTTACCAACACAACCTACCACGCTGCCCAAACTTTTCAGCAGCTCAGAGGTCGCTTGTCAGTCTGGAAGTCGACTCCCTTCTCTCCAAAGGGGCCATTGTGCAAATCGATCCTTCCAAAGATCAGTTCGTTTCCTCCCTCTTCCTAGTTACCAAGAGGGACGGGGGGTTCCGTCCAGTCCTCAATCTGCAACCGCTCAACACGTTCCTGCGTTACGAACACTTCAAGATGGAGGGCTGGCATACAGTACGGTCTCTGATCTTCGACAGGGACTACCTGACTCGCATCGACCTCCAGGACGCATATCTCTCAGTTCCCATTCACCCAGATCACAGGCACCTCCTTTGCTTCGACTGGTTAGGCTAGCGTTTCCGCTGGGAGGTTCTGCGTTCGGTTTGGCATCCGCCCCTCGGGTTTTCACAAAACTACTCAAACCCGTTGTCACCTTTTTTCATTCCCAAGGCTTCCGTTTGGTGATTTATTTGGACGATATACTTCTCATGCACCAGGATGCTCTACAACTGTCCCTTCGGACTCTTCAGGTGACTCGGCTGTTGCAGGCCCTGGGCTTTCAGGTGAATTCACAGAAGTCTCAAACCCTCAAATGCCAAGCACTGACATTCCTGGGGTTCATTATCAACACACAGATCATGCGTATTCAGCTCCCATTGGAAAAGAAGGAGCAAATTTTGGCGCAGATCCGGTTTCTTCTCACAACACCTCGGATATCGCCACGGGAGCTGTCTCAAATAATTGGCAAACTCAATGCGACCGTGCTAGCAGTTTTTCCAGCTCCCCTTCACTACAGAGCTCTGCAACGGTTACGCAGAGTAGCCCTGCGCAGAGGCTCCTACGATGTGGTAGTTTCTTGGACTCCCGCAGCCATGGAGGAACTACGGTGGTGGGAGAAAAACCTACTGCACTGGAACGGTCGACCCCTCCACGACGACAAGATTGCTTTGGTGATCCAGTCAGACAGCTCCCTTCTTCGTTGGGGAGCAGTATGCAGGGGTGTTTATATAGGACAGCCTTGGCTGCCTCAGGATCGTGCTCTTCACATAAACGAACTGAAAGCTGCCATC
Source organism: Ornithodoros turicata (assembly GCF_037126465.1). Taxonomy (NCBI): domain Eukaryota; kingdom Metazoa; phylum Arthropoda; class Arachnida; order Ixodida; family Argasidae; genus Ornithodoros; species Ornithodoros turicata. The sequence continues at coordinate 37,657,440 of NC_088205.1, read as the reverse complement.
CTTGCTCTGCAAACATTTGCAAGAGGGTTGAAGCAGGGCTGTGTGTTGATCCAGATGGACAACACAGGGGCAATAACGGCAATCAACAAACTGGGCAGCGCTCGCTCATTGACCCTATTTTCCTTCGCACATCAAATGTGGTTCTGGTGCTTCCAAAAGGGGTTGACAGTCAGGGCAGAACATATCCCAGGGAGAATGAACATTCAAGCAGATTGGGCGTCGAGGGTAGACCTCGACAGCAGCAGCTGGAAACTCGATCCATGTCAGTTCAACAAAATAAGCTATTTGTGGGGACCTTTTCAGACAGACCTATTTGCGGACTTCACAAACTTCCAAATTCCACACTTCTACAGCTGGAAGCCAGACCCTTGCTCTCAGGGGATAGATGCATTCACCAAGGATTGGAACTCCGAGATCAATTACGCTTTTCCTCCGTTTTGTCTGGTAGGGAAATGCATTCAAAAAATCCAGCAGGCCACAACGACACTGGTCTTGATAGCACCGGTATGGCCTGCACAGACATGGTACCCATCCCTACTTCAAGCGCTCGTGGACCAACCCAGACTGATTCCCCACCACCCGCGGCTCCTTCTCAACAATGCGCATCTTGGTCACCCCTTAATTTTGAGCGGTGGACTTCGCCTAGCAGCATGGAAGGTCTCCAGCAACACCAAGCTCCGCAGTCGCTTTCGCCACACTCTGCCACACTCATCAGTGCAGCATGGCGTCAGTCAACAAGAGCGGCTTATAGTTCGTGCTGGCGCAGGTGGTCTAGCTGGTGTGTTGAACAACAAGTTGATCCACTTCATCCCACTTTGACAGGCTTCCTTAATTTTCTGGGTTGCCTCCACCTTCAAGGACTATCATATCGTACCATTGGTTGTTACCGATCGGCCATCTCCCAATCGGTTCCCCCTCTCCAGAATGTGAACTTTAGGGAACATCCACTCACTTCACGCCTCCTTAAAGGAATCTTCAATTCGACACCACCTAATCAGCGATCAGCTCCACTATGGGAGGTGAACAGAGTTGCAACATATCTGAGCTCATTGGGAGCCAATTCAACCCTATCTCTGACATCCCTATCCTACAAGCTTTGTATACTCTTGGCCCTTGTAACGGCAGGGCGCACAGCGGACCTCTCCCACTTGTCAATACACGCACTATCCAAGACTCCAGATGGATGGCATGTAAAGCTTTTGGGACACCGTAAAACCTCTCGACCAGGGCACTGCCCTATTTCTCTCTTTGTTCCTAGTTTTCCGCATGGGGATGACCTTTGTCCCTTGAAGTGCCTTGAGGAATACCTTACTCGTACAGCTCCACTACGCCAGGGCATTGACCAGTTATTCCTAAACACATGCAGACCACATACTGGTGCTTCAAGGGACACAATTAGCCACTGGATAAAACGTACACTAGCTTCCGCAGGTATTGATGTCAGTAGGTTTACAGCACACTCTACCAGGGCGGCAGCTACCACTGCTGCCGCAGCAAGAGGAGTGCCATTGACTGACATTCTTAAGGTGGCGGGCTGGTCATCAGAGTCTACCTTTAACCGCTCCTACTACCGTCCAGCATCTGCAGTGTCCTTTGGTAGACGCATCCTAAGCTAGGCTTTGAACATGCTATAGTTAACCATGATAGTAAGTGCTGAAATTGCTGAAGTATAATTACCAGTTTTGACGAACGGTACTTACCTGAAGTTAAAGCGGGAATTATACGAAGTATATGGAAGCACTTACTATCATGGTACTCCCACCCTTACCCTCCTTTTAAACCTGAGCCCATCTTTACTCTTTACAGTGGTCTCTCGAATGCCAGGTCGCAGAGGATTCCCCCAGTAGATGACCAAACACCCTGTAGGGGGCCACTCATCTCACTCTCTATGAGAACACCTTGACCTAAAATAAAAATAAAATAAAGGAGAATAATAAAACGTGTACAACGTTTCTTTCTTGGCTACACGAGGTGAGACCGTCTGGCTCCGTCCGTCTCAGCCTTTAGTGCTTGCCCACTTCACCTAGTCTCCTGGCCCAAGTGTAATAGACACTAATGACACCACCGACAACTTACTAAACATATTACTAAACCATATTAACCTGACGTTGGCAACATCTCCCTGAGCTTGGGGGAAGGGCAAACCAGAAGATGCGCAGCACAAGCCATGGCGCGCCAGCTTGCATTTACCATTTAAATCTATGTCCACTATACTAACTCTCTAGATGTGAATCTCTGACAGCACCTTCTCGCACTTGCCGTTTTGTCTGGGCTCTCGCTCCACCACGGCTCGGTTTTTCGAATGACCCTGTGGTGTCAGGTCGAGCAGGGAAGTCGAGGTTTTTGTGCGCCCACTGACGTAGGACATACGTACATACGCCAGCGTAAGCCGCGAAAGTTCACGTGACCGCCGCCGTCGCCAAGTCGGAACATGAGAGCGGAGCGCCACGTAGGGACCGCTCCAGAAAGCTGAAGCTCCAAAGAACTGCTTTGAATTTTTGGCTAGTTTTGGCGGATTACTACGAGGAAATGCTATAGTTAACCATGATAGTAAGTGCTTCCATATACTTCGTGTAATTCCCGCTTTAACTTCAGGTAAGTACCGTTCGTCAAAACTGGTAATTGCGAGAGATATCCATTTCAATCCCATCCAATCCACTTGCCACCCAAAATGGCGCTGCCCATGTTGGATAAGGGGGGCAAATAGTGAGCATAGGCTGATTGATAGCGCCCCATATTTCAAGACTTTGTGGGAGCTAGCTAGAAGACAGCCACACAGGAGGAAGCCCAGAGGTCAACTGTTTATTCGGGCGCGTAGCGCGTGCCCGCTGTTGCGGTAGACATCGTCGTCGTCGACGGTAGGAGGTCGCCACAGATACTCCCCCGCCCAGACACAGCGGCAGCTGTGGTAATCCGAGCTATGGGCGAGAAAGGTGGTGATGACGCGTCATGGGATGAGACGCAGCATGGGACGCTGATGGGTGATGCGATGATGGGAGGCAGGTGCGAGGCTGAAGGGGTCGCTTTGAGTCGCTTGAATCGCTTTGAGTCGCGTGAGTCGCTTGAGTTGCTTTGAGTCGCTTTGTAAGAGCTTGGCGATGTGCGCCAGAAGGTTTGCGAGGCCGTGAAGAGAGATTGAAAGCACGGGCATGGTCAAGGTTGAAAGCCGTGTTGGCTGCGCGTGTGTGGCGTTGTTCGCCGCGCTGATGAGCTGCCGAGACGTCGGCTGCAGGGAGGGTGACGTCGGCTGCCGTGACGAGCGCGACCGCTCGGCGAGCACGAGGCTCTGGTGTCACGGCTGGCAGGTGATGGTAATGCGGTGGTAATGAGGTGGCGTTCGTGCGCACCTTCCAAGCTGACCTGATGACGTGGTGCTGACGGCGATGGCTGCCGAAGGTGGAATTGGCGCATGGTGGTGGTGTGCCGTGCGGTGCCCCAAGAACACACATGGTCCTCAGGATGTCCCCACAGTGTCATCGTGTCCTCGTCCTTCGAGGTGTATGCCCATAACGTCCTGAGGATAACACTCGCGGACTGTCCGTGAAGAGTCATTCAGGTACGTCCTGTGCCCGTCCCTGCGGGTAGCTAGGGGGACGAGAAATAGTATTTTGTTTAGTTTACGTGCTCAGACCCCCTAAACACATTTGTTTTGTTTTGGGGCCGATCCTGGGACCTGACTGAGATTTTTCTTAAATAAAGGATGGCCCAGCGTAAAATTCCCTGCCGCCAAAAAGAATGACTGTCTATGATACATGAACGATTTCTCGTGGGAAGAACAGAAACGCGCAATGCTGTCGCACTACTTTTGACTTTCAAAGTTCCTACCTGAATGTCTCAAACCAACGTGAGTAAGAAACATAGACTTTGGAATGAGGCAAACCTAATACTTCAATCGATTCCTCGCTTTGAGTATTTTTTCTTTGCGTAATCGAAAGAAGCATTGAGAGCTCACCCTTCGTTTTGCGTAGCACGCTAGCAGGACTCCCGTATTTACGGAGGGACGCGTTATATTAATAAATGGTATCTGTTTCGACTTCGGAAGAGAATTCTAGTACCTTTCGGAGTGGGTTTCTGAGTGGGCAAGCTTAAGGCTTGTCCCACCCTTATGAGGATTTCTCAGACTTAGTGTCCTTCAGAAGATTCTGTTTCGAACAGGAACAACAAAAACGCTCCCATAACTTTGGTGTCATTGCAATTTGGTGCAACTTGTGTAAGCACTTGGCGGATGTGCGTGCCAGAAAACACAAAATACATAAAACAAATCAAAGCAGAGAATTGACGGAAAGCATTGTCCTTCATGTGTACTTAAAGCAGGGATCGGAACCGAAACTGAACCCGAACCGAAAACCGGAAAAAAACGTTATTTTCTGACGAACCCGAACCGAACCCGAACGATTTTTTTGCTTGTCCTGAGCCGAACCGGAACTGAACCGAAAAAAATTGATACGGTTACCGGTTCGGGAATCGGTTCAGAGGTGAATTAATTGTACTACTGACCGACCTTTTTTTTTTTTTGCTCACCTGAACGGTTATCTCACACCTTTCTCTTACAATCGTGTACGGTGAGCGTAAGCTTGCTTGCACGTAGCAAAATTACTGCCCGTGGACCGGTTAAACCGAGGCCGAAAAAAGTAACTGTTCCAATCCCTGTAAATGCCCCGACCGCTGACAGATCTTTTTTTTTTTTTGTCTGTGTATGTGCAGGGGTGGGGGTTTCTCCCTGAGCCGAACCCGAACCGAACCGATATACCTGAACCGGTTCAAGCTGATAATTTCGGTTCAGCGGAGCTAAACCCGAACCGAACCAATATGCCTGAACCCGAACCCGAACCAGACCGAGAAAAATACCGGTTCCGATCCCTGAAAAGTAGCACAGAAGTCATTTTTAACACCCAGTTTTCTTCTTATAAAACTGTTAAGTTTGCCAGTAAGATGCACCATGCGAAGTAATGTACACCACAGAGTCATAATTATCGCAGAAACTGAATTTAAAATATGCCGCAAAAAGCGACCGTGCGCAACGGTGGTGAAGAGCAGTACGAGCCTGTGATCTGCCTGGAACGGCGGCAAAGGAACAATGCGCTGACCCTCACTGATCGGCAAACCAGAACGAGTCTCCTTATGCCGTCATCGGTGACGTGCCATCATACCTCCTCATCCTCGTTATAGCTGGAGTGGCGAGTTAAGGGTGAAGGCGCGGAGCTATGTTTATGTGAGTTTTTTTTCTGGGAAACAAATTGCACACATCAAAACCTTTCGCGCTATTCGGTATAATGGCACACACACTTTCATCACATGCCTTAATCTGAAATTTTTTTGGATGGCCCTCTGTACTCCTTTAAACTGTCCTAAATTGGTCCCTGAGGATGGGCGAGGGACAGCCTCGGGGACGTCATCTCATATGCCAAAGTGGCAGTATTATGACATTTTGAGGATCAGATTTTGACATCCTAGGGATGCCATACCTGTCCCCATCTGACAACCTTAGGATAGTCCTGGGATGACAGTGTGTTCTTGGGGGAGTGACCTCTGTTGCCGGGTGGAAAAGGCGGCTTCCACCTGGGAATGACGTTGAGTGGGCCTGGGAAGCTTGGTGCAGAAGATGGAGAATTTAGGGTGGTAAGAAGGCCGAATAGCCCGAGGTGTTCGAATGGTCGGGGCACCAACTGCTAGCAGACAGCCACACAGGAGGAAGCCCAGAGGTCAACTGTTTATTCGGGCGCGTAGCGCGTGCCCGCTGTTGCGGTAGACATCGTCGTCGTCGACGGTAGGAGGTCGCCACAACTTCATTGGTCGGAAAGCTGAAAAAGTGGGTGGAGCTTCAGGTATAGGCATGACCCATTAATGGCCAGACTCCCTATATATATCTCTCTCTGGTCAGGTACCTGCTCCTCTGAAATAAGGTTGCTGTAATGCACTCTTTCAGATGTACTTGTGTGTCCAGTGGAAGCAGAAAAGATATTTTGATAAGTAAACACGCTTATCGTGTATCAAGGAACGATCTCTCCGTGAATTTTTCGCCTACAGTTTTTGTTAGTGCAAAGGAAGCTTTTATTTTAGAATGCGGGGAAGCCGCCGTGAAGGGGGCTCCGCGTTGACTGGACGGCTTGAATGTCTCCGTAAAGGCCAGTTCCCACATATAGCACTTTGCTACATAGCACTAGAAAATAGCGCTATATTTTCCTCCTCGCATTGCTACGAACCGCTATAAAACCGCTCTTGTCGAAGTAGAGCCCCGGTCAACTTTTCTAGCGCTATATTGAGCGGTGAGTCTGCGTTAACCAATCATGAGATTCTTTCAGCCATGACGTTGCGGAAGCTGGGGTTTGTTTTGCTTCCGATCACTCGAAGCAGCAAGGCGGAAAGACGACGACGACGACGCGAAAATGGCCACGAGTTTCATCTGCCAATGCATGGGTGTTGGTTATATGTCTGGTATCGCGATCACAGCATCGAAAGTGTCATCCCTCTTGAAGTTGCGGATACCCGACGCCGACAGTAAGCAATCACGGTAGCACCGGTGCATCACGTCGCAAAAAGATATCCCGTGACCCCAGCAGGATAGCGCTACGTGCTCGGTTGTATGTGAGAACGGCAAACGGAAAAACAGCGCTAGGTTTCGAGCGCTATTTTCTAGACCTATAGAGGGAAGCGCTATATGTGGGAACTCGCCTTAAGCGTGGTGCTCTCGCAGTCAAGAAGCTATTCTCTTTTTTCTTTTTTTATTTGCGATAAAACACGACACCCAAAGACGCACAAAGGTTGTTATCCGACATCGTACAGAATGGTACGCGTATTTACATCACCGCCAACGCACGACCACGAGATGTACATTGATAATGGTTTGCATTGATCAGTATTAGTTCCGGGGAACACCTCGCAGTGTAGGGTAATGATGTCATTGGGCTGGTTAATCCGCATTTGCATTCTAGCTGTTGCACGAGAGCTTTGTCGCGTATGCAATCCCAAAATTCGCGGTCACCCCCCGCCGGCGCACTCCGTCACTATACTCAGCCGCCATGCGGGAAGCTGCCTTACAGGATGTTAATTCAATGGGAGACAGCGTTTATGCCAATTAACAGCAAAACAGAATAAATTTTTTAAGATGTCATCGTCTAATAGAGGAGAACACCATGTAAAGAACCCCTGGAGACATGAAAGGCACCAGCAGAATATAAGCCGAGTGCACCCTGGCCAATTGAATTTTAATGCATTGCGCCTATGGGGATTCCGTCGATTTTTGCACATCGCCCATGTTTAGACTACGATTTTTCGACAAAGGCAGTCAATTTCTGGAAATGTCGTCGCCTATTTTCGTTCAGTACGTCCTCCAGGCCACATACCAACCACGGCACGATGTGTGAGTGTTAATCCTGATGCACCCAGGGCCTTCAAAGTTGCGACTCAGACAGGGTTCCCCTCTTAGGCGCTCGACGGACTAAGTCCCTATGCACCATCGTTATATTATCGTAATACGCATGCACTGAGACAGGACGGCCGGTCTGAAGGAGTTCGAAACGAGAACGGTCATTTTTTCCAGAACTCGAAGTGGCTGACAGAACAGACAACTTTATTTTGAGTCAGTAATATACAAATGATACCGTTTTGTATTTTATATCGCTTTTATATTAAACTATACAACTTGATAACACTGTCCATTTCGAGTGCCGTTTTGGAAGTAATTTTGTCAAACACGACCTTTCAGGGTGCAACAGGAGAACAAGGTACGGGGTTCAAACCCCGTAATCTTACTTTCACATATACATACACATATACATTACATTACATAATCAGCTTAGGATATCTTTATTATCATCGTTATATCAAATTATATTAAGCTCCGAACTTGATGAAATTCGCCATTTTGCCGTTTTGGAAGCGATTTTGTCAAACGCGACCTCTCAGGGTGCAACAGGGGAACAACGTACGGGGTTTAAACACCGTGATCATACTTTCACGTATACATATTACAAAATTAGTTTAGGACATCTTTAGTATCATTTTGATATCGAATGATATTAAGCCCCGAAGTTGACGAAATTAGCAATTTGGCCATTTCGAGTGCCGGTTTGGAAGCCATTTTGTGAAACCCGACCTCTCAGGGTGCAACAGGAGAACAAGATACGCGGTTAAAACCCCGTGATCTTACTTTCACATATACATACTATAAAATCAGCTTAGGACATCTTTAATATTATTTTTATATCCAATGATATTAAGCCCCGAAGTTGACGAAATTCGCCACTTGGCCATTTCGAGTGCCGTTTTGGAAGCGATTTTCTCAAACGCGACCTCTCAGGGTGCAACAGGGGAACAAGATACGGGGTTCAAACCCCGTGATCTTACTTTCACATATACATATTACGAAATTAGCTTAGGACATCTTTAATATTATTTTTATGTCAAATGATATTAAGTCACAAAGTTGACGAAATTGGCCACTTGGCCATTTCCAGTGCCGTTTAGGAAGCGATTTTGTCAAACGCGACCTCTCAGGGTGCAACAGGGGAACAAGATACGGGGTTCAAACCCCGTGATCTTACTGTCATATATACATATTACAAAATTAGCTTAGGACATCTCTAATATTATTTTTATATCAAATGATATGAAGCCCCGAAGTTGACGAAATTCGCCACTTGGCCATTTCGAGTGCCGTTTTGGAAGCGATTTTGTCAAACCCGACCTCTCAGGGTGCAACAGGGGAACAAGATACGGGGTTCAAACCCCGTGATCTTACTTTCACATATACATATTACGAAATTAGCTTAGGACATCTTTAATATTATTTTTATATCAAATGATATTAAGCCCCGAAGTTGACGAAATTCGCCACTTGGCCATTTCGAGTGCCGTTTTGGAAGCGATTTTGTCAAACGCGACCTTTCAGGGTGCAACAGTGGAATAACCTACGGGGTTTAAACACCGTGATCTTACTTTCACATATACATATTACAAAATTAGTTTAGGACATCTTTAATATTATTGTTATATCAAAATATATTAAGCCCCGAAGTTGATGAAATAGGCCATTTGGCCATTTCAAGTGCCATTTTGGAAGCGATTTTTAAAACGCGCCCTCTCAGGGTGCAACAGGGGAACAATATACGGGGTTCAAACCCCGTGATCTTACTTTCTCATATACATACTACAAAATCAGCTTAGGACGCTTTTTGCTTAGGGAGTGTCGTTTCGGAAGCAGTTTCTTCAAACGCGACTTCTCCATGTACGGCCTGGCACCAGGATTAAAGGGGCCTCGCACGTTTTAAAGGGCTCTATCTGGTGCCGAACGTTGCGGTAGCCTCTGTTACAATCCCAGTACAAGCCGTTCATAGTACCTTTTTGGCACCACGATACATATCATTTGAGTCATTGTAAAGGGCCCTGCTGCCGCCTTTTCCAAATTTTGCGGTGGTTTCCGATGCAATCACAGGAGAGGGGCATAACATAAGCCGTCGTGTCTTTATAGGTGCGTAAAATGTCTGCCACCATGATTAAAGTGGCTTTTGTCCGTTTTAAAGGGCTCTGCTGTAGCCTTTTATGGAGTTTCCGGCCGCATCCGTTATAATTCCAGTAGAATGGCAATAGCATAAGCCGTTGCGTGCACTTATATGACTTTGGAACTATGATACAAGGGGTATCGACCGTTTTAAAGGGCTCTGCTGCCGCATTTTCGGTATTTTGCGGTAGTCTCTGTTACAATCCCAGTAGAACGGCATTGCACAAGCCATTGATGACATGTCATCGGCAGCATGATACAAGGGGTCTCGCCCGTTCTGAAGGGCTATGCTGCATCCTTTTCCCGATATTTGCGGTCGCCTGTGTTATGATATCGGTAGAATGACATAGTATAAGTTGTTGATAATATGTCTTTAACAGCATGACACAAGGGGTTTTGCTCGTTTAAGAGGGCTCTGCTGCCACGTTTTCCGAATTTGGCGATCGCCTGTGTTATAACTCCAGCAGAATAGGATTGCACAAGCCACTGATCACTTTCTTTCTTTAGCTCCATGATACAGGGAGTCTCGCCTGTTTTAAAAGGCCTTGCTGCCGCCGTATCCAAATTATGCGGTCTCCTCTTGCGCAATCCCGGTAGAAAGGCATAGCATAAGCCGTCATTAATATGCCTTTGGTACCATGATACAAGGGGTTTCGTACGTTCTAAAGGACTCTGTTGCTGCCTTTTCCGCATTTGGTGGTCGCTTCTGTTGCGATCCCCGTAGAAGAGCATCATAAGCCGTTGATAATATCTGTTTGGAACCATGATTAAAGATGTTTTGCCCGTTCTAAAGGGCTCTGCTGCGGTCTTTTACGGATTTTGCGGTCGTCTCCGTTACAATCCCAGTGGGAAGGGCAATAGCATAAGCCGTCTCGAATATGCCTTTGGCACCATGATACAAAGGGTTTTGCCCGTTTTAGAGGGCTGTGCCGGCGCCTTTTCCAAATTTTGGGGTCACCACTGTTAAAATCCCAGTACAAGGGCCTAGTATAAGTCGTTGATAATGGCTTCGCTGTGCAGAATACACCAGTGACTCTTTGTGGTGTATTCCTTGGTTGCCCCTGCCATCATCGGGGTTGCAGAAAGGTTACTTTTTACTTTTCTCAAAGAAGTTGGCAAGTGATGCAATGTTTCAGAAGGGCACTGTGGGTCATTTCTTGCAGGTCGAGGTGTAAGCGAATCATGGACTTGTTTATGCGTGCTGCACTTCGAGAAAAATTGGTTGATTACCATGAACAGTGAAATTCAAACGGCTTCGTAAAGGATATGCTCTCAAGCGGTGAATCACCCCAGGCCATAGTCATGATTTATTTGTTGTTGTAACGGATATGTATTTTCATCTATGATGTCTTTTCCTCAGACTTTAGCACCAGTGCTCGTAGGTGTCTGTTGCCGTGTAAATGTTCGGACTGCCGGCGATTTGCTGTGCAAGTTCACTTTTGTGCCCTGTATCTTGGCAAGTTTTTTTCCTTGACATATCGTCGCGGCTCTCACGCTGAATTGAAACGGAAGGTATCAGCCTTTGGTCCGTTGCGCAACTCGTATCAGCAGCGAAGAGGAACGACGATTTCTTCTTTGTCATTGTTGCTGCGGCTGGCACTATCATCAATGCGCATAGAAGCCAAGATGCGGTACCTGGCGTGATAAGATGTCTGCGTGATTTCGAGTGGAGAGAATCATATGGTGGTATATCTATATGGATACATATCTATGCGTATATGCATTGGTGGCCGAGGTGTATCGAGAAATCTCATGGATTACAGGGGAGTGGAAAGGACCGCAATTATAGCAAAGTACCTTAGCGTAAACAGCTGAGCGGTATAGTTATTAGGCATTCGCATATACAATTCGTCAATGAAAAACTTCACTTGACACACCAGCAGGGACAAATGAGCTTCTTTTCCAAATGAGACATTGAAAATTTGAAAGGCGTTGCAAGTTCTTCGTACATAGTTCTTCACGAACGATTTTCCCAACGTTCAGGAGCACTGAAATTGTCGGTTTACACACTGTATTGCTGATTTTGCTTGCATTTTCAACGTGAAAAAGAAAAAAGAAAATCAGGGAAAGAGAAATAATTAAAAATATTCACACAATGACCCTCGAACATAACTACTCCATCTATTTTTTTTTTTTTTTTTTTTTCAATGCGCTTCTGTGTGCTCAGTATACAGTTTTTCGCGCATGATATCCGGAGAGGCTGCTGCTATGCTGTAAGCCCATAAACTTAGTGTAATAATTAAGATGATGTCACTGTCTGCACTTGTCTCCACTATTACTTCTCAATTATCATATTACTTACAGTGTAGTTTATCAAAATGCACGTTCAGACCAGATCGCTCATCGCTATAACTACTAGTTGAGGTTCATGAGTCACAAGAACTGCTCGAATGTGAATGTCCTTCCTAACGTCGACAGGAGCAGCACTACATCGAGCAAGGGTAAAAACAATGCCTGAAAACCTGGTTTGATTCCGAATTCTTCATTATTGGTGCGCGCGCGCGCGTGTGTGTGTGTGGGGGGGGGGGCAGCCTCTATTTAGTGGTCAAGAGCCCTCGGGACACAGAATAGCTGACTGCAAGCCATGCACATGCGGCCCGCGTGTGTGAGAGCCCTGATTGCCCTGATCTAAGCATTACTTCATCTTAAACGAGAAATAAATAATGTACTCGAGGGCGCGTAGCACTTGTTTAGCGTTATCTCCAAATCTGGTATTTAGTTCTGCTCCAAAATATCTGGTCCAAAGAAGTCGCGTTTGATCAAATCATTGCCACTCGCATCGCCATAGCACTCGCAGACGCCAAACTGTCCGTATCTTCCATTTCATTTAGTAATAACTCTGGATATAAACGTGATATCGAAGATGTCATCACTTAATTACGTAATCTGTATATCCATGCTTAATAGCTATGAGTCCGCGGCCCATACCTGGTTCCCTTGCCAGAGCCTGCGAAGTAGCGTTTGGTCAAATCATTCATTTTCAAGCGACCAAAGAACAAACAGGAGACAAGATCAGACACAAGTCGCTCTGTTGTTGTTTCGTGTTTGTTCTTTGGTCGCTTGTGGATTTACACCAACCAGCCCAATCTATATACTTCAGACATTTTGCCAAATCGTTGCTCAAGTGGCACTCACTCTCACCAATTTGTCAGTTTCCTCTATTTTAGCTCGTAATAACTCTTGATACCAATTTGATACTGACGGTATCATCATCAAATTACGTAGTCTGTGTATCGTCTGCGGACCGTAGCTGCTGTCCTTGCTGCACTCTTAGAACTCGCATTTAGTGAATTTGTCGTCCAGAAGGCTATCACAGGCGCCAATCTGCCAATTTAATCCGGCACTCTCCCGATATTTGGAAAGTCTCATGCTCGTTCCCACAGTTATACATCCCGTCTTATTCTTTATCTTACGCGAATGCTCCCGGGCGTGTTATCGGTGTTGTTATCAGGTCGGGGTGCCAAAAGGGAATTGTTCGCCTCAGATATGTCCTCCTCTCCCTGCCCAGATCTGTTCCTCCTCACGTACTCACGCACCACCCTGTAAACTTAGCTTCCTTGCGTAGTCCTCTGCTATCAGGTCAAGCCGGGTTTCAGAGGGGGTGTCCCTGAATGCTGCTCTTGCACAACGCTTTGGGAAACAGGAGCCTTTTGTCTTAATTGTGATGCATCCGCTGGGATAGAGAGTTACATACTTCGCATGCCACCATACACGAATTTAATACCAAGGTACCAGAACGCACTTCTGTTTTGCACACGCGCGGTACAGGATTCAGTGCATGCACTTCCTGTTTCTCGAAGACGATTTTCATCTTGGTGTACAGGGGGGGGGGGGGGGGATCCCATATCTACTGGAATAAGGGCTTTTTAGCTTTTCTGGCAGGTATACAGGGTGTCCCAGAAAACGTGTCATTGAATTATAATAAAAAAACTACGCCACCTACAATCATGCGGTCAACAGCATTTGTTCTTATTAGGTTTTTGCCACCTCCTAATGTGAATGTCATGTACTCCAAGTTTAATTATGTAAATATTTGCGAACTGAACTCGGAAATTTGCCAAGTAAAGGTCACTTTTTTACCCCACCAATATGAAGAGCGTGCCGAATTCACTCAAATTCACGATAATTCACAGTGATATTCACGAGCTATCCCATCGGGAAAAATAGCCGAATATCATGCTTTTCGCAGCACCGGACCATAACGCGCGATGTCTTTCTGAGCGCAATCGCTCTCAGTGCGACGAAAGGAGGTTCCGAAGCCAGCCCACAGAGTGATAGTAGAAAAAGTAACAGTTCCTAAAATTGGGAGAGGGCAAGCATTATCCCAGCGAAAGTCGGACGTGATAAGCCGTGCCTGTTTTATCTCTTTCTGCGATGTCGGGAGGGCTGGGTTTCCAACCTCCTTTCGTCGGACTAACAAAGATTGCGCTGAAAAATTCATCGTGCGCTATTCTGTGCGACATCCGTAGAGCATGATGTTCGGCTATTTTTTCCGATGGGATACCTCCTGAATATCCCTGTCAATTATCATTAATTTGACTAAATTAGGCACGCTCTTCACATTGGTGGGGTAAAAAAGTGACCTTTACTATGCAAATTTCCGACTTAAGCTCGCAAAAATTTACATAATTAAACTTACGTTACACGACATTCACATGAGGCGGTGGCAAAAACCGAGTAAGAACAAATACCGTTGACCGCATGACTCTAGGTGGTGTAGTTTTTTTATTATAATTCAATGACACGTTTTCTGGGACACCCTGTATATTGGTGGTGTTGCAGTATTGTTCTTTTTTTTTTTTTTTTTTGTGGTGGTAAAATATCCGGTGCAACGCTTTGAGCAGCATGCTTGTACAGAAGTAACTTGAAACTGAACACCAAAGCGATAGTGTATGATGTAGAAGTAATGTGTTGTTCAAGATTTCAGTGTTCGTCAACATAAATTAGAGACTAGATCCCGACTTTATTTTGCAGTTCCCAAAAGCGAGCGATTGGCATGCATGACAAGATATAAGAAACTAAGTGCCAGAACCTTCGGAACCGCACCGTGTCCCATCATCAGAGCGTCCCGCCCCTCCTTGCACTCACACACACAAAGGTCCCTTAACTGCTTGACACGTACGGAGATAAAAATTTCTCAGTCCCAGCTTATGCAACGATCCACATACCGCGCGATTCCGGAAAGATCGCATCCGGCGACTTTCGATTACACAGCTTCTAACTTTCTTTCTTCCCTCCTGACTTTCTTTCCTCCATACCACTCAAATGTGGCTTTTCGGAACAACGTTTGCTTCCTTTGGGGTATGTTAGCGTGCTAGCGCAGCCAGCGGTCAAAGTACGCGCGCACCACAGAGAGAAGGGCAGATACCCGAGACGGCCGGGGAGAAGCGACAGAGGATTCCGTCGGAGGCATTCGACACTACACACTACACCTTTAACAATGTCAGACGTTTGTCTTACGTATTAAAGTTTCGTTTGTTTTTTCTTCTTATTTCCGATTCCATTTTTATCGGACAGGTAGCTTCCATCTATGAGACAAAAACGAGGTAGCAGAAACCGAAAAGAAAGAAAAGAAAAAATAATTGTAGCTGACCAGAAAATATTAACTCGTTACTGGAGACACCGTTGTTTATGCTTATCAAACAAACATTCGTTTTGAACGCTTTTTAGTAGAGTATTCGAGCACAAACGGCGCATTGCCGTGGAGGCGATTTCGCGGAGCTAGTACCGGAGCAGAGCCGTATATTAAAAGGGAGTCTGGCCATTGGGAGGTGTCACAAAAAGGCTCGACTTGTCAATCACAGTTTCGCTCCACTGATTGGTTTGCTCTTTATCAAGGGGGTCGCCATGACCACGACCTACTAGATTATAACGACCACGTCACAATCAGCAAACCCTATGAGGTGCCTGTCCGCACGATCCGCCAGGGGCGCTACTGACGCACCCTGGCAGACTGGCGCACGATTGGACGATGGAAATTTGAATTTTGAACTCGCAGAAGCGTATGTACGACAACCGTAGCAGACGACAGCGATAGCTCCTATGAAAACGCGTAGAATGATGATAATAATCAACCTCAGAATTAAACATCTGTGGAAGTCCACAGCTTGTACAGAAATACTAAGGTAAGCTGAAGTACAAAGTATTGTAGATGTTGAGGAAGCAATAACAAGGACGATCAGAAGCGCCACCGCTGCCTTCCAAAAATGCGGCGCATGGGAGGGGTGCGCCTGACGTGGTCGTTGTTATAATCTAGTAGGTCGTGGTCCCAGCAGGTGGTTCTGCCGGCAACGGTACAACGACGGAAGCAGACGACAATTCCCGACGTGCCTTACGCTCCCTAGGTGGCGCTCATCAAAATTGGCACCAAAAATCCACCAATTTTGCAGATCGCGAGAGCAATCCATTTCAATTCCATCCAATCCACTTGCCACCCAAAATGGCGCTGCCCATGTTGGATAAGGGGGCAAATAGTGAGGATAGGCTGATTGATAGCGCCCCATATTTCAAGACTTCATTGGTCGGAAAGCTGAAAAAGTGGGCGGAGCTTCAGGTATAGGCATGACCCATTAATGGCCAGACTCCCTTTTAATATACGGCTCTGTACCGGAGCAGAGCCGTATATTAAAAGGGAGTCTGGCCATTGGGAGGAGTCACAAAAAGAGGCTCGACCTGTCAATCACAGTTTCGGTCCTCTGATTGGTTTCCTTTTTATCAAGGGGGTCGCCATGACACCTTACTGCCACCCAAAATGGCGACGAAAACAAACGCAGTGAAGCGGGGATTTCGTGACAAAAAATTTTCACAGACTACTCTGATTTCACGCCGCAAATGTACATCCTCATATACGTTTCTCGGAAATCAGTTTCAACTTACGCTCATCCGCCGTTATCTAACTGAAAATAATACGTTTTGTCGCCGGTGTTAGGCCTAGTGAACACGGCGATCATAATGAAATCATAACAAAAACGGCAGTGTGCTGTACAATCTTATATTTAATAGCTGGATTTCATGGATATAAACATTCTTGCCTCTTATATTCCAACTATTCATGTAGATTTGTTTAAAAATCATACCGACAGCAGAATGTGTCCCAGCAGGTGGTTCTGCCGGCAGCGGTACAACGACGGAAGCAGACGACAATTCCCAACGTGCCTTACGCTCCCTAGGTGGCGCTCATCAAATTTGCACCAACATTCCACTACTTTTGCAGATTGCGAGAGGTATCCATTTCAATCCCATCCAATCCACTTGCCACCCAAAATGGCGCTGCCCATGGTGGATATGGGGACAAATAGTGAGGATAGGTTGATTGATAGCGCCCCATATTTCAAGACTTCATTGGTCGGAAAGCTGAAAAAGTGGGTGGAGCTTCAGGTATAGGCATGACCCATTAATGGCCAGACTCCCTTTTAATATACGGCTCTGTACCGGAGGGAACGCCAGCGCCGCGGCCAACAATTGACTCGATAAATTGGGACGTCGTTTTTCAGCGGAGTTCGGTCTCCTTACTTCTCCTCCGTGTGCGAGACCTTTTTTAAAAGAGACCGTTAGCGCCGTTAGTTAACTCATATATAGTTGACACTTTACTTCATTGTGACACCTTCAATTGTTCTGAGGGACAGAAAATTCTGCGCACAAATATGTGGATGCTATTTATGTAACGTTGATGTTTAGGCGTTAGTGATGCAAAACTATCGATGGTACTATCGATACTATAGATCGTAGTATGAGAATCGAACTATCGATCGCACTATCGATAGTCGACAATTAATAGTACAGGGTTCGCCAAGATAAACTTCGGGGTTTGTAACGAAGATAAAACAAATTATAACAGTGCCGGAAAGCCAAAGTAGATGTTAGAAGACGTATTTATGCCCCAAAATTTTATGTCGATAATGCCGCTTGGTCTGTTTCTCTGCGGGTAAATCGTGAAAATTAAAAAATCGCCGCTGCCTAAACAGCTATATGTGCAACAGCTATACAGCTGTGTTTCAGCTTCTTTCGCCAGATGGCGAAACGGTCGAACGCGGCGTTGCAGAGTACGATTCTGCATTCAGTTCCACTGATTTCAAAGTCGTCTGCAATGCCGCGTTCGACCGTTTCGCCGTCTGACGGAAAGGAGCTGAAACACAGGTATAGCCGACTAGGTAGCGGCGGTTTTCTAATTTTCACGATTTATCCGCAGAGGGACGGACCAAATGGCAATATCGACATAAAATTTTGGGGCATAATACGTCCTATCGATAGTTAGCTATCGGAGAACTATCAGAGAGCAGATAAAAGTAGAAAAAGAAAATGCCTCACTCCTACAAGTTTTACAATACAACTCAGAGCAGCTTTCCCTCCGACGCTGACGTTGATGGTTCTCATGCCGCTCAAACCCTCAAACCAACCGCAAGGTCACATGATACTCTGCACTGGATTGACTGGCATTGCAGTCTCATGAGTGTGTACGATTTTATGATGAGCATCTTCGTTCGCTGCTTGCAGTGCATCATTCATATATTACAGCTAAACGGAAAGGGCTTGTGTCGCACCTGATTCTGTTCTCGTTGTCACTATGGCAGCGCGAAAACGAAGACGGGAACGAAAGCATCCATAGTGAAAACCAAACCTATGGCTGTCGATAGTAAAGAAAAACAAAAGAACAGTGCTATCGATAGTCAACTATCGTAAAACTATCGATCGTTTTTCAACAGTATCAATAGTACCATCGATAGCCAACAGTCGATATCCGAACGTTCGCCTTTCGCGATCGTCACACTGGCCCCCCCCCCCCCCATATAATTCTTTTCGGATTTGCAGCATTTGCGTGGGTCGGCCCGTGGCAGGTAGGAGGGCTCGAGCCCCCCCCCCCCCCCCCCCAGGACCCCCGTGGCTACGCCACTCCTAGTACATGTAGAAAAGCGGAAGCGCAAAAGCGACACGGACGACAGAACGCTAGTTTGTCTCTAAGCACTAGTTTGTCTCCCCTGCTCTGTCGTGAGTGTCGTTTTTTGCGCTTCCACTCTTCTACATGCCATTTATCGCAGAGGTCTTTGGAAGCTCCAAGCAAGCTCTTTTGGCAGCAAAAGCTTTTGTGCATCCTGAGGATATCACAGCATCCTTCTCTGCATGCCCTTGAATTTTGTCCAGTTGATCATGCACAGAGCATACGTTTCCTGGAGACTGGAAATATAGTCACGCAAGACTTTTATTTGGTGCAAACAAAGTCTTATGCACCATGTTTAATGCACAAACACTGAGGCAGTACATTTCTGAAACATTCACCTGCACACTCTGAGGACATGTGCAAAAGCTAGAGACATGCTCACAGTATTGTACTACTTCTAAATCTCCTTTCTGATGTGACGCCAACTTCCACTCTATCCGCTATGTCGAGGACAGGGATTTTGACCAACAAGTGCAGAAAGATTCTGTACACTATATACAGAAAACACGATTGTCTGCACACTATCACAGCAAAGGGGCTTCAAACAAAGCCCCAGGCCTCAATGGCCTTCACCACAAAGTCTTCTTTCTGAGACAGCACTTGGTTGCAGAATGTCTGGCAACGACGGCTGCGTCCATGGAACAAGTCTCCGTCCAACCACAGCCCAAATTGTCCACTGGAACATCACAATACAAGTTATCTTGCATTAAAATTTCCTTAGTATTGTAAACTCTTGCACATTGCAAAAGAACAAAGGCCTGATTAGAATTTAGCCTAGGGCACGTGGATGACACTTGACATCCTGGGAACCCTCCTCCACAGAGCCGCCTCCTACTCTTGGGCAGTGACAACATTGTGGTACTGTATTACTGTATGTACCGTAGTACCGTATTATTCGGGAAGCAAAATACTGGGCCCACTACCGCTAGTCCTACCCGTGAAATACGGTGAGACGCTGCAATGCTGCTGGATGCGCTGGGCGCAGTGACAATTGAAACACGCCATGTTCGCCAACTTTGTCACATTGTGTTCTAAGTTCATTGCCTGTTTTCTAATTTGAGTGACAGTATCGTCCTTCGCGTCAGTGCACCATTTTCTGAATGCAGGGTGCAAACCGAACAAAAGCACGGCACAGAAATCATGTGCTATGCAGAAACCAATCGCCACACTCGCTCAGAGGCGCTGGGCCAGATATATCCATGTGCAAAAATGCAGATGCGCAAATTTCGTGACCTTTTGTTTTCGCAGCACTTGTCGTGCCATACCAGGTTACACGAGTAAGTACGGTATTCTTTATGGTGACGAATAACAGTGGCTCACAAATCATGACTACATGAATTGTAAAACCAATATGATATGCAATATATTATCTATTTTCTCGTCTTTCTTCCCATCCATTCACTCTTGATTCTTCTTCATTCAAATCTGCTGTTGTCTCTCATATTGAAACTCACAATACAAATGCTTTTATTTGTAATTTCTCATGTGTACATTGACTTCAATTATATCATACATTTTGCTTTGTATTGGTCCCAGCCATAAAGGTCTACTTACATTACTAGTTTGTGTAGTTTATAGTCATAATAATTACGATTTCTCTCCTTTCTATAGTACAGTCGACCCCCGTTTATCCGGACTTCATTTATCCGGATCCCGCGGTATCCGGACAAAAGGCACGGGAACGGATTTTCCTCCATGTATTTCGTTCTCGTTTATCCGGACTTCAGCTTCCGGACTCGGACAAGAATTCCAGGGAACGAAAGTCGAAAATTCTTGTAATCCAGCTTCAGTTATCCGGACTACCGTGAGTAAGAGGAGACGCTGACCTCACTTCGTCACCCTTTTCGCTGTTTCGGGGTTATTCCCGTCACACGTCAGGGACCTACATTCCTCCGTAGGGGAGACAACCGTGCACGATGACCCCCTTTTCTATTTGTGTGCGTTGGGGCACGTTGACCAGTCGAGTCATTTGGAAATATCTCGAGGAACTGTCCGGTTCTAGAGGGGAAAACTCCAACCCGGAGGGCCTGCTGCTTACGGCCCGTTGAGCTGCGATTCCTGATGCAGAGGCTCACTGCGACTGCCGTAGATGATGCTGCGATTTCTGACTACGTTGACGTTGATAAGGATGATGACGCATGTGCAGCTATGACTGATGACGGTGTGATTGCTGCTGTTGCCTCCGATCATGTGCAGCAAGACGGTGCCGATGACGCCAGTGAGAATCAAGGCTCCGACATTGACACTTTGCGTCCGCACCGTCATTCTTCGAGCAGCGCAACAGTGTGGCTCAACTCTATGCAATTAGCAAAAGTTTGCAGGAATCGAGTGCCTACACTACTATGTAACAGCTGTCATTGACAAGATTTCTGTGTTTTAATTAAACCTTGCTCTGTAGGACGTCTCTATTCGGTCGTTTCATTTATCCTGATGCCCCGGTATCCGGACGATTTCGCCGGGAACAGCACCGTCCGGATAAACGGGGGTCAACTGTACCACCATGTAACGGCACTGGGAAATTGGGGTGTTAAAAGAAATAAATGACTACGAGATCTAGTATCAATGGTCACGCACTTGTCGGCAAAGAATGAATTGCACATGCTGCTGACTGTAGTGACAGTCCTGCAACCAGCTTGCTTTGTTCAGTAAATGCTTTCGACAGATATTGTGATATTATGTTATCTACCATTTAGGTGAAGCAGATTTTTTTTTTTTTATAGTGCAGTGTGCAAAGAACTGATTGATATTGGGCATTTGTGCGATGGGCAATGAGAAGTTGAAGCATCAGAGTTCTACTATAGGTGTGCGTAGCCTTTTAAGTTAAAAAAAGGACTTCAAGTAGTGTCTTCATGGAGAATTTTCTAACATACAATAACCTTCTAGGAAAAGATGGCAAGTGTGCCACCACATTGTAAATGGAGATCAGGAACATTATTGACCTGCTCGTGACTGAATGTACCACCATTAAATATTCAACCTACATGTCCATTTTTGAACCATATGATGCTGAAACCCATGAGAAGTAAATCTCTAACAAAGCCATGGTCTTGCAGAGAAGACTGCATTGATAGCTCATCACAGACAGTTTGAGAGCCTGTTTGGGCACAAGTATCCATGTTGACAGCCAGTGATGGGCAGTAGTGCAAAGTACTGAAGTGCTACACTTAGGACATTTCTGGATGGACATTACTAAGGACATTACTTTGCCTTAAAGGAGCATAGAAAGTGCATATTGTAACTGCAGTACAGAGACAGGACGAGCAGGATTAGGACAGACAGACACACACACTTGCAATGTCCGTCCTGATCCCGCTCATCCCGTCCCTGTCCTGCAGTTACAATATGAACTATTACCATCTTTATCCCACTGGTGAGCATAGAAAGTAGTTGAAAAATTTTTTCTTTTATTTTTTGTACTGCATCATATGAACATACTACCTTCAGGAACCATCACGCGAAATATTTCCTTTGGGAACTTTGAACTGCCCGAGAAAATTACTTTACAAGAGAGTGCGCAGCAGCGGAGACGTCGCCCAGCAGCTCCTCACGTCTGGTGACGTGAGGTGGCGGAGCACTTTTCATTGCCTACTGAGAATCATCTGGTAGCAAGAGTGATCCATCGAGACGTAGTACGGGCGGCGTGAAATGCAACTGCAAAAAGAAAGAAAGAAAAAAGAAGACGCGCGCCTCGGTATTGGTGACACACCACGTTGCACACTGGCAGCCGAGGGGAGCAGGTTATCTGACCCGTGAGGTTGACAGTTCTCTTGCGCTCCTGGATTACCCACTGCACTCATAGTTTTTGTGCGAATGTGTGTCCCAGCGCTCGTAATCCTAATTTATAGATCTCCTGACATATTTGTTTTCTAGTCCTTCCAGGCTCCTTTAAGTACATCTCAATGTGTGTAGTTGTACTGTACTTCAGGAGAAAAAAAAAATGCATATCAGCAGATAAATTATCGTGTCAGGTAGGCCCATCTTAGAAGAAAATGCAGCGCTCGCAGGCTTGAAATGTAGAGAATCCATAACAACTAGGTGCCAATTATATCTTTCAAAGTCAGGAGAAAAAAAAAATATCCACACACGTTATCACTGCTGCATGAAGCATGGTAACTTACTTTTCAATCTTTTCCATGTTCACGTTCCCTGTTTTTGATCATCTGTTACATTGTTCCTTTCAGCTGTCAGTACAATCATACAATCATCATACTACTTCACAATGCGTTCCCCCGACCCCGTCGCATGCTCTCTTGTCATGCTCAGTTGCAGTGAACACCCACTTTGATGTCACATAATTTATATTTAAAATTTCATATAGCCAGCACTGATTCTTGAAATGGGCAACTGCCCCATCTGACACGTAGGTAATTGCTGATGCAATGGGACGATTTTCAAACAGCCAGGCTTCAATGACGTTGGCAGCAAGTCTTGAACTTTCTTTGTTGCACCAGCAGCCCTCTCCGGTATCAGTCTTCACCAGTCACAAATTGTACCTTCTTCCTCCCACAAACCCATGCATATCATGTTTCAGTACAGGCTGTAATTTTGTTATCTTCAAAGTTGATGTCGTTTGTTCAATAAATGTTCTCAAAGCCCTATTTTGTCTTTATTTCACATAACAGAGCACTTTTGAGTCGAGAAAAAAGAACAGCCGTAGCTGTTGCTGCGCCCTTTACTGAGAAGTCAGTGCAGGGGTACTTTGCATCTCTGAAACGTAACTTCACCCAACTCTGAGGCAAGTTTTTCTTTGATGTGCTATTTTGAGTCGTTATGAACGTTTGTCAGAAAAATGAACAACATCATGAATGGGAACATATGGGAAGCGCGCTGTTGGATATACCCATTTTCGGTAGACCACCGAAACATTTTGTATTCTTTGTATTAAACATATCCCCCCCCCCCCTCACAAAATGGCCATTGGGTACTTTACTTTAAGTACATTTGCAATATGGTACTTTGGAGTGTTGTACTACTTGTACTACCACAAATACCCATGATCCCAGATAGTTGCAATTTTGTGGTTACTTTGCACATCATTGTTGACTGCTGACATGCATGCATCGTATATTGTTCTACAGGACAAACCACCTTCACACAAGAAGTAGAATCTGAAACTTCCTCTCTTTGCTACAATATTATGCTATATCGTACATCAGATAAAGTTGTGGCAACTTTTCTAAAACAAGCACCACTGCAAACCAATGCATTTCCACAATTATTATTGTAGGATGCTCGATTTCTCTTATGCAATGCACTTCACTTCATGTGACTGCCAAATTTTTCAGTCATGAGTCAAAAGACATGACAGAACGGAGTGCTGTTGACTTCAATATATATGAGTAGCTAGCAGGAGCACATGTGCAGTGGTGCAGCGCTCACATGCCCAAAGAGAAAGCTTATAAGCATGAGCTCAATTAGACAGCTTCAAACATGTTCTACTGGATGGCAACATGTTGACATTAAAGATGCTAGGAAGTGGCATTTAGGCATGCTCAGAAGCCCAATTCGTTAAGCGGTCTATGAAGAGTGCCATGCAAGATATTTTAGCTGAGCGGTGAACTATGCAACTGAGTCTACAAAACCTCCATGAAGCAATGCATGTAGCGACAGAACCTATCTGGTGCACTGTGATCATGCTGCTGTGACATTGAGGGAGGGTAAGCTATATGAAATTCGTTACCAAATTTTTGGGCCGGGGCCCACACAACGTGGTTATATTTCCCACATTTGAAGCAACAGTGTTTGGACAGGAGGTGTCTGCACTTCTCAAAAGGGGAAATGGTTACATCGCAGTCTTGTACTGCATGGGTGTCACTGTTACACAATGGGCAGCATCATGACAGATGTGTTGTAGACCCTGACGCTAAGAACAAGGCGTCTGAAGGATACCGCAGAATGGAAGACTTAATGCACAAAGTTTTGGCACAGACAAATTTTAAGCAAAGTCACGTCAAAATGCCTTTGCCACTGTGAGAAAGCGCATTACTTACTTGCCAGCTCCAAAGGCAACAGAGTCTGGATTGCCTTTGATGAAGTAGGCATTGTCCCCTGTCCAGTGATACGCTCTGAAGCGGGGGTGGA
The DNA here is from genome assembly GCF_037126465.1 of Ornithodoros turicata. Classification (NCBI taxonomy): domain Eukaryota; kingdom Metazoa; phylum Arthropoda; class Arachnida; order Ixodida; family Argasidae; genus Ornithodoros; species Ornithodoros turicata. The sequence continues at coordinate 37,632,925 of NC_088205.1, read as the reverse complement.
ACGTGAACAGGAAAGACTCGCCCGTGCCGTAGAAGTGGTCGCTGACCTTAAGTGGACAGGAAGCGCATGCCCCAAACATGGTGCCCTGGGTATCCAGGACAACAAGTAGTACAGGGCCCTCGTATGTCCTCATTTCTCGGTACAGAGTTTTGAGGCTGAATCCATCTCGCAGGCTGCTGTAGAGCAAGGCCCATGAGTAGCTTTCTGCGCGTGCTGGTAGGTGTCTGCACAACTGTAGGACATATGTTACAGTTAACGGTGCTTGTTATTTGAGCCTTGTCAGCTGAATATAAACAAAACTCAGTCTATCAAGACTACTATTCCTATTTTGTTTTGCCGGTATGATTTCTCATAAAAAAGGAGCAGAAGTAATTCCTTCAGCAGCAGTTGCTCACCACCCAGTCACTGAATGTGTATGTTCAATAGAAATAGCACTACCACTGGCACTTGAGCAGCTTCTCTTGTAATTGAAGTTGTTGCAGTAACTATTCCTAGCTCATCAACTTCTGCTCACTGAGGTTTTTGTCGCTATAATCTACCCCATGACCGTTCCTTATAAACACAGTTATTCCTTGACAATTTCTTGGAAGTCCCGTGTAATACATTACATCTTTTTTGCCTCTGCCACAGCATCACTACCTGGTATGTGTTTGGCATCACTGCACTACTACCAACATGCTCCTATCTCATTCTTTCCCGGAATGTACCACTCACATCCTGCTGTGGAGCACTGCCACAGGTCACCCACAATGGCTTAGTCCAGGTTGAGTTTCAAGTTCACTCTCATAATTCTTTTTAAGGTCTATTTTGTTACTGCACATGTGCTAGAGCAGCATGCTTACTGGCATTTTCTGGTTCCCCAGACTCTGCAGTTGGTGGGAATGAGAGCTTAGGAACTCAATGGGCTGCATCAGGTCATACTCACCTGTTCTGTCGCTCTCGTTCTGTTATGCTTGACACAGCACGTATGCACACTGTAGAATTAACACTGTCTGTTGTGAGGCGTGCATGTGCTTTGTGCGCTAGATCAAGACTAGCCGCAGAGATACCATCGTCAGCATCACCAACCAAATTCATTTTACCACACGCAAGAATTTGTTATAAATAAAGACTATAACAAGGTTTTTTGGAGGTGTTGATTCTTCAGCTTGTGCCAATGTGACTCTTTGCAACAAGAACATTCCTTCAAGAAATCTCGCCTTCAAGAAGAAAGGAAAATACATCTTAGCCTTGTTTCTCATGAGCACTATGTCTTTACCAGGGTGTCGGAGCGAACCGAAAACCGGGAAAAAAAAACACGCTATTTTGGTGTGAACCGGAACGGAATCGAAACCGTATACGTTTTTTTCGCTCAGGAGGGAAACCGAAAAATATATTTAACGGTTTTCGGTCCAAGAAAACACTTCGCCGGTTTGGACTACGGATAGGCGAATGAAACAGACGTCATGTGCTCTGAAGTCATGTCAAGGATACTATATGAGGGTTACGGTTACGGTGGAATGTATGTCGGTATACTATGACTCTTAGGCTCCCTTTGTAATGGTTTATTGTTCGTGCACGCACACAGACTTAGAGGTACACGTGACTCTCTAGCAATGTGCCGTAGTGTTCGTTTTAATTTGATCCCCCCAAACTCTCCTCAACTAAACAGCGACCCAAGGGGGTCTGTATAACGGCTTCTTTCGGTAATATCGCGCAACGCGTCCCTTGTTTGAGAGCAGCTAAGTTGAATACATTTACTTATACGCGAGGGCAAGCCCGTGCGAAATGGCAACTCTTTTGTGGACAGGACACGAAGAAAATACAACGGAGCCTTCGAGCGCGTTTGTGAGTGAAGGTGTTCCTCGATTTGCGTCGTACTCGTGCGGTGGTGCTTGCTGGTTAGACAGTAGCAACAGACATTCGGATGGGACGTGATCGCTCCAACCGAGCAAGAAAGAACTTTACGTATGACATCACGACAAACAAGTCCGTTTGTAGCATGCGCTTCAAGAAAGGAGAAAGCCCATTTGAACAGACAGTAACCTACAGGAACCAGGAGCTACCAATTTCACAGCTGTCTATTAATATTAAATACCATGTATGCGGAATAAACAGGTTTACATTTTGTAACATTGATTTTTTTTGTGGGGATGAATATTCCCAGCAGAAGCGGAACCGGTTAAAAACCGGTATGAACCGTTATTTTTTTGCTCCGGAGCAGAACCGGTACTGGATCGTTTATGATGCAACTGGAACGAAAACCGGAACGAAAAATGTTTCGGTTCGACACCCTGGTCTTTACAGCAATTTGATCACATATATATTTCAGCTGCAAAGGATAATAAGGTTCCTGAGCAGCTGTGACAGTAACCTTTCTGCAGCAAATTTGCAGGACATAGACACAGACAATATATGTGAGTTAGTATGACAGGTTTAATGCTTAGCACCCTAAACAGAAAAAAAAGAAATGTCTGCTGTTGAACACCTACCTGCCTCCTATGCTCATCTGCAAGAATCTCAGAAGGCTCTTGCATTTCTGGCAATGGCACCTCTTCCACAGGTACAACATCTGCCACAGGTGCTTCTGAGGGGACTACCTGTTTTGTTTGGGCCAAAGAGAGGGGTGTAAATGAGCCTCCTTCCTGAAGAATGTTTCAACATCAATGGCATCTTTTCAAGTGCTATTACAAATATACAAGAGGCTTGGAGACCTAGAAGAGAATGCACAAACAAGTAAAAAGGAGCCTCAGAGCTAAGTTTTTTCAAGAAAGGCACCCTATCGAAAAATCTCACGACACCTTATGCAACATTTCTCTAATGATGACAGTAATGTATGAGCCATGCCTTTTTAACCTTTGCCGAAACCCTTCTAGCCTTAAAGGTTCATGCGTGACTGCATAGGAATGAACTAAGCCCAATGGCATTATATAGAGCTTGTATGGATTATAATGCTGAGTCATGGCTTTATAGGACTGGATGCAGCATGCTTTCAATGAGGCAAATAATATTTCTGCCTGACCTTATACGGCAGACTCTAGGTACATAAGTGGCATGAATCTAGAATTTTGCGAATCCGAATCTGAATCCAAGGAAGGTTCTGTGAATCCACGAATCTTACGAATCTCGAATCTTTCGAATCTTTTCTTTAAAAAGAGTTCACAACATATTGTTCATCGACTACAAGAAATACATGAGTTCTCAAGTCTGAATTATGTCCATAAAGCTAAAGCAACAATCAAAAGCAAAACCACATTACTTTTAAACTTGTAATGTAACAGTTCCTGCCTGAACTCCTTCAGTCCAGAGCAATGTAAACAAAGAAACAAGAAAACACCAGTCGGTCAATGGGGCTTTCAGCAGACTCCGGAGGCGCCAATTTGAAAAAGAAACGAACACGCATGGTCGGTGGATTCGAAAAATTCGATTCGCCATTTTGGGCACTGGGATTCGGATTCCCGAACATCAAATCCCTGCCTGGGATTCGTGGATTCGAGGATTCACGGATTCCGTTGGCACATCCCTAGTAAGAAGTTTGATGCTATGTTGGGCCATTCATGTGAATGGTGTCAAACATCAAAACCTTGCAAAAGATTGTTACTTAAATTACCTGGTTCATAAATTTACATGCATTAGGCAGCAAGGCTGCCTGGCATGCAAGGCTTTCAGCACTTGGTTTCCCCATAGTAGCCTAACATTTTAAAAGCCAAAGGATGGCTATGCAACCTGCAATATTATGCACTATTGTGTGTGCCTATGGATGTTTGTTTCCTAAATTCTGCACACTATAACATGCAGATATATAATATGTAAGGTACCATGGTGTAACACAGCACAAAATATTTTTGATTGATATTTGCGACTCTGCACGCTGCGCAGAGGCACATGCTGAAGAAAGGTGGGCAATATTAATTCATGAACCGAAAACTGTGGCACTGCTTATGACAACAGTTGTCCTACCAACACAAATTCCCCAAATTACTCTCCAACAATATGGGTGGTACCAAGAACATCCAACATACCATCCTCTCCCTCCCTTGTCTGTTATACAAAACCCCACAGAAAACCTGAGGACACTGTACACGTATTTTCCTTGAATTGTCTTGTCAGCTTCAAGTGTGCTGTGTATATTACTGTGTTAAGCTACAGGGGTTGAGAGGGATGCAGTGGATTCAAGTTGGCAGCATAAAGCCTGGGCATACACCAATATCAAGTATGACCAAATCCACCACGTAAATCTGACATTAATTTGACCACATAGATAATGTGCAATCCTCTTTCTGTCCACCATTTTCGCTTGAGCTCAAAACTGAAACTTTCCATCAGCATCTCAGTCCATTTCAAAATTTCAATCGTTAAGCCTACGCACCACAAGTTGATAAATCATCAATTTCTACCATTTTACAACTATCCAGACCAACTGTTCATACCTGGAAATATTATGCTTCATGCAGAGCAAGAAGTACTAAATGTCAGACTACAAGTAACATAAGATAATGTGGTCTTCTTGCAATTGCTGAAAGAAGCAATACATTTTTTGCTTCAAGAACTGTTTTGACTACTAAGCTGAATTATATTCTGTACACAGTCACTAAATGTCATCACTCAGGATAAGCGGGACCCGAACTTAAACCAGGTGTTTCTCCCGGTTGAATAATTCGTAAACAGGTGGCGCTGTCGAAGAACTTTTTCATAAAGATCCTTGAGACATCAGCCAAGAACTGAGCAGTGAGTGGCTCAATTGCATACGGATATTAATTAAATAAACATCCTAACCTTTAAATTTAATTTTGGACACTTTTGGAACCTATACTTTGCATATCGGGACCTTCAGCGAAACACATTCCAGGAAAAAAGCCGCTTCGACACTTAGTGATTTTTTTCGAGCAATTAATTGGTTTCAGTTTACATGTTTATTTTGCGGAATAGCATAAGAATGCGCTCTTTCGCTCAACTATCCGACACTAGATGATGTGTTCATCCGCTCAGTTCACACGCAGGGGTGCAAGATAAGGAACGGCCATGAATGAACTTTCACCGTCTCATCTTCTCTACTGAGCTAGCAGCACGTGCGCGTTGTGTCGCCTGGTGAGTGCGGTGCTGCCACTTTATGATGATCTGTTCACGATAATTGCAAGCGCTTGCACCCCGATGTGCAAACCAAGTGGATGAACACATAATCTAGGGTCGGATAGTTCAGCAAAAGAGCATATTGTTACGCTACTGCACGCAAGAAATATGTAAACCGAAACGAATTCTTTACCCGAAAAAGTGTCGAAGCAGGTTTTTTCCTGGAATATGTTTCACTGAAGGTCACCATATGTAAAATAAAGATTCCGAAAGCATCCGAAGTAAAATTTAAAAGTTAGGATGTTTATGTAATTAATGAGTGTATGCAAATGAGATGCTCACTGCTCAGTTCTTGGCTGATGCCTCAAGGATGTTTACAAAAAGGAAATTATTTGATGCTGCCACCTGTTTACAAATTATTTAGCCAGGGATTTATGTGAAACACCCGATCTATTATACCTAGAGCCTGAAGTTTTCGGGAAATATTTTTTGCTAAATTCGGGGAGTAAAAATCGGGTAAATAAACATGGGCTCTAAATTCATGCAAATTCGGGTGGAAAAACTTCGAGTACACTAAATTCTGGGACAAATCGGGCTCAGTTACTCAAACTAACTGAATTAGTTCCGTAGAAATGGTGATGTAACTGCATTTGCTGCCAAACAAGTTAGTGTGCATTCCTACAGACATCACAGTGAGGGCAATTTGCCGGGTAAAAATTGGGTTTCACCCTAAAGGGGCAAACTTCAATTCGGGGTGCAAGTTCGGGGAAGAATCGGGTTAAACCCTAAAACTTCAGGCTCTAATTATACCCTTAAAGGAGAATAGAAGGCATCTAAAAAAATATATCCGTTTAATGTGTGATATGAACATACTACCTTCAGGAACTGTCACGCAAAATATTTCCTTTGGGAAGTGCACATTTCCTGAGAGAATCAGTTCACAGGGCTTTCAGGAAACTTTCAGGGCTACTTGTGTCATGTTACAGTGCCAGATCATTTGCACCCTATTATTGGCCGCTGAGAATCGTCTGCTACAGTGTGAGAGCAAGGTGACCTGTCAAATGCTGTGCCTCAGATGCGGAACATGCGATGTCCAATACAACCACAAAAAGAAACCAGAAAAAAGGCCTCGCTATTGGGCGGACGAAATGATGTCGCAGACTGTCAGCCGAGGGAGGCTTTTCTGACCTGCGACATTGAAAGCTCTCTTGTGCACCAGAATTGTGTACTGCACTTAATATTCAGGGATGAGGAAGTTACTTGACAAAAGGAACCCGTTACAAGTTAAGTTACTGTGTACAAAATGTAACTACATTAGTAACGAAGTTACTAGTTATGAAAATGAACTTGAAGTTAGTTAGTTGAGTTAGTTTCAAGTTACTTGCTACGTAATATGTACTTTTTAGTTTTCGATCTTTGTATAATTCAGATCTTGATTTCACACTGGGTGGTGCAAGACGATTCCGAATAGTTTTCATGCATCAAAATTATACCAGCCTTAGATATGATGAAAGAAGCTGTACCTGGATGTGCTTCCTTAAGCTGGCATTTTATGCTTTTGAAGTCTTAAAATATTGTTTAATTTTAATGAAGAACAAAGAAGTCATCAGAATTTTAAGTTAGATAAGTTGTCCTCCTCTGCACATATTTTGTAGGACCGTTAAAAGTGTAGCAGTTAATGTGGCTACACAATGACCTCTGGCATTATAAAAACACTACTCGTCGCTATGAGTAACGACACCTGAGTCAGAGTACACAGCCAAAATATAATTTGTAACAAGGGAGTGGGACAAAACTTGCTGTGCATGTTCAACCAGCATGCACATGATTGTTGTCTCACTAGAGAGGGAGCACGCGGCTCGCATTACTTGTGCACCAGAATTGAACAAAAGAACTTGGAACCTATCTTAAGCTACTTTGTTACCTAAAAGTTACCTAAAAGAGGAACAAGTTCCTCAAGAAGTTATTGGAAGTCAAAAGTATTGAGTTAAGTTAAAAGTTACAGAAGAAGTAATGAGTTACTTGTAATGAATTACTCTTAACACGGCTTGTATTTCTTGTGGAAGCACCTATGTATCCCAGGGCTTGTAATCCTAATTTCTATTCTTCCTGGCATATTTTTATTGAGCCTTCCATGATCCTGTAATATGCCTAGATGCAATATTCTACAAATCTAGATCACATCAAATATCATCGTTATACATGTAAGGGTCGTTCAAGGTTGACCGAGACTCTTGCTCAAGAAAACCCAGAGAGTAAATATAATTGAATAAAACTCTGAGAGTGCGAAGTGCAATCCTTCTCGGGTCAGCAGCACGTGCAGCAGTGCACGTGTAGCAGCAGCAGCTATCATGGCGGCAAGCAGTGTGTCTGTAGCTGTGGAACCGCGCCCCATAATCAAGCTCCTCGTGAAGGAGAACGTCAAACCAGCTGAGACTTTTCAAAGATTACAGGCACAGTACGGGGAACAAACGATGTCAAGGGGAAGAGTGTACGAATCGTGCAGGCAGTTCGGCGAAGGATGGGATATGGTGACGAATGAACCACGTGGACACGTTCGTCCGACTGCAGTCATGCCAGTGAATATCACAGGCACTGAGCAAGCCACTCTCGAGAAATGGAGAGTAACAGTTTGGGATTTAGAAGCCCAGCGTAATATTAGTGTCGGCAGCGTGGAGACAATCACTCACAAACACTTACTGTTCTGCAAAGTCTGCGCAAGAAGGGACATCTCACGTGTGACCAGAAGGGAGCATGCATGGCAGTCTCTGAGCAGCTGCTGAACTAGTTTCAATCCGAGGAGATTCTTACAAATTTTTACAATCAATCATCACGTGTGATGAAACCAGGATGCATCATTTCACCCCAGAGACAAAAAGCAGCAGCATGGAATGGCGACATAAGGCTTCCCCACCGCCAAAGAAAAGCAAGATGCAGCTGTCTGCTGGGAAGTCCATGGGAACTGTCTTCTGGAACATGCAGGGTGTCATCCAAGTGGACTTCTTGGAGCAAGGGGTCAAGATTAACACTACTCCACATTGATAAAGGGTGCTGTGCAAAATGCAATTCACAAGTAAAGGCCTGGGATGTTGTCCGAAAGGATCAATCTTCATCATGACAATGCCCGGTCTCACACAGCGAATTTGACAGTAGCAACCCAGGCCAAAATGCGCTGGTGTGGTGGCCAAGCCACAGAGACGACGAGGAAGTCTGGTGCCTCCTCGAGGCACGCTTTTTGAATTCGTTTTCATAGCTAGCTGCAGACAGAAAATAAATCAGTTCGGCCCTGACTCATGAAGCAGTCGTTTCGTGCTCCTCATTTTTGGTGACCCGGAATCGAACACCTGCGCTTCTTCAAGGATCCTTCCAGCGACCCCAATCTTTCCGCCTGTCAGACCTGCAGTCGCCGCTCAAGACATGGGCCAGCCCCATTTAGGCCACGTCGCTGTTCGTCTGCCACCATTTTGGCTTCGCAACCCCAGCATCTGGTTTCAGCAAGTCGAAGCTCAATTCCTCCTCGACGGAATGACATCCCCACTCACCCGGTACCGGCACATCGTTACTTCCTTGCCCTCAGAAATTGCGATAGATGTCGCAGACATCATATCCACTCCCCCGGCAGCCAACCCGTACGACGCCTTGAGAGCTGTTGTTCTCCAGCGCACCATGCTGTCAGAACGGAAGCGGCTTCAACAGCTATTAACCTCAAAGGAGCTCGGCGACCGCCGCCGCCCTTCCTCCATGCAACCCCTGTTCCACCCTGACACATGAGGTTTCGTGCTCCTCACTGGGAGGTTTTGCCCTATGCCCCTTCCAGCCCAGATTTAGCCCCAAGCGATTACCATTTGATGAAGCCCTCCACGGACGAAGCCCTCCAGAAAGATGTTCTGCAGTGGCTACGACAGCAGCCCACTTCTTTCTACACCAAAGGCATCAAATAGTTGCCACAGCGATGGCAGTGGTGTCTAGACGCACATGGTCAGTACTTTGAAAGACTGACATAGTTTGGTGCTTTCTGAATTTTCCATTGTATTTAAAGAAATAAAAGTGTGTCAACGTTGATCGAACCTTGTACTTAGCCATGTTCTGAAATGAAATAAAATCGTACCAGACTACGTATGATACTATGATACTAATGACATCGAATAACGCATGCAACCAAAAGGATGTATTATCTCATTTACATTTATCTCACTAGAACGAGCCATCCAAATTTTGACTTTTCTGTCTATGTATTAATGCACCTTTTCCATTATTTGGCATTCTAAGATAAAGACTTTCTCTACTGTCCTCTCTAAAATATAGCTTGGTGATAGCTTTGCCTTCACAGTGGAATACATATAACTTCTGGTTCAATAATCCATATTTTCAATGCATAACAGCATGAAGCTCCCCACAGTCAATATGTAAATGTACATCCATTTGTGCAGCTGCTGTCACTTAGAATTCACTCTACATCATCATCATAATCATTATTCAATTTCTCTATACTCTATTAGCAGCCAATGCTGTAGTATGTGCTGCTAGCAGAGTATTAAGGAAAGTAAATGGCACAAGTAAAATGGCACATTTCTCTCGGTGGATTATAATCCACCATAATCTGCAGAGAGAAATTCAGGGACTGCGAAAAAAGTGTTGCGTACCAGGTTCCCATGTTCTGTGGTGCTGTGTACGTCGGCCAAACACCTTAGGGAGCACGCCCGCTCCCTTCAGTGCACGCCTCTACTCCATCTAAAGCATCATGTTACGGACTGCGGCTGCTCTGTTCAGTTTCACGACACGTCTATCTTGGGTCACCATAGATCACAATGGGAACGCGTGATCCTAGAGGCCTCCCTCATTTCAAGAAAGGAGGGGATTGTGTTAGTCATGCCTCGATCGCTCTTTCCAATGATGAACTAGCGTTTCTAGGCCACCTTTCCGGTTGTCGCACTAATCCCCCACCTTTCGGGGCGTCGTGATAATCGCCTGACCTTATACCTGTACCTTCTGTCTTAGAATACATTCAGTTGTTAGTTTGAGCTCATCCTTTGCTGTTCCGCCTTACCAACTAGCCCACTTCTCCACGTTTAATTTGGAAGCAATGCCTAACTCCCAATATATGCAGCTACAACATATATTGTCAGAAAAGACAGGTCATAAAAGGCAATTTGTAACTTGTTCAGTGAAGCCCACCTCCCAGTCCGGGTGTTCCGTTGCACCTTCAAAAAAGCGCAGGAAACGCAGAGGTCCTCCAATTATGCGAGCCCCGCTAGATGGGGCCGCAACACTTGGTGGGGCTCCAGAAGATGAACTTCCGCCAGCAGGGTTGACTGCAGGAGGCTCTGGGGACTCATCATCAAAGAGCTCTAAACCTCGAGCACTGGGATCAGCTTCTTCCACGTCACCGTATATAGAAGGTGCCCACTTCTCCAAGAAGCGGTACAACTCTTCTACCCTGCAGGACCCCAGCACAGTACATTCATGTGTTGCACCTTAATCCTTCAGCACACACTGCATAGCCACATCACAATTACCTGGCTTAGCAAACTACGCTACTAGGCACCAAATAACAGAAAGACTTCCCTTGTTAGACATTACTGCTTTCCCACAAACACTACAAAATGTCTAGTTTTTCAGACAACAAAATCAGTTCAAGACAACTGCAGAGGTCTAGAAATTATTTGAATTTTGAGAACAACTTTCACTGCTGCACCATGTTGACAGGTAGCACTTAGGATATATTCATTCACCTTAATAATAAACCACAAATTTTTGCAGATACAAAAATTATAATTTATGGCTTTAACTTTTTTTATTTCTGCTTTCAGTTGTGTACCTGTCTCTATGTATGGGTGTCAACCACTCATGGGGATGTTACTCCATTGCCAACCTACTGTTGTGCGTTGGCATGGTTGTCTTGCCTGGAGTGGTCTTATCATCATATCTAAATGTTACAAAAATATATGCTCCCTTGGTCACGCTCCCTTGTAGGGTAGTAAATGGTATAGTACAGGTTGTAGGGTAAGGTTCATACTGAAGGTAAGGTTCTACTTTCGCTATACCTTTCCTTCTACATATTTTATTCGGCCTGTTCTATCTCTATTTGCTATTGGCGATGTGTACTTATGGCACTGCAGTCACAACGTTCTGACATCACGGGTAGGATTGGTGCAGAGTACAGAGCAGTGCAGAGCCTGTAGCTGCTTCAGAATGGTGGTATATTGCTTTATTTCACAATGTAAAATCTATGCTGGGAAAAGGACTGGAGTTTTCAGTATTATCCCACCGTTGAAAAGCTTCGGGAGGCAAGGCTAATCAAATTAAAGATAGGTAAAAAGATTGCAAGCAAGTTTCATGTTTGTAGCGACTACCACACACACTTTGGAAGGGTCTTGGCTCAATGCTGATGTCAGGGGCACAAGTGCGACAAAAGTCGTGCACACGCCGTCGTCGGGTGCAATTCAACATTACATAATGTGTCCTGCTTCAAAACCTGCTTCTTCCTGAAGCAAACAGTGCACTGTCTCAAATTCCTTACTGAGGTGCGCATGGCCGAAGGCATTGTTGAAAGCTTTAGAATCACTTATCCTAACGGTGTTAAACGACTGAACTGGTCTACATGGTGTACACACATACAACGGGAAAGGGGATATTTTTCAACGTTATCACCCTGTCTTGACAAAATGTAAGTCGCACATTGCCTCTGATTCAACACCGGACACAAATGCAGCACACTTTGTGCTCAGTCCTCGTTGCAAAGAGCCCGGCCAGGGGTCCCCTAATCAATCCATTCAACCATCCCGATAAGTGAAGACACTTCTTTGGTATTTTCCTCGGCGTTCCTGGAAATCCTTGCCCGGATCCGGAAACAGAAGCACGGACAAATGAAGGCAAATTGCATCGACTGAAATCTGTTGTAATGTTTTTTGTCCAAATAGCGCAGGATCTGGATAAGTGAAGTCCAGATAAACGGGGCTCAAGTGTATTAACATTTTCATCTATTTGCGTGCTTTCCACTGGTTTTAAAGTAAGATGTCTTGGAAGTGAGAGCAAGAATATATAGAGGTCGCAGATGGTGAAGCTACATTCCCAAACAAGCAATTTTTAAAAGCGAGAGCGAGAAAGTGTTTCTCTTGCTTCTTTCATTTTCAAGGTAGTGAGCTATTCAGCCAAATAAGAGATATAGCGAGAAATGGCCATCTCGCTGAAGGAGATACAGTGTTGTCTGCTCCTCCTACCCGTGACATCACGTCCACACAGAGGTGCTACAGCAAGATCTCGGCGCCAATAACAAAGAGCTACCTACTGCGCTTCCAGTTTTAGTGGGCACAGCTGTTGATCCAAATATGTTTCTGAAACGGTTCCATGGCTGCCAGTTGATAGTCATGTGACCATTTCTCCACAAGTTCACGAGCTGTAAGTTTATCTTTGCAGGTATTGAAAAAGGGCATCACAGTAGAAACAGAAACCACAAAACAAGTAAATAGCAGATGTACTACATTTAGATGCAGTACAGTTTAAACCTCTCACTTTGTCCGAGTTGTGTCGTAGTTGCCCTGATTTGCAAATTTCATATCTTATTTCGCAAAGAATAACTTGTTGTGTCAGTTACAGTGATACAGACACTACGAAATGCTGTGCTATGCATAGTATGATACCAGCAGAAAAAGTTTGCTTTTGGTGCAGTGATATCGAAAGGTCATATCCAGTTCCCCTGACTGACACGTTTATGGACAGTTTTTTACATACCTCTATACATGTATTAATAACATTGTACCAGTAACATTTACAAATAATATTGGCATTAAAAAATATACTGTCATCAGAAACACATGTGTATTTATAGCAATGGTAATGTGGCAGGTGCCCTGCATGTGCCTGGTTGTACTTAAGTTTAAACAGAAGAGCACCACTGCAAGAGCAGTGTAGTAGTTCCTTTAGTTTGCTCCTTCTACATACAGAATGGAAGCTAGGGAGCATTTGGCAATGGTGTTTGAGCTACTACTAGCATGTGTTTGTTATGCTATGTGTTGTGTTAGCTATGTGTTATATAGCAGGCCTTGCGTGCTTGGTGGAAAGCAGACATCAGAGCTTCAGTAAAATTATGCTCAGTAGCTTTTCTGTTTTGCAAATATTTCTGCACGTCCACAGTGGACAGTATTGTTCGAACATGGTGTGGGTGGAGAAAAGGTGTACAGGCTACATTGGTCAAAAAACTTTCACACACGTGAACACTCAATTAGCAATATACCCCAAGAACTGTCGCAAGAATAATATAGCAACACACCACGCAACAAACCGGTGTGTTGCATGGTGCGTTGTCTCGTGTCTACGTCATTGTTACCTCAAGCTCAGGGTTATGCCTTTAATCTCAATAACAATTGTTATTCTACAGTTTGGTTTTCCTTCACGACACTACAAGGAATAATATGAGTGGTTTAAGTTCCAATATCAGATCAATCAAGTCCCAGGTATCCTTTCATGCATTCGTAGCCTACATTCCTGAACCTTTTAAAATGCATGCACTTCATTCATTTTTCAGGCTCCCTTAGCATCTACTCTGGACGAAAATGTGGAAGAGCTCCTCGGGCCCCTTCAGCAATTTCCAGGGCCCTACCAATCACCGCCCAGACGACTCCTGTTCTGATGAACACTCATGTGCTGCATCTCCGCTCTCTCATAGACTTCCCTTCCCCACACTTAAGACTCACCAGTTCATGTCACCACCCTTAGTCCTGGTGGGTGGTGGCATTGTTGCAGAAATGTCGACCCCCTTCACTTTTCTCAGTTAGTGCTAATAAATTCCCTTGTTTCTCTTGCTGTAAACTCTGTCTTCTAGTTTTCACATAAACGTATACTGTTACAGGCACATACGAACATGACCAACGGTAACATTATATCACGAAGACCCATTCGACAACAATGTGCTCGCGCTCTATCCCTGTGCTGGATACACAGGCTTCTGTTACAGTGATCGTTATTGTTCGAACGACAAACATATGTTTTTGATATTGCTTTAATTTTTACATTGTTTAATACACGCTTTGTTTGGTTCCTTATGGTTGATCAAAATGCTGGTCAGCTTAATATGCTTTGTGCACAACACCTGCACAAGGGCGTAGCACACGGCTTCCACAGATACCAGCATCATCATTTTTGAGTGGCAATTGGGGGGAATTGCATCCCCCTTCCAAATCTTTACGTTAAATATCAGGTTTCCTCCGCTCCCCACCCCCGCTGCGCATTTCGACAGAGAACACCTCCAAAAGTGAGGGCCCCTGCTCAGAACCTAGTGTCAGATATTTTTCTAAAATTATTGCCAATCACTAGTCCTGCTTATAAATATTGAGATACCCACCTTGGTCGTGGAATACCAAACCAGTACTGTGAGTGCAGTCGTGGGTCCCGAAGCCCCCCACGAGGTTTTCCCATGCGTAAGCAAAGGTAGAGCAACGGAGCTTCTGATGCCTGAGCTGGACGAGGCACTAGCTCTGCAAAACAATGTTCCCTGCCTTATTAATGATATCTGTTTCACTTCAAAATGGTACCTTTATCTGTTAACGATTTTTTCCACCCATTAAGACCCCAGGACACTCGAAAGTGTTAAGGAAAACTACTTTGTGCCATTATCAAACCAAGTGACATTGTAAACGTGTTCTACAGCAAAGCCAAATTCCTTTTTGCTGCTGCTATATTTTCATACACCTTTTTTACATTGTTTTTTTATTATATTTTGTCAGACAACATTAAGTTGTACAAGAGTGTATTTAATTAAGAGTTGAGATAATGGGGTCCTGCTGCAAGGTGCACAGTTACTAGTACAGGTGCTTGGATACTACTCTGATAAGTGGCAGCTCTCCCCACACATCTTGCTGCCATTAAGAGTTTTTTTGTTGTCTTTTTTCTCATACATGACAGATGATGACAGATGATGACTGAAGGTGATGATAATGGTGATGATGATTTCAGTTTTTATGGTGCACGAACAACTAAGGCTATAATGCGCCAAAACATTGATAATGTGTGGCAAGCTAAAACTGTAACAGTTAAATTAAAACAAAATTATCTTACAAATTAAGATGTAAACCACAGTAAAAGGAAAGTCATACACCTATAAAACATTTAAATAGCCGATAACTCTAAAGAAGTTCAAGTTCTCATGAAGGGTAAAAGGATCATCCCCAAGCTGTAGGGGCGGGTGGAAAGGCATCTGATATAGATAAAATTCTTTAAATGACGACGACGGTGATTTTCGTGCAATGGACATGTGATTAGAATGTGTACCACAGAGCGTTGCTCCCCGCAGCGTATGCATTGGGAAGACCATGCGTGACGTATGTATGTCCGAGCCTTAACAGAGCTAAAATGACTTCATGAAAATGGTTTTCCAAATTGTATGTGTGATTCCCTACAGTATCTTTAGTTAGGTGGAGGTTGTTGTAGTGGTGTGTGTTCCAGTGCTGCTGCCATTTACTGTAAAACCCTTTAACTGTGCGACCCTAAATTTCCGCGAATCGAGTAATAGGGATATATTCGCGACCACTAAATTTCGCGAGCTCCTCAAGTTCCTCAAGCTGCTCCTTCTCTGTTTTGAAATTTTCGCGTGCCCTTAAAGTTTGCACATTTTCGCGATTCGCAAAATTTGCGCAAATTAAGGGCTCACGAAATAAAAGGGTTTTACAGTGTTGTTTATTGTTCTTCTCATAGACTATCAAGGTCCTGAGAAGGAACATCGAAAGGGGTCATGTCGAAAGAAATCGCAGCTGTGACAGCTGCATCAGCACGTTTGTTGCCAGGTATGCCCATATGACTGGTACCCAGAAAAAGTTTAAAGAAAGATGTCTGTTCATTATCCTACTGGCAAAACACTGCTCTCTCCGTACAAGAAGATTCTTTGATATCTGTATGTTACATATGGCTTGCAGCAACTGAGTAAGTTAGTGTAAATGACTGAAGACATGATGTGATGCTGCAAGATGTAACTGAGTGCTAAGATTACTCCGTAGACCTTAGCGTTGAAGATTGATAACATGTTTGGTAGGTGGTGCGATCTTGTAGAAGTCTCAGTTACCATCACGCACGAAACCCCTGTACTGATTTGAGCACGTCCGTATAAAAGGCTATGTGCTCTCCAAAACTTTGCTTTAGTTCCAGAGATTCCTGCTGTAGCACCACAGGTGGAGTACCCTGTTTCTTATATTTAGTTAATGAAGAGTTATGCTCTGGAGGTGTCTGCCACGGGGAACTCTTCTGCTGCATTCTACAACCTGACAACTATATTCAGAGAAACCATATGATTCAACCCCGTGTTCAATATGCATGCTAAGTGGTAGGACAACCGCAGGTTTATGAAGAAAGAGCTGTTCAAAACCAGTACCATTGATACTTGGCAGAGCTGGTTATCCCCTTACTTTTAATGAACAAGAAGCTAAGTAGAATCTGAGTCATTCCAATGACCACTCATTGCATTCCACATGGAGACTTTCGACTGGCGAGATGCAGAATGCTCCCAGAACCAGTCTCAGCCCCCCGTGGTGAATGGGGTCTAGACCTCTCAGGACAGATTGACGTGCTGAGCTGTAAGCCCCAGAGCCGTAGTCAAGTTTGGAACGAATAGTTGATGTGTAGATTCGGTTACGGGTTCTCCCCCTTACTCTGGAAAATGGCACACACACTGTTTTGTTCAGTGACAACTTAAAACCATTTTCAGTGGCCCATTTACTTAACTTGTTCATGGTGAGCTGCAACTGCCTTTCGCACCGACCAGGGCAACAAAACTGCACGATACTTGAATATCGTCCACGTACAAGGAATAACTGACAGAAGGGGGGGATGACCTCAGCAATGGAAATCATTTTAACAATCAACAGTGTGACACTCAGCACAGAGCCTTGTACAACACCATTTTCCTGTATAAATGGGCGCAACGCCGTGCCAAGTTGAACCCTGAATGTTCCCTCTTCAAGAAAGTCAGCGACACAGCATAGCATATGCCCACGGATTCCAAAGGAGCATAGGTCTCGCAGGATACAACAGTGCCATGCGGTATCGTAAGCTTTTTCTAAGTAAAAAAATACAGAGAGGCAATGCTGCCTTCTGACGAATGCTTCCCTGATGATTGTTTCCAGCTGCACAAGATGATCTGTAGTTGAAAATGCAGCACAGTACCCCCACTAGTACTGGTCTAGACAATCGTTTTCCTCAAGATAATATATGAGATGATTATTGACCATAAGCTCAAAAGCTTTGCCAAGACGCCTTGTGGGTGTGTGAGCCTGTAGCTTGACGGATTTGACGGATCTTGCCCTAGATTTAAGAGAGGAATAATAGTTGGGACCTTCCAAAGAATTAAAGAAGGCCCTCCAGTGACGGAGCATTGAATATGTGATGCGACCTGGTCCAGGAGCTGTGGCTTTTGATGATAACGCTCTTAACAATTCAGTCATTGTAAATGGCATATTATATGCGTACTTGTCACCTGTTCCCTTTGGAATATTTTGTTTTTCAGTTTGTCTTTGATTTTTAAGGACTCGTTGCTATAGTGCGACAAGCTTGAGATACTTTGGAAGTGTTCACCGAGCGTGTCTGCCTGTTGCTCTATGCCCTGACGGGGTGTACCACATGTATTTGCAGTAATGGAACAGGGAAGCTCGCGTAATCACCCTTGATCTTATTGAGTCTGTCCCATACAACATTGGAAGGGGTGTTATTGTATAGAGAGGATATAAATTTCCTCCAAGATTCTCTCTTGGCTTGTTGTCGAGTCCATCGTGCTTTAGCCTGAGTTTTCTTAAATGTAAGTCAATTAGTTGCAGTGGGGTACCTTTGGAAGATACCCCAAGCACGATTTTGTTTGTTGCGAGACTCTTCACAATCACTCGTTCACCAAGGTTTAGGACGCCTGGGGACGAGACCAGTTGTTTGCGGAATGGACTTTCTAGCTGCATTTATGACAGTGCTCGTAACATCATTATTTGCGCACTCAACGGACCTAGATCCGAAGGATGACGGCACAATATTACCGTATTTACTCGAATCTAACGCACACTTCCCCCCCTTTTTTTTGCGAAAATAAGGAGTGCGTGCTAGAATCGGGGACGACCGCGACAGATGGAGCTGAGGGAGGTTGACAATGTGCAGTGCACTTTGGTCGAGTTCACATGGTGAAAAGCGAAACCACGCGTCCCGTGGTTCTCCCGAAGACAGTGATCTCCGTACCCTGTTCTCCTGAAGATAGGGATGGAGACCTCGACTGCTTTCTACCATCAGTTACGGTGAAGCAAGGGTGGCCTACTATGAGGCCGCGTTTAAGAGGAAACACATCGACTTTGCCGAAGAAAATGGGAATCACAGCGACAGAATACCGAATCACGGCAACAAGAACTCTTTCAAGAAATGTTGCATTACGAACGCGCTTGACGGCACGGAGGATGGCATGCCGTGGTGCATCGAAAGTGATAAGCAGTTGTCTGATGACTCTGATGATGACTACGTGTAATAAATACTTCTGTTGCTGTTATCTACTTTTCACTTGTGTTTACGGCATTTTTTTGCACAAGGATGCCTCAAGGCCTCAAGTTTGTCTCACGGATGATGCGCATTAGATTCGGGGGCGCGTTAGAATCGAGGTATTTCGCGTTTTGGTGGGTGCGCATTAGATTTGAGCAAATATGGTAACTTCCTTTTCGAATAAAGTCCAACCTGCCCATGACAATTTCCATCGTGGTGGACATGTTGTTAAATTAACTCAACTACCACAGAATTTTAGGTCCACCGGGAAGTGATCACTACCATACGGGTTCTCATCCACCTCCCAGTCTATGCACTGACGAAGACAAGGGCTACACAAATATATATCTATCACAGGAAAAGTCTGTGTAGCTGTGTTTATGTAAGTTGGAGTGCCTGTATTTAGGAGGCAAAGTGAAGTGTTAAGTAAGAAGTGTTCTATCATTTTTCTGCGTCTGTCAGCTCTTGCACTGCCCCATTAAGGGTTGTGTGGATTGAGGTCACCTAGAATTAGGAACAGTGACAGCAGTTGATTGCATAGATCTTCCAGCTCACTCTTTTCCACTCTGACATTTGGAGGCAGGCAAGAGCAGACAGTGATAACCCTTTGGAAGCAAATCTGGACTGCTACAGCCTCCAGATCTGTTGTAAGTGGAAAGCCTTTATCAGGAAGGGATTTTGGAGTTAGTATGGTCACACCACCAGATGAATGAGTGGTGTCTGTACAATCTTTCCTGAAGGCATTGCAACGACGGATAGGACTTTTATGTTTCGCATTCAAGTATGTCTCTTGCAAACAAAAACAGTGTGTGTTGTACCTGTCCAAAAGATCGTTAACATCATCTATGTTGGAAGTGAATCCCCGACAATTCCACTGGAGAACTGACTGACCCATAACATATGTGTTACAAAGCAAATATACTAGGAAGCAGCAGCCCAGGAAGTGTCCTAACGCGTGAAGGTGACTTATTGGTGAAGGTGATATATGAAGGTCTTTTTGGTGCAGTTATTTTCTGCCTTGGAGTTTTCCTTCTGGCTTCTGCCAGCTCTTTGTCAGAGATGTCAGGAAGTGAACCGCCGGCAGACAAACCAGCTTTCTGCTTTCTTTGTGTTTGTGAGCTCGTACTGGTAAAAGACCATTCTGAGCTCGAGTCCTCATCATTCCACTCCATGGTACCTTCCATGGGGGAATGTGAGACAGCAGGCAGCACCATAGCTGCCTTTGTCTTTGAGGGTGCAATAGCAGTGTCAGTTTGCTTTTCTTGTGAATTTGGTGCTGATTCTGTCATGTCAGTTTGAGTTGAACGTGTTGACATTTTTAGCTTTTCTTTTATTACAGCCGCGAACAACTTTTCGAAGATGAACGGAGAAGCTTCCTTTCTCGCTTCTCAGTAAGTTAAGTTTTGTGTCACCTTGATATGTAGTATTTCTTTTTCAAGCTTCCATTTTGGATATGATCGAGAGTATGCTGGATGATCACCTGAGCAGTTAACACAACGACAAGAATCCTTACAATCTTTTGTTTCATGTTGGGGTTGGCCACAGCACACACAACAAGGTGAACCACGACAGGCATCAGCCGCTTGTCGAAATCTATTACACCTGAAGCAGCGAAGAGGATTTGGAATGTACGGCCTAATGTCTGCTGAGAGGTATCTGATCTTAAGCTTCTCTGGGAGAGTAGGTAGGTCAAAGTGACTACTATGTTTCTCGTTTTGATATACTCATTCTTCTGGATTTTTATCTTTCGAACATCAATGACTTCTTGTTCCTTTAGAATTTCCAAGATTTCTTCACTTGGCAAGTCTATCAGTTCCAAAACTGAGATAACGCCTCTGCAAGTATTTAGTTTTTTGTTTAGCTAGGCTGCAACGGTTGTCCCCATCATTTCTTTGACATTCAATATGTAGCTGCAGTCTGCTCCTGATGTACACTTCACTAGTATGTCTCTAGATCTCATTTGCTTGATTTCAGTGATATGCTTTGAAAGTGATCTTATAGCCTTTTCGATAAAGAACGGTGACACTTTTCCTAATGGTATGCATTTTTCCTTCACGTCTTTGTTGATAGACGCAAGAACGATGTACTTTGGGCTGAAGCCCTTGGATACAGTGGAAAGATCTTTGGTCTGTGGCCGTTTGGCTGCCACGATCTTAGAGGAGTTTGTACTTCTACCCGTGCAGGTTCGATACGTGAACATTCCTTGAAGTCGCCCACACTTCATGTCCGTACATGTGGGAAGGTCCCAAAGTTGTTACAACCCATCAGCCGGGGCTTGACCAAGACCGTGACTGACACCGTTCAAGGTTTCTATATGTTTGTCTCGTCGTTTTAATCCCCTTCGTCCTGTCTGAGTGCTGCAGTGTTGCTACATATTCTATCCCTTCTCCTTGCATCCCCTCAGCACAGAACAGATAACACCTTGGGACTGGGGGTTGGGGTCCGTTGTGGCGCCACTCACCAAACATCAGCTTGCCCCCTGGGGCGAATGACTGAAGGTACTCTAGCATAAGAACAACGAGTGACATGTGGTATTGTGTCCAAAGTCAAAAACACAGACATGCTACTGAATAACAGCTGGGTCATTCCACGCCAAAGGATCCAATGAGTGCGCTCGACCTACTACCATTCGAGACGAAAAAAAACGTGGCACCTCCAAAGGGTGTATAATGTCACATGACAAAATATTTATGCTCTAGTAGTAACCGTTGTCGCTGCAGGCGCCATTAAAGGGGGAGTTCCTTGTAGAAACCACCAATCACCCGAAAGTTTGTAGAGACGCTCCGGGATCTCCTACAAACTTGGGATTTGTTTTAGATCGTAGAATGTGGCCTATTTTATAATCGCAGCGAAATTCCGGCCTTTTTACATTCCCCTGTCATTACCTACGGAACCCGTCACGAACGCAATTTTCGCCTAGGTTTGCGATTTTTTTACGCCTGATGGGTCAGCTGAATTTTCGTGAATATTTTTTCGCATGTAGCTCTCGTGATGCTGCAAAAAAATCGTCAGCAATGAGGGTGTAGTTGGTAATGTAATAAAAAATGAAAAAGTAGTCATTTTTAGCTAAATCTTCAATGTTCGGAGGCGAAATTCGGAATGAGGAGGTCGGTTTGGAAAAATAATGTTTGCGTCACTGTATGTGATGGACCTTCCCCTACAACATATAAAAAAATCTCAACGGCATCTTTTGATAAGCGTGAGAAAAAATTTTTTTGCAGACGGATACATCGCCACGTCTCCGCGAGGGAATCTGCGTCTTGCTAAGGCGTCGCTAAGGCTGGACGCGACGCGTCGAGTACAAATATTCAGCGTTGCGTTCGTCAATCAGTCTGAGCACGATGGACGAAGCGAGTGCTTCTGAAACTGTGCATCCAATGTTCCTTTACTACAACAGCGCGGAATCAACCGTTCAGCTCAACCATAAGGCATTTGTGGTGATATCTGATTGCCTAGTGCACGATAACGCCGCAGTTCACTGCTTTCAGGGGTACCTCACATCATACATCAAGAAGCATCTTCCAGAAATTAGGAAAATACACTATTTCAGTGATGGGGCAGCGTCCCAATACAAAAACAAGAAAAACTTTGCCAACCTGTGCCTTCATTCCGAGGATTGCCGCATAAACGCTGCGTGGAATTTTTTCGCAACTTCTCACGGAAAGGAGCCTTGTGACGGCGTAGGAGGGACGGTCAAAAGGCTTGTATCAAAGGCCAGCCTTCAACGACCATATGATCAGCAGATTTTAACGCTGAAGGACCTCTTCGCATGGGTCCATCACAACATGGAATCAGTGCATGCCATTTGGGCGTCAAAGGAGGACGTTGAAGCGGAGCGACAGAAGCTCAAACAACGATATGACCATGCCGTCCCAATTCCTGGAACGAGAAAGTATCATAGCTTCGACCCTTTCAGCCGTTGCGAGGTGACCGCTGCTCAGACATCTTTCTCTACTATAAAGTGTAGTGGACAAGATATGAGAATGACTGCAAAAAGTAGTACTTCAAAAGACATTCTCAAATTGTCGTGATACTTTATTTATCTTGTATAATAAAATCATGGCAAAAGTAGATGTGTTGTACGAATGTCCGTGTGGCAACTGTGTTGATATTTCCAGAACTTTTCAATCGCTGCAGTCACTGTGTATGAACTTTCGTTCGCGGCCGACAGCCCGTAATTGGAATCTATTGATAAGACATCGTCTTGAACAAAATTGTGTCAACTGTCACCAATCTTGTAAGCTATTGACGCATAACATTGACGTTTTAACTTTGTACCGAGACGTCTGACGCTGTGGACACAGGAAAGTAAGAAGGCGTGTGATACACAGTGTGAATGGAGAGCCTCATGCTATGAGAACCGAACGGGTCCTGGGGGTGAATTGCGCAAAAGCGACTTACGCAAATACACATCAAGAGGAACTGAACTGTTCCATTCAATCTAAGACTAGGTGAGTTGATGTGGAAGTCACAGAAACTCGACGGCCTATCCGGACGAACGAGAGATGCACAGCAAATTGAAAAAGGAAACTATCAGGGGCCACTGACATTCAGTGCGGAAGCACGAGCGCGGTGCCAATTCACCCAACGGAGTGGCAACGTATCCATCGGCAAAATTTTTTTTTCTCGCGCTTATCAAAAAATACCCCAGAAATTTTTTGATATGTTTTATGGTAAGGTCCGTCGCATACAACGATGCAAACTATATTTTTCCAAACCAACCTTTTCATTCCGAATTTTGCCTCCGAACATTGAAGATTTAGCTAAAAATGGCTACTTTACCAATTTTTAATACATTACCAACTACACCCTCAGTCTTGACGATCTTTTTTTTGCATGAGCAGCCTCACGAGAACTACCAGCGAAAAAATATTCACGAAAATTCAGCTGACCCATCAGGAGTTAAAAAATCGCAAACCTAGGCCAATATTGCATTTGTGACGGGTTCCGCAGGCAATGACGGGGGAAGGTAAAAAGGCAGGAATTTCTCTGCGATTATAAAATAGACCACCTTCTACAATTTAAAACAAACCCCAAGTGTCTAGGAGATCCCGGAGCATCACTACAAACTTTCGGGCGATTGGTGGTTTTTAGAAGGAACTCACTCTTTAACGGCGCCTGGAGCGTCAACGGCTACCACTAGAACATAAATATTTTGTCATGTGACATTATAGATACCCAGAAGGTGCCACAATTTTTTTCGGCTCAAATGGTGGTAGGTCGAGCGCACTCATTGAATCCTTTCGCGTGGAATGACCCAGCTCAAACAAGCCGTAGAATATTTACGAGCCGTAATGAGTCAGTGATGATATTCACAACTAGGATGTAGAACGTGGCAGTACTTCATGGCAATCAAAAGCAAGGGTGGGTGATCTTTAACTGGTCATAGAAAAATCCCCGCCGTGCCATTGCTTGGTAGGTAAATGTGGCTGACACTGAAGAGGAGTCGTTACTCCGACAGTCTTCCACAGCTAATTGTTATTGAAAAAAGGAATGCCAAAGCAGGCACCCACACAACAAACAGGCAATTGCTTCAGCACTGCTGGTACTGAAGCAGCCTTGGTCTAGGGGGCGAGACTGCCCATGCATGTCGGCCTACAGAATTTCAAAATGCCTGAGAAAATCCTTCTTGTATACAGCTTGGATAAGACCAGCAGAACTGGTGCTACAGTTCAAGGTTCAGGGCAAAAGAGCGATTGTTGAAACCAGCAGTGGGAGAGGAATTGGTGACTTGGAGTTGATAGCCCGAATATTGTATGCTGCGATCTGCCAGAATGGAAGGCACGATGCAGATTTCCATACCATCAACGAGATATCACGTGTTCCATGATATTTCAGGTTTCTGACCTTATATGCCTGACTTGCCCAATACGTGATGATAATACAGTAGAGCCCATTTATTACGATCTTGGACATAATGATAACTCCGATATTACAATCAAACTGCTCGTACCTGTCAGCTTGCCCATTGAAGTACATGTATAAACAAGACATCGATATAACAATCCTCGTGAAAGCGTTTGCTCACTTACAGTGGTAAGAATTCTCCCAGCAGCCGGTAAAACGCATGAAAATCGTGAAGCAAGACTCAATTTTTCCTCTAAAACTAATTTAGGTGGCATTTTCAAGAACCTTAGCCTCCATGAGCATTAACGTGAGAATGCGATGCGTTCATCTGCACATAGCTGACGGGGATTAGATGCATCTGTTGCAAAGCACATGACTTAGAAGGTCTGGTCACTATATACCTTTATTGCTCCCTCTGCACATCGTTCTCTCATCTTCAAGTTTTCTTATGGTTTGCTGTGTGCTACGATGGCATTTGCAGTTCCAGGACGTGTTTTGATGAGGCAAAGCACATGGCTCAACACGAAGCTGCACATGCTTGGCAGATTTTGTACAGGTTGGGACAAAAGTTTATGGAACACGCAAGCGGCGTACTTCTTTGGTGCAACACCCTAGCGGCCGCCGGAAGCGGGTGAGTTCCCTGTGTCGGAAGGGTGGAAGGGTACGCTGTTAGCAACACACAGCGGTAGCTTCCCGCCCATGCACACCCAAGCGACACCGGAACTACCACTGTGTGTCGCTGTGGTGAACTCACTCGCTTCCAGCCGCCGCTAGTGTGTCGCCCCGAAGAAAAAGTACGTCGCTCGCCTGTTCTGTAAACTTTTGTCCCAACCTGTACCAATGCATAACCTCATTGCAAGGCACCGTGCCTTCCAAAGTGTGACTTGGCAGACAGTTACGTGTTGCCACTCAAACATGCACCAACAATTTACCTGTGGGCGAAACACATTCTAATGGACAGTGAAGTTCCGATCAATGGCATAGCTGGGGGGATTTCGGGGGTTCCCCACCCAAAATTGTAGGTTTGTTAATGTATTTTGGAGAGGGGGAAGGAGGGTACTCTCTCTTGTGTAAAGCTTCCCCACCCAAAATATTTTTTTCTGGTAGCACTACTTATCCACTACTACTACTAGTGTTCAGATAGTGAGAATGATGATGACTACAGCCCTGGACGACAAACAATGAAGTGGTCGATCTCAAAAGGTGCGGAGCCTCATGTGGTATCAGTGGTTATGTTGTCCTTGGAAAAGCTTTAGACACAAAGCTGCGTCAATTTAGAGCTAGACCTTTGTGCTCACAACCAGGGTTTCAAACCAAAAAATTTACAGGTTCAATTTAGGGATTTTGGTTCGGCTCTGGTTCGGTTCTGGTTCAGTTCTGGAGCGCAGAAATTACGGTTCGAACTGGTTTGTTCGGGTCCATAGCGGTTCAGCGCACTGCAGAATAAGTTGTACCAACATTCTCTCGTAATACGCTGGAGTGTACGGAACAGGATGCAAGCTTTCCCACTAACACATTAAGTCAACAGCGTTTTGACATCAAGCATTGATTTATTTGCAATATGCGTGATGGGATGATGACACGTGCCCATTGTTGAACAAAGTAGTAGAAGAAAGAAAATATTAGTGAAATAATGAATATGAAATTTCACATCCAGATCAGGCAGGGAGGTTCATTGGTCACCTGTATTCTCATTTTTCTATATTTACAAGCTCATTATATAGTATATTGATAAACAGCAGTAAACGAATGATTACTACTGAATAGTTTCGAGAAAATCAGGCAGTGAATTCGAGTGTTGCACTTTTTAAAATATATTTTTCCTAAATTTTTTTAATGCTTTAGTATACACCTGGGCCAATAGGCCAAGTGCAAATTTTAGAACGCAGGTGCAATGCTTTGTGACATCAAAAATAGCGAACATGCTCTAGCACGCAATTTTGTTCCAACTTCAACATGTCATTTTTGGCTGCAGATGTCCCTCGTTGTTATACTTATGGTGTCTATATATACTATGGTGTTAGGGTGTCCTCCTTCACACCTTTCAGATCATCCTTGCCTAAGCTCCCTACAGGAATAAAAAAGCACTGAACAGTTTGCTGAACTGGTTTGGAACAGTACTTTTCACCAGTTTCGGTTCAGGTTCAGTTCCAAGGTGGCAAAAAAATAGTGGTTCGATTCCGGCTTTCGGTTTGATTTGGTTCCATTCGGTTCCAGTTCGACACACTGCCCTCAACAAACATGCATGTTCAGCAGTGTTCTACCTGTACCGTTGTACTTCGTTGACGTGATCCTGATTGGCGATTTCGTGAAAGTTCAAGGAAAATGATACTCTGATATAACGATCAGATTTCGCGTTCCCGTCTTATAAATGGGCTCGACTGTACCCTGATCCAGCACAGCAGATCTAATGTAGAACAAAATAGAAGATGCAAGAATATTGATATTTTACCAAATCCTGTTACTTATTTTTATAATGGGTATGTACCACAAGATTTGTATTAAAAATACTTCTCAAGTAGCGGTTCACGGTCTGCATACCCTTCTTTTGACACATTGGTATTTTCCTGAGTTAAAGAGAAGGGAAGAGTTTTGATGAACAAATTAGGAGGGTGCAAGTGAGCTGCTGGAACGGTGAGAGCGACAATATTTCCTCTGGTCTTGGTCGTCAGTGATGCAAATAATGTTAACAGCTAAAATAATGTTTGTATGTTTGTTGTGGCACCTAGTATACGTGAATAAAAGAACAGGTTATGGCTTTTCATCCCTATTGTATGCTTCAATACTAGAAAGAACGAGCTCAACCCTGTTCAAACAATTTTCGCCCAAATTAGCTCAGGTTACAGAGTAAGGCTGAGGGAGGTTGCCTACAAAAATATCTAACTGAGCTGAACATGGACAATTTCTTAGTTCATGATATACCCAAAGTGACACAATACAGTTACTGTAGTTGCAGACAAGCAGAAAAATGCTGGGCTATATTTCTCTCTCTCTTTCCTGAAAGCATTTAGCATTAGATTAGATAAACATCTGGGAGTAATGGAAGCAGTAGAAGGTCCCATTCAGAGGCCTACATAAGACCAGAAGGATTGAATACTAGATTACAGTTGAGCCCACTTATAAAGGTCACAGTTACAATGAATGCTCGCTTATTATGAACTGAAATGATACGACCATCAAAATATACATTATATCTATGGAACTTTTTCTCAGATATAGTGAACAATTTCACACGAGTGACTAGGTTAAAGTGAACAAATACGGGCGATGAATGCGCTTGCGGAGACTCGGTAGGTACCCCTCAAGTGGCCTCCTCGCCTTCTCCACTTTCCCTCGGCACCTTCTGCTAAGTGGGAAGCGTTGCTCGAGGAGTCACATGCACACCTCCTTCGCCCCCGCTGGTTCAGTCCGAGCTCCGACACAACTGGGAGGATGAGGACACAGCATGGCAGATTGCAGCATGAAACGCAAAGCGGACGAAGGCTGCGATCATTACGGACTTGTCTCACGGTGCCAAGAATTGCGACCTGGCCAAGAGGCTATCACCTCCACCGGAAAGGACAGAGAGAAGATTTTGCGTGCCACAGTGAATGGCGATCCAACGACACAGAAACAGATTCGGAAAGCAATATACGCTGATGTTGGAGGAGGCCCTCCTGAAGTGGTTCCAAGATGCCCAGTCCCGAAACATACCGATCAGTGGACCAATGATGCTTTTGAAAGCGAAGGACTTCTCGTTTCTTCTCGACTTTCCCGATTTTAGTCCTGGGAACGGGTGGCTTCATCGGTTCAAGGTTCGCCACGGGATAGTGTTGAAAGGCGTCGCAGGTGAAGCCACTTCAGTCAACATTGAAGACGTCAACACGTGGCTGAGCGAGAACATTTCAACTATCACAAGCTACGAAGCACAAAATGTCTACAATTGCGATGAAACTGCGCTCTTTTATCAAATGCTGCCGGCAAGGACACACGCAGTGAAGGGTGACAAATGCAGTGGAAGCAAGAACAGTGAGGTGCGGGTAACAGTAATGTTGTACACTAACATGAACAGAAGTGACTGGCGGCTGCCCTTTGTTATCAGCAAGTTCCAGAAACCATGGTGCTTCAGACATGTGCCCACGCACTCGTGCCCACGCACTACAGGAGTAGCGGTAAGCTCGAGACCGCCGTAATTGGCTCAGCATTTGCAGCGCAGTCCCGTATTACCGACTTCTTCCCGAAATAAACTCATAAGCTTGCATACCTTATACTTTGTGGCCTTTCTGTGGAATATTCACTTAGTACGAACGCTCGGATATAACTAGGGTTCCGGGTTTTCGGAGTTTATTTCTGGGCGTTACAGGAGGATGTTTTTCGGAGTTTGTTTTTTCAAACAAGGTTTCTCGGAGTGTATGATTTACAGCTCAGTTAATATCCGAAATTCTGAGAAAACTTGACGCATGCACAGTTGTGCAGCAAAAACGCAGTTGTCACATTTATTGCTTCAACACTAAAGAGACACAAGCTTAACAATACATTTCGTGCGACGCACAATGAGGTGTTCCGCAATTCCAAACGCACTCTTTCCGTGTGCAGTGCTCACTGTTATGCAGCAGTACTTACATACGACAACCTCTGCATCGCGATCGCGGGGCAATGTGAACTCCTCGAAATCAGGGTACTCCTTGACGTAGTCAAAGGGCAGTTTTCGCTTGCGTCCCATTTTGTCGTCAGCACTGCAACTAGTTGCCCTTTCAAAAAGACCACTCCATATGACCTCAGTTCAGTGCTTATTTTAGTGCTTAGGTCACATGTAGGACAAGGAAATCGGGGAAACAGACTGGGGAAAAACCCGGGCGGTGAATCCTCAAGTGGTCGAGATGACCGCCGAAGTAAACGCTAGGTCACGGAAACCATTATGATGTTGCGGTAGGGCCAATATCCGAGGTCATAAGAAACCCATGACACAAAAGGAGGCCAAGAACAATGACCCTGTTATCAGGGAAAAAATCTGCCAAGCGGAGCTTTTCTGATTAATCCAAATTGCTTAAAATATTACCGGAGTATGTTTTTCGAATTTTGGGGGATAAATCCTAAAACACGGAACTCTAGATATAATGAACAACTGCCGCGTGACGGTAAAGTTTGTTATAAGTGGGCTCAACTGTAGTTGCACTGACCAGTTCATGGGAATTGGACCTAACAGTAAGAAAGTTGCCCATGGCAGAAAAAAAGAACCTTAGTATTCTAAATGAATTAGCGACATTAAAATCTTTGACAGCGCTTTATTTCTAAAAATATTAGTCCCCATGTGAAAATTAACCCTGTAAACTCTACGCTACACTCTACTACGCTAAACTCTACTCTAAGTACTTGCCAATACATGTTTCCCTCGTCAATGTACAATTACTCCCAAAGTTAACTAGTGTCCTCTGGTAAATTAATACAGCTTATTTTAAAATTATTCACACAAAACAAGGATGGTGAGAAAGCTTGGGAATATTTTTGTACAATTCTTGCAAATGGCAATGCACTCTACCCCATGACCCCTTCAGGCTTTACAGCACATTTTCTTAGCCCGACGCTGTTCTTTTAAAAGCCCACACGGTGTATGAAGCGTGCATAGTAATCAAAGAACCACAAGATTCTGCATGCTGCATTAAAATAGGCACTACATTTGTTACTAACCGTGTTTGTCGAAGGAGAATCCCAGCTCTGCATGACAGCAGAAAACAAAAGGTGCCTCCAATCAGCACACACTGCACAGCAGTAATAGTAACACTCACTTTCCAAAGCTGCAAAGAGTTCAGGTTTCTCCTCCACCATGTTCTTCAGCCACATGTTGTACGTCAAAGTGCCTCCAGGACTCCCTGCTGTTCCTTGCTTGGCTTGGCTCTTGGATATGGTTGGCAGACCATCTTCCAAGGTGCCCGGACCTATTGAGTCTTCATTTGTCTCACTCACTTTTGTCTTCGTGTCCACATTGAAAAGGTGCATTGCTTCTAATTTGTCATCTGACTTGATGGAGCTGCTCAGAAGTATGGGATTGTTTGTAGCATTAGTGGTCTTGTCACAGAAAGTGTTTTCTGCTGTGTCATCTAATAGTGTTTTACAATTTTGCTTTGCTGTGGAGGAGCCTTCAGTGAGATGAAAAGAACAATCTTGTGGAGTGCCACATGATGCACCTTCAGGAGGGGACTCTGACTGCAGAGGCTGAGAAAGTTGGGTTTCATCCTGGGTGGGTACAGCAGCAAGCGAACTTGGAGCCAATGTGGCTTCAACTTGTTCTACTTCAGCAGGTGTTGTTTCTTCCGGTGTGACTTCTGCTGAAAGGGGTTTGTCACGTGGCGATTCATCATACAAAAGTTCGGTCTCTGAGTAATCAGATGGCAGGGGTTCAGGTTGTCCGAGTTCAGCATGCGGTGATTCAGATTCGGGGGTTGCAGCACATGGGGGTTCAGCCTGTGGGAGCTCTGACTGCAAAAGCTCAGCCTGCGAAGATTCACTCAGCAGCAGGTTTGCATGTGGAACTTCTGCAAGTGGGGACTGCGCCTGTGAAGACACTTCACACTGGATTGCTGCATGTGGGAATTTTGCTTCTGCTGTCATTGTCTGTGCAGGTTCTGTGTGCAGTGGGACACTGTGTGAAATTTCGATGCGGTGTGACACTGCACTAGGA